>NW_028098582.1:0-315677 GCF_016097725.1 Ips typographus
GTACAGACAGGACAAATGGTTAGACGCATGTCGAGAAATTGAAAAAGACAAAGGAAAATCCTACTGGACGAAAATTAAAAAACTATCACAATACAAAAAAACAAGTGCTGTCGGTAGTATCGAGAAGGACGGAGATGAACTTTTTACAGACCAAGATAAAGCAAATGCATTTGCCGAACACTTCCAAAAAGCATTTAAAACTTCAACAAACCCTAACTTTGATGAAAATAACTGGGACTTGGTAAACAACTGGTACTTGGACTATTCAACAACTCATCTGACTACACATATAAATTAATTACAGACTCTGAATAAGATGAAGCACTTGCTCACATCAAACACACTGCTCCGGGAAAAGACAACATCAAAAGCAAGACTCTAAAAAGCCTATCTCCAGAGACTCACCAACTAATACTAACACAGATGAACAACTGCATCATAAACAACACTATACCCGACTCGTGGAAAAAAGGTTTAATAATACCTATACCAAAAAATGGACTAGACAACACACAAGTACAAAACTACAGACCTATTACTCTACTCCCGGTACTAAGCAAAATTTTCGAACATGTTATTAAAAACAGACTGCAACAATTGATCGGTGAGCATATACCATCATACCAATTTGGTTTTAAACCAAAACATTCGACACTTTTCATATTAACAAATAACTTACAAACTACACACTTAGATAACAAAAAATCAGCATGCTTATTTATGGATATCAACAAAGCGTTTGACAGTGTCTGGCATAAAGGACTATTGTACAAACTACATGAGCTTAAGACACCAAAATATCTACTTCACATTATTAAAAACCTACTTAACAACAGACAATTAGAGGTACGCATAGACAATACCTTTCATTCCCATTTTGTCCTGAACAAGGGCTTCCGCAAGGTTCACCGCTTTCGCCTTTCTTATACAATGTGACCCATTTAGAATGGAAACACCCCTATAAAATTTTAGGTTATTAACCGATTTCAATGATTTTTTTTTTTTAAATAATTAGGAATGAAATGTCTATTACGGGAGAAAATTTTAAATATTTATTTCAGTTTTCAAGTCATATTACGATACTTTTTCTTGATAGAAAATGGAGAATTTTTATTAGCGATTTTTTTATTGAAAAAATTACTACGCCACTGGATCTACAGTGCTTTCAAATAGCTGTGACCAAAATTTCATGAAAATCCATTCATTACTAACAAAGTTATGACAAATTAAAATTCAAAAATCCTCTAAGCTAACGGTCACAAAGAAAACCCTGCATCAACTGTTGCTATAGAAATGGTGTTATTATTTACTTGTTTATTATTAATTATTAATTGATTAATTTCTAAAAAAAATAAAAAAAAATAGAAAAAAAAAAATCAAAAAAAAAAAAATCAAAAAAAAAAAATTTTTGATTTATTTAAGATTATTTTTTTTTTTTATTTTTTTTTATAAATTAATCAATTAATAATTAATAATAAACAAGTAAATAATAACACCATTTCTATGGCAACAGTTGATGCAGGGTGTTCTTTTGTGACCGTTAGCTTAGAGGATTTTTGAATTTTAATTTGTCATAACTTTGTTATTAATGAATGGATTTTCATGAAATTTTGGTCACAGCTATTTGAAAGCACTGTAGATCCAGTGGCGTAGTAATTTTTTCAATAAAAAAATCGCTAATAAAATTCTCCATTTTCTATCAAGAAAAAGTATCGTAATATGACCTGAAAACTGAAATAAATATTTAAAATTTTCTCCCGTAATAGACATTTCATTCCTAATTATTAAAAAAAAAATCATTGAAATCGGTTAATAACCTAAAATTTTATAGGGGTGTTTCCATTCTAAATGGGTCACACTGTATAATATCTACTGCCATGACCTATACAACCACCGATTTCAAAATAAAAAACACATAAACGATACAGCTTATATTTTACAGTACGCGGACGACACGGCACTCGTTACACATGATAAAACTACTAAACAAGCAGTAGATAGACTCCAGACAATGACGGATCGCACAATGACGTGGTTTTACAAATGGAGACTAACACCTAACGCTACTAAAAATCAACTCCTACTTTCCAACCATAAAATTACACCGGGCTCACCAACTGTTTCAGCAGATGGTCAAAGAACTACCCCTAAAAATTACATTAAATATTTAGGAATGACTATAGACAACAAAATGAAATTCATTAAACATGTAAAAAATACAAGAACTGAACTAATTAAAAGAACAAAACATTTTAGATCACTAACTTACAAAAATAAAGGTATCAGTACCAAAACTGCAACACAAATTTACAAATCCATCTGCAGACCACTTCTAGACTATGGAAACATGCTAATGGCAAACTCAACTCCGAAAACTAAACAACACATACAAACAACGGAACAGATTGCTCTAAGACTAATAACCAAAATAAGACACCCAGAAAACCCACTCCACAACCCATCCAACCAACTTCTCTATGAACGTACAAACATGACCAAATAACTGACAGACTCGTACAACTCCAAAACAATGGAAAAACAATCCACACAACTGGACTATAATTACTCCACTGTGCTTAACAAGACCAACTAGACAATCCCGTTACCTCTTTCCCGCATCCACCCTGTTGGAGCACTTCCAATAATTTTTTTTTTTTTTTTTATCTAAAATTGTAAATATTGATTAGAAATAAGATTGTAAATAACTAAAAATCTGTAAACATAGGCAGAAAGACCACGTGTGGTCGATAGCCTTTTTTTTTCGTATGGAAAAAATAAAGATTGTGTATATATATATATATATTCAAAATGACAATGTAGGACAGAATTAATCATGCAAAAAGAAAAATTATATTTTTGTTTTAAAGAGGTAATTTTCACTCACGATAAGAAAAATCAAAAATATTTTTTTCTGGTTTAAAAATTCACTTTTTTTAACAGTGTTTTTCATCTACTTGAAACAACTCTACCAAACGGCGTTCTGAAATACGGCAAATTCTACCAAATGTCATTCTGACACAAATCGGCGCCTCCACCAAATGTCACGTTTAAATTGTAAAGCCCTTTTGGCCCAACAAGTTAAACGAGACGTGCGTTTATTACTTTAATAAACGCCTTTACCGAGATCTTGTTTCAGAGGTAGAATTAAACCACTTGGTAGAAAAATATAATTTAATAACTAAATGACAGTTAAAAGTAATTGACAAAATGGTTGGTTTATCAACTTAGTGAATCGGAATAAAACCTTCAACATAATTCCCAAAAGTAACACTTTAAACAATACCTTTTACATGCACAAAATATTACAATAACAAATCTGTACTTACATTTGTTAAACAATTATGAGGGCAGCTTCCTGGAGGGTTTGGCACTCGCGATTTATTATCATTTAAGAGATGATTTAATATTTAATTAATTTATAAACCCGGTGCGGGTTGCAGAATTCAGGACGACTACATTATGTGGCGTAAGCGGAGTCTTCTGGCTAGGTACTGCCTTCTCCTACGTAGTGCACAGCAAAACTGGACTGACTGGAATGAACTGACGGAACCGAACCCCTCTCTAGGGTACAGCTGCCTTTTTATAGCATTCCAGACACTGATTCCACCAATCAAAACTCCCAGACCTGGCCTCGTCTAGCCGACAACTCGTGACGACCTTTCGACCCTCGGTACTCGGAAAACACTCCACATATTTCGCAATTCAGCAAATGCATCATAATTGCAGTTGCACTCTGACCGCATTCCAAAATTTTAATGTTTCCGCTCAAGTAATAAATTTGATTTATTATCCTTCGTGACAATATACTGTAGTACTCGCGCTGCTCTGTTGGTTTCCGAACGCACTTACAACAACGTCATGCTACGACTTATGTCACTGTCATCGATATAGACAGATGAGAGGTTAGAGGTTAACTTTCACTTTTTTCGATTGAGAACAGAATGATTATGTATTATGTTGGGTTTAAAATCCTAAATTATTATTATTATTTTGTCATCCTGAATAATTTAATAAACTATTGAATTTACGAGTAGGATTTATTTATATTCTACAACGTCAGAAGTGGGATTTGAACAAAGTGCCGTTATTTAACCGGATGTTTTAAGATTTTCATCACGATGCATACCAATGAGGAATTTGAACGTTTCATGGCCCAACAATTCCAACCTGGAGATGAGAATGACATGGGGGCTAAAGGACAACAATCTCCAACCACCCCACCAACACCCGGACTCTCTGTACAGGGCGGCCCCTCAAATAGCCCAAACACTAATGCCACCGATATGTCATCTCAGTTTATGTCGACTATTACCATGCTTATGCAGCAGAATAGTCAAATGTTAAGTATGTTACAATTATCACAACAACAGGCACCTTCATTTACGAATCCTAATGTAAACCAAGTGCCAAATTTTAACATTATGCCTGATTTATCAAAGAGCATAGACGTTTTCGACGGTGAAAAGGGTCCTGAAGTGGCAAGTGCATGGTTGAGTCAATTAAGAAGTATGTCACTAATCCATCGTTGGCCTGATGCCTTTCTGCTGCAAACAGCCAGAAATAACTTAAAGGGAGCTGCTAGATATTGGCTTCAAGGTAAAAATGAGGAACTCACTAGCTGGGATCTGTTCGAAACTGCATTTAAAAAGACATTTATGTTTGAAATAAGTAAATCTGACAATTGGAGGAAGATGCAAAGTCGCCATCAGCTGCCTACAGAAAATGTGAGTGTTTATTTTCATTCTAAAGTTGCATTATGTAAAGTACTTGGCCTGACTTTCATGGAGACAAAAGAACAGGTAGCAGTTGGTTTACATTCTAGAGACTTAAGCAACTTCATTATGTCCAAACATCATGATGATGAAGACAACTTGTTTCGGGACATTGTAAGTTATGAACGTGTGGTCAATGCTCGTCGTGTTAGACAAGGTGACCGTACTAAAGAGCAGACAAGTCTCGCCAACACTGAAGGAGTTTTAAGCAACAAACCACCAAGGAAAGCAGGGAGCCACGTACGTTGCTACAATTGCAATACTCCTGGACATGTGGTGTCTGAATGTAGGAAGCCATTAAGACCAAAAGGATCCTGTTTTACTTGTGGTGCCACTACACATCAAGTAAAGGATTGCCCTGCTAATAATCAGAGGCCTGCCAGAGGAGACCGTACAGCACTGATGGTACAAGAAAGGCCTGTTCCTGCTATGATGGTTAATGTGCAGTTGAGTAAGAATAGTTTTAAAGTAAGTGTTGAAGCTATTATTGACACTGGAAGTCCTATTTCATTGATTTGTCATAGTTTGGTTAAGAGTGTGGATCTTTTACCAGAAACAAGATTTGATAAAGTTTATGAGGGCTTGAATCAGTCTAAATTAAACATTTTAGGTACTGTTAAAGTCTTACTGAAAGTATGTGAAGTAGAAGTTGAGCTTTATTTTAAAGTGGTGCCAGATTACACAATGTTTAATAAATGTCTGCTTGGTAGGGACTTTTTCGCTTTGGAACAGCTTTCCTTTGTTATAAAAGGTAACCAAATTTTGATTACACCTAATAATGTTGATTCTCAAGTATACCCATCTAATGAAATCGAACAGGAAACATTAAACATTCTAAATATTTCTTATGTTAATCCGCAAGAAGTTTGCTTAGATATTAATCCTGAACTACACCTAAATCAAAAGTTAGAGATAGAAGATGTGATGAAAAAATCTTATTTTGAACCAAATCGACCTTTAGAGCCTGCTATTAAATTTCAAATGAAGATTGTAGTTAATCCTCAACATGCTCCATTTTATTTCAAGCCTCGTAGGCTATCATATGGAGAAAAGTTGGCTGTTAAAGATATTTTGAATGATTTAGAAACAAATAACATTATTCAAAAAAGTAACTCTGAGTATAGCTCACCAATTGTATTAATCAGAAAGAAAACTAAAGATCTTAGGTTATGTGTAGACTACCGCTTTTTAAATAAAATAACTTTACGTGACAATTACCCAATGCCAGTTATTGAAGATCAAGTTGAAGGACTTAGAAGTAAACGATACTTTACTATACTAGATCTTAAAAGTGCATTTTACCATGTTGATATTGAGCCTTCCTCTATAAAATATACTTCTTTTGTATGCTTGGACCAACAGTGGGAATTCTTGAAGATGCCATTTGGGCTAAGGAATAGTCCAGCTACTTTTATGAGGTATGTACATCAGATATTTAGTGATTTGTTGAGAGATAAAAAAATCTTATTGTATATAGATGACATTATGATTGCCACTGAAACAATTCCAGAAAATTTAAATATTTTAAAACAGGTTTTGATGTTATTAGTTGACAATAAACTTACTCTCCGTCTTGATAAATGCCACTTTTTAATGACAGAAATTACTTTCCTGGGTTATACCATCCGAGCTAATAATGTAATGCCGAGTGAGGAACATACAAAAGCTATTAGCAACTTTCCATTACCTCGTAATGCAAAGGAGCTTCGCAGCTTCATTGGTTTGGCTTCTTATTTTAGAAAATTTGTAGAAAATTTCGCATTGATTGCTAAGCCTTTGTACTCCCTCTTAAAAAAGGACACTCCATTTAATTTTGAACAAGAACAGTGTGACAGTTTCAATAAAATTAAGAGTATTTTGGTCTCTAGGCCAGTTTTATGTATTTACTCACCATTGGCAGAAACACAACTCCATTGTGATGCCAGCTCACTGGGTTTTGGGGGTATAATTATGCAAAAACAAGAGGATGGTTTGTTTCACCCTATCTTTTATTTTAGTCAGCGTTGTACTGAGACAGAGTCCAAATTGCACAGTTTTGAGCTAGAATTATTGGCTGTGGTTAATAGCTTGAAAAGGTTTCGAATATATTTGCAGGGTATAACTTTCAAAATCCTTACAGATTGTAGTAGTTTAACTTTAGCCTTGAAGAAAAAGGATATACACCCAAAAATTATGCGGTGGAGTTTAATTTTAGGAGAGTATGATTACACATTGGAACATAGAGATAACACAAGGATGCGACATGCAGATGCACTTAGTAGATGTTTCAACACTATATTATTAGTGAGTGACCTACCTTTTGAGACTACTTTAAATATTAAACAAACGCAGGACAAACAAATAGTTCAGATTAGGAAAGATTTAGAAAAAGTGTGTGACAAAAATTTTGAGCTAAGGAATGGAGTGGTGTATAGAAAAGATAAAGGTTCTTTATTGTTTTACGTACCAAGTACTATGGAACATAATATAATTCGAAGTTGTCATGACGACTTAGGTCATGTAGGAGAATCTAAATGTTGTGAGGCTATTAGACAGACTTATTGGTTTCCTGATATGCGTAGGAAAGTAGGAGAATATATCCAAAATTGTCTTAAGTGTATTGTGTATAATAATAAAAGTGGCAAACCAGAGGGATTTTTACATAATATACCAAAAGGAAATAAACCTTTCTTTACGATACACTTAGATCATTGTGGCCCTCTAGAGAAAACCAGTAGACAGAATAAACATTTATTTGTAGTGGTAGATGGATTTAGCAAATTTATAAAACTGTATGCTTGCAGGACAACAAGCACAAATGAAGTTATCAAGCATTTGACCAGTTACTTTAGCTATTATAGCAAACCCTTACAAATTATTACAGATCGAGGTTCGTCTTTTACTTCAACAGCATTTAAATCATTTGCAGAAGATTTAGATATTAAACATGTTTTAGTTGCAGCCGGTGTTCCCCGAGCGAATGGCCAGGTGGAAAGATTTAATCGAAGTGTAACTCCTATGTTAGCTAAGTTAAGCGAAGATCCTAGGAAGTGGGATCTCCATCTGACTGAAGTCGAATTTGCTCTAAACAACTCGGTTAATAGATCGATTGGTGACACCCCATGTAAGTTGTTATTCGGAATGAATCAAGTAGGAACTATCAGAGATATTTTAAAAGAAATGTTGCATGAAATTACTGAGCAAAATTCTGAGCGTGATTTCTATAATTTACGTAATAGGGCTGTTGAAAAAATTGAGAGGTCTCAAGCTTACAATAAAGCTTATTATGATCAATCACATCGTAATCCTGTTGAGTATAAAGTTGGTGATTATGTTTCAGTACCAAATATTGATGTAACTGTTGGGGTAAACAAAAAAATTGTTGCCAAAATTTAAGGGCCCCTACATTGTTCGTAAAGTTTTACCGAACGATCGGTATTTAATATCTGATTTAGACGATTTTCAATTAACTCAAAGACCATTTACCGGAGTGTTTGATGCGGCTCATTTAAAATTATGGTCTGATAATGAGCCTAAAGATGTGAACTAACTAATCTTGTTGACAGTAAAGATTCATGCTTAGTAAGTAAGTTTATGTTATGTATTACAGTTCTCTCTTATGTTATAATTACTGTTTTGATTTGATGACTAATTATGTGAAACATTATGTTAGTTACTAGACATACATTTATGCTATTACGAATTTATGTTGTAAAAATATTATGTCTTTATGCCCATCTTATGCAGATTACTTATTACTTATGTTGAGTTTCTGATACTTATGCCAGATTCATGTACTATGACCAAACTTATGTATTATGACCTTATGTAGTTATTTATGATTTAGAGGATACTTTCCTGTTTATTAAGCATTATGTCGGTAGTTGAGCTTATGTTTTGAAGTTTAGAGTTTGTAAGTTTGATTGGATCAATCAAATGTCAGGTATGGCCAAGTTGTAGTACTCGCGCTGCTCTGTTGGTTTCCGAACGCACTTACAACAACGTCATGCTACGACTTATGTCACTGTCATCGATATAGACAGATGAGAGGTTAGAGGTTAACTTTCACTTTTTTCGATTGAGAACAGAATGATTATGTATTATGTTGGGTTTAAAATCCTAAATTATTATTATTATTTTGTCATCCTGAATAATTTAATAAACTATTGAATTTACGAGTAGGATTTATTTATATTCTACAATACATAGGAAAGGACTTAAAATTTAACACCCACATACAGAATACAGTAACTAAAACGAAAGCCATCCTCAATCAACTAACCCGACTGACCACACACAATAACGGACCGACATCGTCTGTCCGTCCTGATGTACGGCGCCCCCATCTGGGGCAGTATAGTGAAGTACAACCATTAAAAAAATATGTTGGGCAGAAGCTTTCGCCAAATGGCTCTCAGCATCACGAGGGCGTACAGAACGTCTCCGACTGAAGCCATATTACTAATAGCAAAAATACCACCAGTGAAAGTCCAAATCGATGAGAAAACGCAGGTATTCCATAACGGCAAAGCCTTCAAAAAAACCGCCGCAACAAACAAAGAAAAATCTAGACAAGAAATCTGGGACAAGTACGAAGGGACAACAAAAACGTATATTACGGACGTAGCCAAATGGATTAATACGAAATGGACGAACACAGATCACTACTTCACACAAATACTGACAGGACACGGTGTCTTTTCTAACTATCTGAAAAGAATCGGAAAAAGAACATCTGAAAACTGCTGGTATTGCGACAAACCCGACAGCTCTACCCACACCCTATTCGAATGCCCTAGATGGGAAAAACTCCGCCTAGAGACAAACATCAAGTGTGACATAACCATAATCGCAGGTAACATCGCCAGCGTCCTAACTAAAAACCAACCATCCTTCGAAGCTATTAAAAACCTATGCGCTCAAATTATGAAGACCAAAATATTTGATGAAGAAAATACATTCAAACAGTACCCAGAAGAAAGCTAGACAATCGGAAAAAAGCAATTTCCCTGAAGTAATGCCGTAAGGCGGTTCCAGGAAGAGAGGAAAGCAGTTTAGTCGGTCGGTGATCCCTGGAGGGGAAGCCAACCCGACACTATGTGAGCACATAAGAACGCATTACGCCAAGCTCACATGTCTGGAAGGCAGATTCCGTCAACCTCTATAAAAAAAAAAAAAGGTTAGGTTAGGTTAGGTTAGGTGAGAAGTGAATTGAAGTGAAAAGTGAATTGAAGTGAAGTGAGCGCGTTTTTTCTGCTGAATTGAGTAGGCAAATTTAAAACGTAAGTACTGTGTATAGTGCAATTATAGCCATTTTTACAGCAAAGCTTATTGCAAACGCAAAGGCCGATAAGCATACAATCTTTTTAATGTTAAAATTGATGTAAATACAAACAAATACAAACCATTATTGTAAATAGACAAAATCTTGTATATAAACATAATCTTGTAAATAAATAATCTTGTATATAAATATAATTAGAAGTGAAAAGATATTAGATAATTAACACCCGGGTAGGAAACAGACCGTCTGCATGGATGAAGATAACCCTGACCTAAAAGGCGGGGCAACTCCATGTAAAGAAACTGGGAAAGAACAAAAGCATCACAAATAGAATTACCAAGGTTAGATATGCTAAAGAAAAGCCCTATACAGCAAAGAAGAGGATCGTTAGGGGCCACTCCATCGGATGGGCACAAAGAGTGGTTTGAAAACTTTTTAAGGACAAACAGAGAAGGGAAAACAGGAATTAACACAACCAACGAGACAACCACTATTGACTCGACACAGGCGTGGTTAGGCGAAAAGAAAAGAGCGAGACAGGAAGAAAGCTTTATAATCGAGGAAAACAACACCAAGAAAGGCAAACGAGAAAAAACCACAAACAATGAAATGGTTCAAACAATTAAAACTATGTGTGAACAAATAACACGGGTTGGAAAAATGATTGCTGAAGCACACAACCCAAAAAGAGAGCTGAAAGAAACGGTCCAAAAATTGGTACAACAAACTGAAAATTTAAAAAAGCTTAAGGCATCAGTCGAAGAGAGAGAAAATGAACAAACCGGCAACATATTGGAAGAAAATGAGAGCTTAAAAGCCAAGTTACAAAAAATGGAGAGGAGAATAGAGGAATTGGAAAAGGAGCGCTTTCAAAACGGGCCAAAACCCATAGAACTGCTGGAAAAATATAAGCTACAGGACTATAGCAAGTGGAAGCAAATAGCAGAAAAAGATTGGGAACCAAAATTAATATCAAACACGGAAATAAAAATAGGTAGCCCTCTGGAGACAGATGCCAGTACAGTCAAAGCTGTGATAGTGGAGCCAGATGACTTAGGAATGGAAAAAAGCATCCAATTTATGTTCAAATCCCGCTTTCCTGATTTAATAGACTTGGACGAGCCCGTTGACGTGTTAGAAGTAACAACTAGCAGCAAGAAAAAACGTTCAACTCAAAAAGTAATCAAACGGAAATGAAGAAGACATGTGGGGCAAATTCATAACTCTCAGGGAAGAAACCACAAACCAGAAGGAAATAGCGACCCACCACGTCAAAACCATAAATACAGCCAGAATGCAAAAAATGATAGAAGCAATATTCCAAAATGGGCCTAAGGTCACAATATACACCACGAAAAAGAGTCAGCTGAAAAACAAACGAACTTGGAGGAGAGAAAACGGAAGGAGCAAAAATCATACGCTATAGTAGTAAGCAAGACGGAAGGCGAAACTAACGAAGCTATCAGCAAAATAAAGAAGAAATTACAATGAATGCAGAGTAACAAAGCAATAAAACAAATCAGGACTTCCAAAGAAGGGAAAATAGTTATCTCCTTAGACAAAGATGAACAGGCCATGAATGACTTAAGCGAAGCAATAGAAAGTACTCTTGGACAGGGCAGTGTAACAAAGCAGGGGAAAAAAGAAAACGAAGAAATACTATATATTAGAGGACTGGACCAGACAGCGACAGTAGACGAAGTTATCAAAGCATTAGAGGACAGGGTTGGACCGATTCAAGTGGCCGAAATAAGGCTAAGCCCTCTACGTCCGTACGGCACAGGGAACCAAACAATCGCCGGAAAATACCTCGAAAAACTGATGGAAACAAGAGAAATAAGAGTCGGACTAGTTAGATGCAGGATGGAAAAGCATATCGAACTGGAGAGATGTCACAGGTGCTGGGCTTTTGACCACAAGACTTCTGATTGCAAAGGAGAGGACCGACGAACAAATTGTTATAGATGCGGCAAAATCGGGCATAACGCCAAAAGTTGCAAAGACGAGGAAAACTGCGTCCTTTGCATGGAAACTGGACGCTCTGCTAGCTCAGGCAAATGCAAAATCTATAATAATAATAATAATAAATATCTTTATTTCAAAATTATGCAATTGTAAACATAAAGCGAAATAACGTCAAATTTCTGAAGGAAGGAAGGAGAAGACAAGAAAAGAAAGGAACTACACATTTACATACATTTCACTTAACTTACATTGCGATAAACAAATATGATCACAAATTACACAACAATATACTTACAACATACATTGTTTTATGTTGGAGCAAGATTCAGATAATCAGACACTGTATAAGGCTCTGTTTTCACCAAGAATGCATGGAGGAGTTTCCTGAACTGGTTGGTATGGCTTATTTGTTTAATACTCGGTGGTAATTTGATAACAAATCTTATACAATTATAATATGCTCCATGCTCATAGACTGTCAGCCTATGTCTTGGTAGAATGTAGTGTATTGACCTAGTTGGCCTTGTATTTTTTGGAGCATGTTCTTGAAATAAATGTTTGTGTTTAATAAAGAATAATATGCACTCCTGTATATGCACTGCATGTACGGTAAGCAATCCGACCTCTCTGAATCTTCCTCGACATGACTCTCTTGGGTTTAATCCCAACATAATTCTTATTGCTCGCTTTTGACAAATAAAGACTTTGTTGATGACAGAACATTGACCATAAAACATAATTCCGTATCTAAGCTGGGATTCTAAATTTGCATAGTACATCATTTTCATAGATGGCATCTTCACATATTTTGATACAATTCGAAAACTATAACATACTTTATGTAATTTTGTCACAACATAATCTACATGAGCATCCCATGACAATGTGTTATCCAGTATCATTCCAAGAAACTTAGTCGATTGTGTAATTTGAATTTTAACATTGTTAAGATTTATTGCCAGTGGAATGTCTAGATTTGACAAATTTGTCTGAAAAATTGTGATAGTTGTTTTTGAATTATTCAAAACAAGTTGATTTTTTGAAAACCATGTGTTAGCTTTTTCTAAGATTTTTTTAGTATCTCTGAAAACTGATGTGATGGAAGTGCCCATCAATAACAGGCTTGTGTCGTCGGCGTAGTTTGTGATTTCAAGTTTGATTCCTTCTTCTAGCAATTCTGTTATGTCATTTATGTAAACTAAAAACAGTAAAGGACCAAGTATACTCCCTTGTGGTACGCCTATTGACATTGTAATGTTCTCTTTATTGACTTCTATTAATTAGGAAAATAAAACACTTTGTTATAATATAACACCACTTCACTCTGCTTGGTCTGCTTTACTTTCCGAAACCACATTCAATAATAATCCCGACCAAGCAGTGTGTTTTCTCTGTTTATTTTGTGATTCATCATCATAATACATTCCTTGGGTACCAGTCAGTACGATCAATACATTACATCTCTTCCTTTTTCCAGTATCCAGAGGTTATAACTATTATGAAAAATTTAATATATATAACCAATCCAAACCGCAACTTATACTTGATAGATATATGACAACTTAAAATACTATGTTACATATATCACAACAATTACTTACCTACAATATGAAACTAATACCAAATATAAACGTTAACAATAAATTTAACAATATAAAAACACAAACATAAGTATACCTAATCATATTCAATTTAGTTTTTATTTTTCAATTATTCTTCTCTGATCTATCGTCAGAAATTTTCCATTCTCCTTCGATTTTCTTTAAATGAATTACATTTCGGCGAAACTCTTGTCCTGAGTTTTCGTCTCTTATCATTACATCACCTTTCATTTTGTTTGTAACTAAGTATGGAGTAGAGTCAAAGTCTGGAGTTGTTTTATTTGATTTAACCATAATTTTCTGATATACCTTATCTCCAATTTGTAAATCACTTTCTGTGGCTTTCCTTTTTCTATCTCCCAGTTCTCTCCTTTTTTCTTTTTGAACCCGGTCTCTGTCAATCACTTCCTCATCTAGTTCAGTTAAAGTTGCATGTGGTTGCTGTAGTGGTACGCGGTGTACTATTGTACATCATCAAGTATTTAAAAATTTCCTCTTGCCAATCAGTTTTTACAGCATTACTAATTTTAAGTCTTTTTAGTATGTCCCTATTTTGACGTTCTACCTCACCGTTCATTTGGGGCCAATAGGGTATAGTATAAAATATTTTTATTGCATTTTCTTCACAAAATGACTTAATTTCTTGGCTACAGAATTGTTTACCATTGTCACATGTGATGGACATGGGCAAACCAAGCCTTGAAAAAATTTCTTTTAGCACATTTACCGTGTTTATTGCAGTTATGGATCGCATAATTTTAATTTCTTTGTAACGGCTAAAATAATCGACTATAACAAAAAGGTAAACACCATTAGGTAACGGCCCCATGAAGTCAACTGCGACATCTATCCATGGACCGTTAGGCATTGACCTTCTTTTCATTGGGTTTGGAGGTCCTGGAGTAGATACTAATGTACAACCTTTACAAGATTTGACAATCTTTTCTGCATGTTCATCTATTTTGGGCCACCATACTTTTGTACGCAGCCTACCTTTCATAGCGACAATTCCCGGATGACCTTCGTGAGCAGCCTCCAGAATTCGTTGTCTCAGTTTATGTGGAATCACAATTCTGGTACCGCGCAGTAAAATACCATCACACACGCAAAACTCTTCTTGAAAAGTTCGACAATGTTTGACGGGTTCAACCCATATTTTTTGTTTGATTCCAGTTATTATTTTTCCTACCTCGTCATCATTCTCAGAGTTTTCTCGGATTTCATTTAAAGTTACGGCGATCGGCTTTGAATATTCAACTACATGGTATACGAAATTGTGATTATCGAATGGAATTGGATCTGTCTGACACAGTCGAGACAACGGATCTGCAATATTACTTTTTCCAGGACGAAAGACTATCTTGAAATTAAAAGATTGAAGGCGCATAACCCACCGCTCAATGCGGGCAGAAGGTCTTGATTTTGGACCAAAAATTACTTCCAGTGGTTTGTGGTCAGTGATCAGCTCAAACTCTGCTTTGCCGTATAAATAAATTTTAAAATGTTCGACGGCCCACACTATTGCAAGAGCTTCTTTCTCGGTCTGACAATAACGTTTTTCCGGGTCAGTAAGACTTTTGTTACCGAAAGCAACTACTCTGTGTCCGGAACTATCATACTGAATTAAAACCGCTCCTAAACCGACTGGACTAGCATCCGCGATTACCTGCGTCTTATCTTCCGGATCATAGTAACCTAATGTTTTTATTTTCGAGAGAGAGCTTTTTAATTCATTAAAAGCATTCAACTGTTCATTTCCCCAGTATTTCAAAATATTTGCATTTTTTCCTAACTTCAAACGTAACAGTTTTCGTAACGGCTCAGTTAGTGTAGCTAGATTTGGTATCCATTTACCTATAAAATTGACTAACCCTAAGAAACTATGTACCTCGTCAATAATAACCGGGCTTCTAAATGTTTTAACCACACCTACATAGCTTTCTAATGGACGAACCCCAGATGGAGTTAATGTATGTCCAAGAAAATTGACTGTTTTTATTTTAAAGATACATTTTTGATCATTAAGCAAAACATTGTTTTCTTTTAACAATTTTAAAGTGAAATTTACTCGTTCATCGTGCTCTTGTTCGCTGCCTCCGTAAATTAATATATCATCAATAAAATTAACGGTGCCCTTACATGGCAATAACAACCTCTCTAACACTTTTTGAAATATTTCAGGAGCGGCGTTCATTCCGAATAACAATCGCTTATATCTATAAAGTCCTTTACTGCTAATAAATGTAGTTATATACCTGGATGATGGAGAAATCTCAATTTGATGAAAAGCGTTTTTAATATCTAACCTCGAAAAATACTCGGCTTTCCGAAAATTAGGCAATAATGAATCCATTGTGGGGAGTGGATATTTTTCGCGCATTATTGCCTTATTTGCCTTCCTCATGTCAATACATATTCTAATTTCCCCATTATCTTTTAATACCGGCACCATCGGAGATACCCATTCTGATGGACCATCTTCTTCTCTTCTTCTTCTTCAGCCACTTCCTGTCCACTCCTGGACGTAGGCCTCTTTCATGTTTTTCCATGCCGTCCTGTCCTGTGCCATCTGGAACCACCTATTTCCCGCTTGCTTTTTGATGTCATCAAGCCATCTTGTCTGTGGTCTTCCTGTGCTGCGCTTTGTCTCCCTTGGTCGCCAGTGTGTTAATCTATTTGACCATTTAGTTTGGTCTTGTCGGGCCACATGTCCCACCCATTGCCATTTCAGTTCTGCAATACGTTCTATTATATCTACGACCTTGGTTCTTTCTCGGATTTCTTCGTTTCTCTTTCTGTCCCTGAGACTAATACCCAGCATCGCCCGCTCCATCGCTCTTTGCATTATTCTGAGCCGATTTGCGGTTTTTTTGGTCATTGCCATCGTCTCGAGGCCATAGGTCGCCACCGGCATTATACAGGTGTCGAAAACTTTTCTTTTAAGGTTAATAGGGATGGTACCATTTCTAAGTATATGCTTCATTTTTCCGAACGCTGCCCAAGTTAGTCTTATTCTTCGTCTTATCTCCGCCGACTGGTTTTCTTTGCCTATTTTTATTGTGTGTCCCAAATATATATACTCTTCCACGTTTTCCAATTCTATCCCATCTATAAGTATGTGTTCTTCGTTGTTACTTATTATTTTGGTTTTTGAGATGTTCATTTTTAAGCCAACTATTTTTGAAGCATCATTCAGTTGTTTTACCATGTCACTCAATTCATGTCTGTTATTACTTATCAGGACGATGTCGTCGGCAAATCGGAGATGATTTAGGTAGGACCCGTCGATGTTAATGCCTTTTGTTTCCCACTGTAATGATTTGAAGATGTTCTCTAGCGCCAGGGTAAATAATTTCGGAGATATGGTGTCACCCTGTCGTACTCCCCTATTCACTTTGACTTTATCTGTTTTTAAATCTTCATTTATTTTGACATGAAAAGTGGCATTTTCGTATATATTTTTCAATAAATTTGTATATCTGGAATCTATTCTAGCGTCGTCCATTGCTTGTATAAAGGCCCACGTTTCAATAGAATCGAACGCTTTGTGAAAATCTATAAATGCCAAGTGAAGGGGTACGTTGTATTCGGTTGTTTTTTCTATGAGTGTTCTAATAGATTGTAGGTGGTCTATGGTGCTGAACCCCTTGCGAAACCCCGCTTGCTCCACTGGCTGATATGCGTCCAATTTATTGGTTAGCCTGTTGGTGATAATCTTGGTGAGGAGTTTATACAGATGAGAGAGAAGACTAATTGGTCGATAATTTTCTATATTAGTATTATCTCCTTTTTTAAATAGCAGAATTACTTCTGCGTTTTGCCAGGCGTCCGGAATATTGCCATCTTGCAGACATTTATTTAAAAGAATTTGTAAAGACTTCTCGACGACGGCTCCCCCCATTTTTAACATTTCACATCTGATTTTGTCTTCTCCTGGGCTTTTTCTATTTTTCATTTGCGTAAGGGCAACCTGTATTTCTTGCCTTGATATTTCTGGAACGTTCTCCGATCCTACGTTGCATATAATTGTGTTCGTAGCTCTTGGGTCTGGTCTAATAGACGTATAGAGACAGCTGTAAAACTCTTTAATGTATTCCGCGATACTTCTGTTGTCCGAAACCATGTTTCCCTGGGGATTTTTCATTTTGGTAATCTTGTGTTTGCCTGAGGATAGTTTTGACCTTAATACCCGCATATTTGCATTGTCCTCTATCGCGTTTTCGATCATCCTGGTGTTATACGTTCGAATGTCTTTTCTTATTTCTTTATGGATTCTTTTATTTAGTTCCTGATAATCTGGTGTGTCTCTGGGAGTTCTTTTTCTTTGTTCCATAAGTTGCAAGGTGTCTGGTTGTATTTTAGAGTTCTTTTCGGTTTTTGACTTCGCGCAAATCTTTTTCGTCGCAATGCAGATGGTACCATCTACTTGTTCTATAATATCTAGGTCAATAAGCTCTTCTAATTTTTTATTCATTTTGGCTTCCAATGGAATGGGTATCCGCCGATATGGCTGACTTACGGGCATAACATTTTTGTCTATAGGAATATTAATCAATACATTTTTAAATTTAGGAAATGGAACAGTCCCGACATTATTTGTTTCTATACCTATTTTGAGAACTCCTAGTGAAGTAGCTGAGCGCTTTCCCAATAAATTTCTTTTGCCATTTCGTATCACAAAAAATGTAGCGTTTTCCTGTTTTTTACCCACTCTTACCAACGCTTCAAATGATCCTAAAATAGTTAAAGGATCTTTAGATCCATAGGCAAAAAGAATTTTATTCGGATTTTTGTTTTGATTAGAAACCTTGACCCCCGATTTTTTTAGTTGTTCCCACGTCGACTCAGCTATAATATTTGATTTGCTACCAGAGTCAATTAACATTCTTATTTTTACACCTCCTACCTCGCAAGCGATTTGATCATCGTCATCCAGGTGAAAAACGTATTCGGCGTCATCCGTCTCCGAAACGTCCACATTGTCCACACATTCCCTGCTTTGAGGTTTTGGCTTAAATCGTTTTGGCGGAAGGTTTCCTGATCTTTCAACAGCATTGATTTTACGTTTGGATAAACAACACCAAGCATAGTGTCCTCTAAAATGACATTTGGCACAAACTGCGTCTTTTGCTGGACATTCGTGTGGAGTTTCTGTTGCTGCGCAGCGGGAACATCTTTTTGATGATGAATTTTTCCGACTCTTGTATCTTGAAATTTGATTTACTGTTGGCAACACACTTGTTGATGGAACAACTGAGCTTTCAGAAAATCCCGTTAATTGTCTAACAACGGTCTCCGTTGAATTTGCTTCTGCTATAATGGCGTCTAAGTTTATTGAGTCACCGGTAGGGTGTAACCGGTGCGGTAATATCTTTTTCCTCAGTTCTACAGAAGCACATTTTTCGGTTATTTGGTCAATAAGCTGGTCTTCTAGATTGCTGAATTGACATTTCTCCGCCTGATGTCTAAGTCTTATTACAAATTTTTCGAACTTTTCACCACTCTCTTGTTTCAGAAGCCTAAACAAATGCCGCTCATAAACCTTGCTCTGTTTGGGGGCAAAAAATGAATCTAATTTTGCAAGTGCTATAGCAAAAATGTCGTTTCCATCAGCGTCGGATTCATTTACGTCTGCTCCCGGAAGATTGTAGAATATGTCTTGTAACCCTATTCCCCCAAAATGCAATAAGGCAGCCTTTTTTTTCCTGGGATCCTCAACGCTAGCTGCATCTAAATATATTCGCAAGGCTCTTTTCCATTTTTGCCAACGCAACCCTACTGAACTGGCTTCACCATCACAGTCGAAATTTTCTAGTGAAGGTATATTTGCCATGTCTCAGCCTAGATCAAATGCATTGTTGTACTATTGTTTCAAAAACAAAATACAAAACATATGCTTTTAACAAATTCAATGACTGAACTATTATTAGCATATATTCTGCAATGAGCATATAATGATGGTTCCAAGATCACAGAGTTACGACCTTAATACCTTCAGTCAATTATAAAATTCAGTAGGAATATATTATGTGATTGTCTTTTATTAAGAACATTGGCACATTGCACTACTTCCCTTATTGTTTGCAGGTATTATTTTTACCTTAGGCCCTTTCGTTTGAAATTTAGGCTTTATGTTTTACTATGACTTTGCGTAAAAAGGTATTAACTTTACCTTAAACTCTTCACTTAAATCAAATTGTCTTAATCACGTACTTACCGTAATTATCTCACCGCTCAGTACGCTAACCCTAATGAAGATTCACCGAGTCAGCACTGTCAGCAGATCCCCTCCACAGTCAGTGCGGACATTGGTCATTTCCATATTTTTTCTAGTTAGTCGGTAAAATTTATTAATCTAGTTAAGACATATTCTTTAACTGTATCTTTTGGTATTATTAAAGCTTTTTAAAAAGAAGTCTTCTGGTGCGTGACAGTTATTTGGCGCAGTCGGTAGGATATTTGGGGTCGATCGTATCGAACGATAGACTTTCGTGTTAACGATTTACCGAATATTGAATTTTTGAGACTTTCCGTGCCGTGGTGTGTTGGATCTATCGAAGACGCAGCAGCCATTTAAGAAGACTGGGACTTGGAACCAAATCGTCCAGCTCCGCAAGGATAACGTTTAGAAGAGGACTCCATTGCCAAATTTAGACCGTTAGCCTTATAGTACAATACCAATCGCAATGAAGATATTGATTGTTTGTTTTATGTAAGTACAATTGTTTGATGTCTTCCGATTCTGAAACCGAAGATTCACTTGAAACCGACTCTCAAATTTTTGAAACAGTTAATCATAAATATAATATTTCTTTAAAACCATCCGTTTTATCAAACGTTACAAATACATTTTCACAAAACAGTAACCAAGATAAAAATTTAGAAGCAAATATGTCGCAAGCATTTAACTCTGAATATCTCAAATGTGTTCCTGTTTTCGATGGAAACCCGAACGATCTGAATAGATACTTAGCAGTTTGTGAAACCATTATAAATGAATTCTATGATAATACAAATCCCGGAAGCTTTAAAAATGTCTATCTGCTAAATTCGTTAATTTCGAAACTACAAGGAAATGCTAAGTTAGTTATTAATATACAAAACGTAGCTACTTGGTATGATGTAAAAAGTACATTGACTCGAAATTTTGCAGACCAAAGAGATGAAAGCTGTCTGAATCGCGATCTTGTTATGATGAGGCAAAATCCTCATGAACCTCCTCAACAATTTTACGATAGAATTTTAAATATTTTGAACTTATTGTGTGCATACATTGATCTTCATGAAACTACTGGTTTAGCTAAACAATTAAAACGAGATCTATATCAAAATCTGGCTCTTAAGACATTCCTTTCTGGATTAAGAGAACCGCTAGGGACAACATTAAGATGTATGAAACCTGTTTCTCTTAGCGAAGCTTTACAGTACGTGTTGGCCGAAGATAACGCTCATTATTTTCAAAATCCATCCTTCAAACCACCTATTAAGAATTCCTTTGGACCAAATGCTCAAAATATGACACCAGCACGCCCACACATAAAGCAAAATCAACCAATCCAAAGACACAGTAGTTTCCCAATGAACTTTCCTTTTAATAATGGAAATCATTTTAACAGAATACAAAATTCATTTCCCACTGGTCCAATTCCAATTCAACCCAGACCTCCAATGAGGCCTCAAAGATATTTTACTAATTCTCAAGTATTTGGCTCACCAAGACCTCAAAATTCCAATTCAATTCGTAATACAAATGTGTTTAAACCTAATCCAAATAGACAACTTGACAAACCAACTCCAATGAGTTTATGCACTAGAAATAGTTATTCAACCAATCGTTTTCCACGTTTTCCTCAACCTTCCACTTCTTATAACCCACCTGCAAACCAGAATTTTATTTCTGAGGTGTTTAATCTTCATTTAAACAATAGGTTATTGACATGACATGATTTAAGTGTTTAATTACTTTCAATATGGCTCAATCGAAAACCATTAAGAAATAGTAAACATCCGCATAATGTGTTTGTACAAGCTATATTATGTAGGACGATCAGTAGGCAGCATTTGCAACATCAGGTTTACAGCGACCACTAAACTGTTTTGTTTGTGAAACCAGTAAATATATTGTACCTTATGTTTGTACAACAGTTTGAACATCACTGGTAATATTGGTTAGTTTTAAGTGATTGTAGAAGTAGATAGAAGAATAAAGTTAGTATTTGGTTAAAGCACAGTCTTATCATTACTCAACTAAGCATGGTCCTTCGAGCAAAAAAGAAATAAGTCATGGGTAACTGAAGAAAATAGCGTTCGGGATTTTCTTCATACGGTAATCGCGTTAAACCGGATTACGAACAGTAAAAGTGCGCGTTTTTGTTAACAGGAAAAGGAAAAACGCGTAGTGACTAACTTAACCTAACCGCTGTGAAGTAAAGCAGTGAACCAAGTGACATTAATACAAACAGTTATACTACATTAAACAAAACCAAACAACACTGTCAACACAAACTACAAAGAAACTACTACAGACATGGAACAATTGAACAAAATTGTAGAAAAACAGGAGCAGCTAGCAGAAGAACTTAACAAAAAGTTCATAAACATTAAAAAGGATCCAAGGTCCAGAAAAACGGAAGCTTACCTGCTGGAAAAATTGAAGGAGGTTGACGACATATGGCAAGAGTTTAGTTCTCAACATCAGGAGATCGCAAAAATTACTGGTAAGAGCACCGAGAACCCGTACATAAAAACAAACTACTTTAATCAAGTTGAGGTAATATACTTGAAAGCAAAGGCATACTTGAAAGAACAGCAAGAAATTCTAAGAGACAGAAGTAACGATGCACAAGTGCAGAAAATTTGTGACCAGGAAAGAAGAATTGATCTCCTAAGAGCTGACATAGAAAGCTCAAAAACGGCCACTGAAGGATATGAGCAATATCTGGAAGACATAAAAAAGCAATTTATGATAGTTGTAGACAAGGATATAGAGCTAAGCCGCATAAGGCACGAATATTCTGACCGTCAATACTATACGGAAGGTACATTTCATAACATTAAAAGGGAGTATCGAACTGCAACAATAGCGCTAGACAGACAAATTAAACAGCAACGGTGTTTACCTACACACACCACCAACACTATGGCATTACCTAGGCTAACAATACCATTTTTCAATGGAAAATATGACGAATGGCCTACCTTCCAGGACATATTTGCAACAATGATCGACACGAACGTCAACATTAGCATGGTTGAAAAAATGCAATACCTTAAAACGTACGTGAAAGGAGAAGCAGAGAAAGCAATTCAACATTACGAGATAACAGAAACAAACTATACTAGTGCCTGGAATGAACTTAAAGAGAGATATGACAATAAAAGACGAATTGTCAATAAGCTCATTAACAAAATACTACATATTCCACAGACGCAAAGAGAATCAGCCGAACATTTGAAAACCCTGTACAATACAGTAAAAGAGTGTTTGGAAGCGTTAAAAATGCAAAAAATTGACATAGCATCATGGGATCCTATTATAGTATGTATCGTCAGCAATAAATGGGATGCCAGAACCAACGACTTGTATGAGTCGACGGTTGACAACATCTTCGAAGTGCAATCATTGGAGAGTGTACTGAAATTTATACTGAGGCGATTTCAAACCATGGAGGCGTCAGAGACGAAATCAAGTGAGAAAAGAGGCGCACCCTCAGGCTACAGGGGCTTTGAGGAAAGAGGCGCACACTCAGGCTACAGAGGCTTTGAGGAGAGAGGAGGCTACAAGGGCACTTACGAACGAGGGCTCCAGGCAAACTCCAGAGATGTCGAGGACAAGAGAATAGCAGTAACTAATTGTAAGTATTGTAATCGATCGCACTCTATTTATTCATGTGTAGATTTTAAAGGGTTAGACAATGTACAGCGTCATGAATTTATAAAAAAACAAAAATTATGTTTTAACTGTTTAAATCATGATAGTAGTAAAAGATGCGTTTCTCGTTTTCAATGTAGAACTTGTAACAAAAACCATCATACGCTGATTCATATAGATAACTACAGAAATTTAAAAAATAGCCACAATTATAATTCAGACAAGGCAAAGGGCCAAGAAAGAGTTGCACGGGTTGCAAACCACATGACTGTGCAAGGCGAAACGGTGTTATTAGCAACAGCTTTAATTAAAGTTAAAAACGTGAACAATACATGGGAATATTTTAGAGCGTTAATTGATCCTGGATCTCAGGCGGCATTTGTTACCGAAGAGGCAGCAGTACTGTTAGGTTTGCCACGCGAAAAAGTTCGAGCAGAAATTACCGGGTTAGGAGAAGAACAGCCTAAGTACAGCAATAATAAAATAAGAGTAGAATGTAAAGCGCGAGCTTCAAGTGCGTACTCGCTAAGTACAGAATTGTTAGTGTTACCAAAACTAACAAAAAGTTCACCGGAGCGTGAAATTGATTACGACGAGAATTATTGGAAAAACGTAATGTTAGCAGACCCACTATTTTACAAGCCAGGTCCGGTAGACATTCTCTTAGGGGCAAAGGAATATCAGGAAATTTTGTTGAATGGTATAAAGAAAACGGATGTTGGACTAACAGGACAAAATACTGAATTCGGATGGATTTTACTTGGGTGTAGCCCAGGAAAAACTAATGGCACCATAGAAATTGCTAGTATGATGACAAGAACACTGCAAGAAGAAGACATAACGAGATTTTGGGAGCTAGAAGAAGTAACGTCAAAACCAGCTGTAAATAACCAAGAACAAGAATGTGAACGTGACTATAATCAAAATACAATGAGAAACGACGATGGGACTTACACGGTCAGCATTCCATTTAAAAACACAGACCTGACCTTAGGTGAGTCAAGAACTAGGGCAATGGCACGGTTATTGCAACTAGAAAAAAGATTACGTCAACAAGTGAACGAAAACATTGCATATAAAGAGTTTATGCAAACTTAGATAACGTTAGGCCACATGAAACTTGTCAGCCAAGCAGACGAAAAGAAAGGAAAATATTATATACCACATCATTATGTAATAAAAGAAGAAAGCACAACAACTAAATTAAGAGTTGTGTTTGATGCATCATGCAAATCGTCAAACGGAAAAAGCTTGAATGAGTTAATGCACACTGGACCACGCATCCAAGAAGAGCTTTGCGACATCTTAATTAGGTGGCGGAGTTACAAGATAGCGTTTACAGCTGACATTGAAAAAATGTACAGACAGATAAAGATCAAGGAGTCTGATCAAGAATACCACAGAATTCTTTGGAGGGGTACAGAAGATGAGCCAATTCGTGAATACAAATTAACGACAGTCACATATGGTACTGCGGCAGCACCATATTTAGCAGTAAAGACTATCCAAAGACTAGCTGAAGATGAACAAGATAATTTTCCTAATATGTTAGAGATCGTAAGAAAAAACTGCTACGTAGACGATGTTCTCGCTGGAGCTGACTCTGAGTTAGAAGCAACAAAACTGCAGCAAGATTTAATAAATATGTTTAAATTAGGAGGATTTAACTTGAGAAAATGGAGTAGTAATAATTTTGCGATACTTACGAATATCTCAGAAGAACTCCGAGAGATAAAACAAATAGACTTGAATGATAATGAACTTCAAAAAACATTAGGCATATTTTGGGCAACTAACAATGACTCAATTAAATTTAAAGTTAATCTAACGGACTTGAACAAATTAACAAAAAGAGGAATAATGTCAAGTGTAGCAAAGCTGTTTGATCCATTAGGACTTTTATCACCTGTTGTAATTACGGCAAAACTCATCATCCAAGAATTGTGGAGAGAACAAAATTCATGGGACAGCGTTGTGTCAGAAGTGATTTCAACCAAGTGGAAGGAATTTTACAAAGAACTTAACCAGTTGGAAGAAATACAAATTCCGAGGTGGAGTTACACTTCAAACTCCAGAAGGACAGAAATACATGGATTTTGTGACGCGTCAGAAAAGGCGATAGGAGCTGCAGTATATGTGAGAACCATGAACGAGTTAGGACAAATACAGATCTCGTTGTTGGTGTCCAGATCAAAGGTTGCACCAATAAGAACTAAACCTACACTACCTAGGTTAGAATTATGTGCAGCGGTGCTACTGAGTAAACTAATAAGGAGAGTCAAGGAAACACTTGGGTCACCAAGTTGGAATATTCACGCGTGGTCGGATTCGATGATCACCTTGTCATGGATTCAGAGCGACGCAAGACATTGGAAGACGTTTGTAGCAAACAGAGTTTCAGAAATTAAACAACTGTCTTCAGAAGTACAATGGCATCATGTTGGGTCTAAAGACAACCCAGCAGACCTAATAACAAGAGGAATTAAACCGTCAAAAATTAAGGACAATCTACTATGGTGGAATGGACCACATTGGCTAAACCAAAGTGAAGACCAATGGCCACAATACAACAAAAATTACAGCACTGAGGTGGAGCGTAAAAAATGCTTACATGTGGGAGTAAGCATAGAAGTCGACAAAATCAACGTTCTAGAGAAATTCTCATCTTTACATCGCGCAACACGTGTGATAGCTGTATGTTTTAGGTTTATTAACAATTGCAGTCCCAAAACCGGGAAACTAGTAGGTCAACAAGATTCATTTTCAGAGGATATACGCAAACTAAGACTCAAAAATAGAGTATCAAAAAAGAGCAAAATTCTAAATTTACATCCATTCGTAGATTACCATGGAGTACTTAGAGTGGGAGGCAGGCTTCAACACTCATTACTAAGTTACAGTGAAAAACATCCGATCATAATTTCTGCGTCAGGTCACTTAGCAGGATTGATTGTAAGGAATGCACATGACAGAACCTTACACGGCGGAAATCAACAAACAATGGCTTTTGTAAGAAGAAAATATTGGATAATAAATGGAAAAAAGGTTACAAAGAAAATAATTAATAAATGTGCAAGGTGTATAAGATTCAAGGCTGAGACAGCTGGTCAATTGATGGGTCAACTACCACCAACAAGAGTTAATCCGGCGTCAGCGTTTTTAAATGTAGGAATTGACTACGCTGGGCCCATTCAAATAAAAACTACTAAAGGCAGGGGACATAAGTCCTACAAGGGCTACATTGCAATATTTGTATGTATGTGTACAAAGGCCATTCACTTAGAAGTGGTGAGCGACATGACGTCAGAAACCTTTATTGCCGCACTAAAACGATTTATGGCAAGAAGAGGAACGTGCGCAAATATATTCTCCGATAATGGTACGACATTTGTGGGGACAGCTAATGCATTAAATGTTGAGGTAGCAAACACGATAAAAACTTCCAGCATTGTGGACAAATTAGCAAACATTGGAACTCAATGGCATTTTATACCGCCATCAGCACCACATTTTGGAGGGCTCTGGGAGGCAGGTGTGAAATCAACCAAACATCACCTAAAAAGGGTGATTGGAGAGTCAACCCTAACTTATGAAGAATTAACTACATTAACACACCAAATTGAAGCATGTTTGAATTCGAGGCCTTTGTGTAAACTAACAGAAGAAATAAATGACATTTCAGTACTAACGCCAGGGCATTTCTTGATAGGGAGAGAACTATTATCACCAAGTAGTCCAATTATTACCCATAATGATACAGGTTTAGAAGGCAGATGGAAAATAATACAAAAAATGAAAAAAGATTTTTGGAAAGTGTGGACAAATGAATATCTGCATCAACTTCAACAACGAAACAAATGGAAACTGGAACAAGAAAATCTAAAGGTGGGAGAATTAGTACTTATAAAGGATGATCGAATGTCACCAAGCAAATGGCCAATGGCAAAGGTGGAAGGAGTTCAAGTCGACGACAAAAATTTAGTGAGAGTCGTCACGTTGAAAAAAGCGGAAGGAGCAGAAATTAAAAGACCAATCCATAAACTAGTACCGCTATCGATAATCCACAATGAAAACAACTCAAAACCACGTAGAAAAACAAATAACATTTGGAAAATTTGGACATTGGCAATTATTTTTGCACTCCAATTGTACAGCGGGAAAGCACATGCAGCCCACATAAAAACAAGTACAGCACAATATCACGTGGAATATCCAAAACCTGGATTCTACATAGAACATCTTGGAACAGCCAAAATTGATCGAGGTTTTTTAAGAATCGAAGCTAAAATAGGAAAAGAAGATTTAGAGGCACACATAAAGTCTATACAGGATGTAATATCAAAGGTAGACAAGATGTGCAATGAGGTTAAAAAAACCACTATTCACGTGGATTGCCAACCACTGATTGATCATCTTCACGAAGAAGAAAGGCGAATCAAATGGATACATAAAGGTGTGTCAAAAATTGTTTTAAATAGGACAAGACGAGGTTTATGGGGAACCCTACTAACTTCAATTTTTGGCGTGAACGATGAAGTATACAGGGAAATCGATGATCTTGATAAAAATCAAAAAGAGTTGATTCAAGCGTCAAATCACCAAACCAAGTTTATGCTTAAAGCACTATTAAAGTTTAACGACACCGAGGAAAGAATATCTAAGAAGCTCAACCAATTTACAGTAAAAATTAAGAAAGGCATGGAGGTGATAGAACAAATGCAAAATTGGTACTCCGAAGTTGACAATAACAAATTGGAAATTGAATTACTAAATCTGTACGATGTAGCAAAAGGGTACATCGACGAATTGATAGATTACTATCAGAATATATTAAATATACAAACCAGTAAAGAAAACATTTATGAGATAGTATCTCCAGTACATATAGAAGAAATTGTCAACGAAGAATCTATAAAACTACCTCATAACATAGAAATTCAGTCACAGCCTATAATTAAAACAGAATTAACACAAATTGGCAACGACACGTACATTTACGTTTACCTTGCAATGACGGAAGGTACACAGTTTGACCTAATTAAGGCAAATGTACTTCCACTAAAAATGAAAACGAACAACTACTGGATATATGATATAAGCACCGACATTATCGCAATAGACTATGATAATCAGCGATATTTTCAACTAAATGATGCGATGCTAAAAAACAGTGTAAAATTGAATAAGACAGTTTACATCTGTTCTCCATCTATCATAAGGAATATTGAGAACAACCCGAATTGTTTGATAGACGAATTATACCAGAGAACCGAAAATGTGACGTGTCCAGTGAAAGAAATGAGACTAACAAGTACTATCTGGAAAAAGGTATACACAAGCAATACGTGGATTTTTGTGGCACCTGCAAGGATTAAAGTGGCAATCACTTGCAGTGGGCATAGAGAGGAGGTAATGTTACATCAATGTGGCATTATTACAATATCACAGAATTGTGTGATAGTAACTAGAACAGCGACACTATCACCGGCGAGAATACAGAGCGTTCCAGTCATTGCCGGCTATATTAGGCCGGTTGAGGCAAATTTGACGTTGTCAAAAACACCCACACCTCACAGCAAACCATCTCACTCTACAACGGAGAATGAGGACATTATAGAACCCGACGAAGAAATTAATGATCTCTTTGAGGAACAAGAGAAGATCCAAGAAGAACTTCAACATACAGTTTGGAAAAACTTAAGACATCACGCATCACTATCAAGTGTGATTACTACACTAGTACTCACGGCAGTAGTAGCTATAGTAGTGTTTGGAGGTTGGCGACTTAGAAAGCATATCATCGCTAAAAAAGGATTAAAACCAAAAACTCCTAGGGCACCAACTGAGGATGAAGAAGAAGAAATCGAACTACGCCCGTTAAGAACCACAAGGCAACAACTGCCGTCCTAAGATCAAAGTCATAAAATAAATACGCCTAGTCATAGAATGTGGTCAACCATTTTATTAGCATATCATTGGTCCGACTATAAATCTTGACTTATAATGTTGGCTTAATATACGAAAGTTTAGAGTTGCACTATTTAGTTAGATTTGTGCGTAAGGAACAAAATTTCTTTAGTTAGAATTATACTACATTAACCAGGGTAAATTAGGGGATAAGATATCTTTATAATTCAGTTATTAGTAGTCTATTGCACTGAAACGATTAAAACAACATTAAGCTGTATTTAGTATAAGATCCATGTGAGCATCAAACTGCTGCGGTTATACTGTTACAGAATCAATTTGCCGTCACTACAGTCATCAGGCAAACGACACCCATGATTGATGATGAACACTGCAAAGCTGACCTAAGGAAAACACCTCGACCACTCACCTCTCAACTTGAGAGTTGCCAGCATGTTTAATCTTCATTTAAACAATAGGTTATTGACATGACATGATTTAAGTGTTTAATTACTTTCAATATGGCTCAATCGAAAACCATTAAGAAATAGTAAACATCCGCATAATGTGTTTGTACAAGCTATATTATGTAGGACGATCAGTAGGCAGCATTTGCAACATCAGGTTTACAGCGACCACTAAACTGTTTTGTTTGTGAAACCAGTAAATATATTGTACCTTATGTTTGTACAACAGTTTGAACATCACTGGTAATATTGGTTAGTTTTAAGTGATTGTAGAAGTAGATAGAAGAATAAAGTTAGTATTTGGTTAAAGCACAGTCTTATCATTACTCAACTAAGCATGAGGAGTTATATAACACAGAAATTCAACAAGTAAATAACATGGAAGAACAGTTTACCGGAGCAGTTTCTAATCAATATGCATATTTTTATGATGAAGAAACAGGTCAATATTCAGTAGATGAAACCTCAAATGACACTGAGTTGAACCAAAATACCTGTGACATTGACAATGAAATTGCAAATTCAAATTTTTCAACTTAATATCACCACAAACGCCTCAAAAATTTTCATTTAATTTCAACAGCTCAAATGCAAGTGAATTAGCTTACATTGTTTTTCCTGAGTATAATATTAGAGTGCTCATTGATTCCGGCTCAACAAAGTCATTCATTGACCCTGAAATTGCATTAGTAAACGATCCATTTATTGTATCAACAGTTTTCAATCAATCTCAGAATGATTACAGTGCAATAATACCTGCATCTAAAATTTTCAATCTACCAGAAAATTTTAAATTGAAATTTTATCTATTTAAATTTCATGAATTATTTAATGGACTTATTGGTTTAGACATCCTCAAACAGTTAAAAGCTAATGTCGATTTTGAAAGCAGTTTCTTAACAACTCCTTATACTAAAATAAAAATATCATATCATAAACTAAAAAATTCCCAAAATTTAATAACTGTGTCGCCTCGAACTGAACAGGTTATTAAAATTCGAACTTCAATAAAAAACGGCGAAATAATTATACCTTACTAAAATTTTGATAACAATTGTGAAATTCCAGAAAGTCTTTCAATTGCTGAAAATGGTACCGCGCTAACTACTATACTAAATAAAACAACAGATCACATTACTCTTGACCTTTCACAACCTATTGCAGTCGAACAATTCAACAAACAAGAAATCGAACAAATAAATCTCAATAACTTCGATGACTATGACAGAACCAATACACTGGACTTTTCAAAATTTAGAACGGATCATTTAAATCCTGAAGAAAAGTCAAAAATTTTTAAATTAATTTGTGAATATTCAGACATTTTCTATCGCGAAAATACTCCATTAACTTTTACGAGTAAAATCAAACATAAAATTCGTACTACTGACCAATATACACAAAGTCCTATCGATATCCCTTCATACATAGAGCCGAAGTTGAGAGACAGATAAAACAAATGCTTGATCAAAATATCATCAGACCGAGTAATTCTCCGTGGTCCTCACCTATTTGGGTAGTACCAAAAAAGTTAGACGCTTCGGGAACACAAAAATGGAGAGTTGTTGTTGATTACCGCGGTTTAAATCAGAAAACCATTGATGATAAGTATCCCCTACCTAACATCAATGATCTTCTCGATAAGCTCGGAAAATGTCAATATTTTTCGACACTTGATTTGGCGAGCGGTTTTCACCAAATCGAGATGGATCAAGACGATATTGAAAAAACAGCCTTCAGCACTGATCAAGGTCATTATGAATATACGCGCATGCCATTTGGTTTGAAGAATGCCCCCGCTACCTTCCAGCGAGTAATGGACAACATACTTCGTGGTCTCCAGAATGAAAAATGTGCCGTATATCTAGATGATATAATTATTTATTCTACATCCTTACAAGAACACATCGAAAAATTAAAATCAGTTTTCGATCGTTTACGCGAATCCAATTTTAAAATCCAACTAGACAAATCAGAGTTTCTGAAAAAGGAAGTCGCCTATCTAGGACACATCGTTACCCCAGAAGGAGTGAAACCTAACCCAAACAAAGTAGAAGCTATCAAAAAATATCCCATACCAAAAACTACAAAACAAATAAAAGCATTTCTCGGACTTTTAGGATATTACAGACGTTTTATAAATAATTTTGCTAAATTAACAAAGCCTTTGACAAAGTGTTTAAAAAAGGGTGCAAAAATCGAGCATAACACCGAATTTATAGAATGTTTTGAAAAATGTAAATCCTTGTTGACCAATGAACCTATACTAAAATACCCTGATTTTACTAAAACATTTAACTTGACCACCGACGCAAGTAACGTTGCAATTGGCGCTGTTCTATCACAAGGCAAGATAGGCCAAGATCTCCCTGTAGCTTATGCGTCGCGCATGCTTAATGATTCGGAACAAAATTATTCTGTTATAGAAAAGGAATTGTTAGCCATTGTATGGGCTACGAAATATTTTAGACCTTACATTTTCGGACGTAAATTTAATATCATCACTGACCATAAACCTCTTCAGTGGCTTTTTTCTCTAAAAGATCCAAATTCTAAACTTCTTCGTTGGAGAATCAAATTGGAAGAGTACGACTATAATATTATGTACAAAAAAGGTAAACTTAATAGTAATGCCGATGCTCTTTCAAGAATAGAAATCCACGCCAATGAAACTCATCATTTATTAGATAACACTGATACTAATAATTTGGATAAAGACCAACCGCAACAAAATAATTCTGAAATAGATCAAATCATTCAAGACGCTTTAAAAACACATTTTCCAGACGAGACTGACAACGTATCACTTATCGTACACACGGACAACGACAGTATAGAATCCCGAGTTAATGAACCCACAGTACCTTCAGTTACGCAAGAAAATGAACAACCAGCTGATGACGATGACGTCACGGTGCATTCAAACCTTGAAAATCCTGTAGTAGGTATACCCGTGAGTAACACTGCAGTTAACTTTGGTCAAAATCAAATTATTTTCAGTTTAGTATCACATTCTCCAGCAAATCCCAAAATTACAATTTTGTTTGAAAAGAAAAAGAGAATACATGTTCAATTATCGGAAAACAACTTTGAAATTGATGTTGTAAATTTTGTCAAGGAATATGTATTACCAGGTGTTCAATATTATATTTATTTTGAAAACCCTGATATATACGAGAAATTTTCAGCCACAATTCAAAAATATTTTAAATGGCCGTCCATTAAACTTTTAAGATGTCTTAAAAAACTAATTGATGTAACCGATAAAACGAGTATTAAGGAAATAATTAAAAATTACCACGAAGGAAAAACGAACCACCGAGGTATTGATGAAACATACCAACGTGTTAAAACAAAATATTATTGGCCCAATACCAAAGACGCTATACAAAGTTTCATTAATGATTGCGATATTTGCCAACAAAGCAAATATGAGCGTAATCCAATAAAAATAAAAATGAATTTAACACCAACAGCCAGTAAACCCTTCGAAATTGTTCATCTTGACACTTTTACTTTGGAACAATCTAAATTTTTGACAATCATTGATAGTTTTTCCAAATATGCGCAAGCCTATTTCCTAAATTCGCTTTCAACCACAGAAATAACGGACAACTTGATTCAATTTTTCTCTCATCATGGCATTCCAAAACAAATCATCATAGATAATGGAACCGAGTTTAAAAATTCAGTTGTGACCGAACTTCTCGAGTTACACAAAATCAAAATCCATTTTATTTCACCATACCACCCTCAGTCAAATGGACAAATAGAAAGATTTCATAGTACTATTATCGAACATATCCGTTTACTTAACACTCAAGGTTTTGCTAAAACACCAGTTAGAATGAAAATGCTTTACGCTATTTTAGCATATAATCATTCAATACATACTTCAACGCAATTAAAACCTATCGACGTTGTAAATGGTCATATTTGTAATGACGACCCATTTAATCTTGAAATAGATAAAATTCTAGTAAACGATTATATTAATGACCATAAAGAGAAAACAAAATTATTGTATTCAAAATTAATTCAGATCTCATGAATAATAAACAAAAACTCATTGAGAAAAGGAATGAAAAACGAGACGAGACTAATATTTTTCAACCTGATCAAAAGGTATACATTAAGAAACACATAAGACAAAAAAGTGCTAATAAATATTCTAAACCTGTTAAATAAACTGGAACCAACCCTGTAAGAAAGGTAGTTTCTACCGAACGACAACCAAAGGTTCACATGGATAATTTAAGACGACCTCTGCAAAAAACATATTCATTCGACTAATTCTTGGTATTCAATTTCAGATTAACTGGAATTCTCGGATTTGAAGAAAAAATTGCCATCAAGAAACTTGATAACAATCCTGGAATAATTCCACTAAAACTAGGATCAGCAAGAGTAGAAAAATATTCCCACGAACTCATACATTTTTACGACTTGAATCCAATCATTGAAGAAATTAATAAACTTAAAAATGAATCACTAATACTTCAACAACTTGTAGAAACAAATGAAGATTATCAATTTGAGATTTCTAATTATCTAAAAATTCTTAAATTTGCCGAAAATAGAGTCGACACAAAACTTTCTGAAATTTTGCCTCAACCTCAAAGAACCAAACGAGGACTAATCAATGCACTGGGATCGATTTTCAAATCAATCACAGGTAATTTAGATTATACTGATGGCGAACGATATGATAAATTGATTAACCAAGTTCAAACAAATCAAATTAAATTATCAAAAACAATACGTACGCAAAATTCTCTAACCGTGGCTTTAATAGACAAATTCAACGAAACGGTTCAGGAGATAAGGCATAACGAGAAATTACTTGAAACACGACTTCGTCAGATTTCATTTGAGGTTGTGTTTTGATGAAACAAAAACTTTATTTTTAGTGTTAAAAAGAGCAAAACCTATTTATTAAATCATATCAAACTAAATTATCTACTCATTATGACAAAATATCAATTTCAAATGCATATTAAAAAAAAAACAAGTAATTAAGTACCTACACTAGGTTTAATGTGCAATCTAAATAGCAGCTGCAGGAATATAAATAATTTTAATTAAAACATTGATATTTATTATAAATCATATGTTTAGATCATAACTATACAGTAAGAAGAGGCATAAAAAAAAATGTTCTACCAAAATAAGTAGATTCAATGAAGCGCAAAAACAATCGGAAAGTTGCTACAGAAGGCTGAATAACAGGCCAAAGAAACAAGAAGATATCGCACACAATTGTTAAATGTTTTAAAAGGTATTCACGAGGAATTGAGGGAAACAAAAATGACTTTAAAAAAAGAATGACCTTTCGCCTATTGGTGTTGAAAGCACCTAGTAGTTTTGTGTTATGTTTGTGTGTATGTGTCATTTGTTGATGTTAATTTAATTATTTTGTTGCGCGTTTTGTTAATTATTTATATATTTTTGAACAACGACAAGGTACTGATTATAATAAGTATTTTTTTGGTTTTATAATATATTAACTTACAAATGAATTCCACGTTGTTTTGTTTCAATTTTCAATATCAATTCCATCCATTACAAAACTATGTAAAATAATTATCAATTATGTGCTGCCTTACGGCTGCACCTGCAGCTAAATCCCTATTTTGAACTCTTTGACCACCTTGCACTACTGGTTGATTTAAGTCTACTCCTAATTCTATATTTTCTTCATTATCATCTAGTATTAATTGTGTGTTGTTCTGAATACAAATATTGTGTAATACAACACAAGCATTTATAATCTGAGATGCTTTTTGTGGGCTGTAATGCAGAACTCTATGTTTAATGAGGCATCTAAATCGATTCTTCAATAAACCACTACATCTTCCAATTAGGCTCCTTATACTTGTATGTGCATCATTAAATCTTTCCTGTGGTGAACCTGGAGCTGGATTATGCGCTGATGTTAAAAGCCAAGGACATAATGGATAACCTAAAGCAAATGAGAAAGAAAATAATGTGGTGAATGAATCATTGTTTTATAACACCAACCAGAATCACCCAGTAAATAAAATCTATTTGGAAAGTGTTGATACAATTCGTGTATTGTGCGATAAACATTAGACCCCTGCCAAATTTTACTATCATAAACACTTCCTGGATAGCGGGAGTTTACATTCAGAATCCTTAATTGGTCATCACAAATCTAACGCCACATAAAAACCACAAAAAGGTTAATATTTATTTTGTAATGTAATATAATATTAAAGGAATTACACAAGGATCATCACAAAGTTGAGAATTTTTTAATTAAAAATATGGAAGTAAATATAAAAAACCGATGCCTTGGGCATCTTTCTCTACAAATTTAATAATTTTAAAAGAAATTTTCCAACCTCCTAAAGCTCATTGTATATTTCCAGTACAACTCACCAGGGTGCGTATTCTTGAAACGAGGAAAGGGAATTATCAAGAGAAAGACCTGTAGAATGTGACAGGAACCCGCCATTGTAAGCTTCTTCTGTCACACTCTACCAACACTTCCCTTGAGAATTCCGTTCTCTGCTTTCAAGAATAGGCCCCCAGTTGAACATTTGTAGAATGGTACATTTTACGATTGACATAGATATGTTCAGTCTCTACTGGTCTGACGATAGCAACATGGGTGCAATCAATGCAGCCTATGATGTTAGGAAATTGATATTTATTAAAAAATTTTAAAAATTATGAGTATATGTATGATTATGCAAATAAATAAATATGATATAAATAGTATATTACCTACACATATAGTATATAATATAGTACACAGATAGCATTTTACCTTTGTTGAATGGTGTTTAGCTGTTCTACATTCTGAGGAAATCGGACCCATTTATTAAAAAGATTAGGATTGTTTAATGCTTCAGAGTACATATGAGAACCAACTGTTAGTTGGTAACTACCACTTGCATAAAAATGTAGAGTTACCAGGACCTGTTTTAAAAGAAAGTAAATACTATAAGAAATTGGATAATCAGAACCTTTACAAACAGTACCTTTGTATCTACATTTATTGAATACTCTCTTTGTGGAGCTCTTAAATATGGTGTGATCAAATTAATCAGGTTTCTAGCTTCCTCTTTATTAAAACGAATCATGTAAAATCTCCCATACGAGGAGAGGTGTTATCGAAAACTTACAGCGATAACACAAATCGATAACACCACGCTACATGTTAAATCTCCCATATGAGAAGGGGTGTTATCGAAAATTACAGCGATAACACAAATTGATAATACCACGACGGTGACGACAGTCAATGATAACTATAGCAACTAGGTATGTAACTATCTGACCTGCATACATTTGACATCGAAGTGATTAATTGTGCTTAAAATGTCGCGCTTTGGGTGTTCTTCCCTTAGCCAAATTGAAGAAGTTGCAAGAGATAGTGAACCGAAAAACACAAGAAAAAGTAAGCAGTACATATGGCGGCAATTTATGTATTTCACCGAGGAGAGAAACTACGTATTGAATGAGACTACCAGCATTTCCGAATTGGCAAATGTATTAGAGGATTGGGCTTTCAATATGAGAAAGCAAAATGGACAAGAATACAAAGAATATACCATCAAAACTATTTGGAACGTAACGGCAAAGATGCTTATGGAAAAGTACTATCAAGATTTTAACATCACTTTCAACCCATTTACCGATATTGCTTTCAAGTTGGCGCGTAACGCAAAAGGCGCAAAACGAAATCAATTACAACAAGACCCCGAAAAAAGGAAAAGAAGCGCGGTTTTTTTAAGTTATGAAGAATTCAAGAAAATGATTATCACATGCAGTGAAGATGATCCCGATGGTCTCCAGAAAAAGGTGTTTTTTGTGTTATCTTTTGAATTAGCTTGGAGAGGAGGAGAAGGCGCAAGTTGTTTAGTTTAACTTTTTAGTAAGTAGGTAGTAAGTAGTTGTTTAACTTTTTTTAAAGAAGAGCTTTCTAATGAAGGTGTGATAGCTGGCCGAATTGAATACAACCCCCTTTTTAGTAAGACAACTCAAGGGGGTGATAAACCATGTGCTTCTTCCAAATGGATAATTAAAAACACACAAAATCCGGATATCGGTCCAGTTCGGCTATACCAAAAGTTTATGAAGAAGCGGAACGGAATAAAAAGTGATCGATTGTTCTTAACAGTAAACCCATCTTGGAAATTTTCGAAAAGATGTTCCTGCAGGAAGAAACATTATAACTACCTGGACGTCAAACCAAGCAAAAATGTTGGGATTAAAAACGGACAAGAAAAGAATTACGAATCATTCGTTAAGAGCTACTGCTGTGTCCAAGTTGGCTAAAGAAGGCATAGAAGAGCAACAGCTAATTAAAATTACCGGGCATTCCAATGCAAAATCTATTACTCCCTACCTTCAAATGGATGCAGAACATCATGCCAAAATAATAAGGAAAATGAGGGATAGCACCACCAGTGAAGAGCCGGCACCTAAAGTATCACCGGAACTTTCCATTTCAAATGAAACTGTGGATATGCAGTTATTGGAACCTTCCATTTCCATGCCAAATAAAATAAATAATTTGCAATCATCAGGTATTAGAGACAATCAAAAAAGACATATCTATATTGACTGTGTTTTTAATAACAATTGAAAATTTTAATTAAGGATTTTGTAATGTTTAAATTGTTACTTTAATTTATTTAATATATGTTGGGTTCCTTCGGTTTTTAATGATTTTCGTTATTCGGGAAATATTCCCCAAAATTACATTCGTGCCTTAAAAATTCCCTGATAATTCTGCGTTCAAACTTGTTATCTTTGCAAACCGCATTCGGTCAATTTCTTATTTTTTTCTAAAATCGCCCTCCACTTTCGGTGTCGTGCTCTTTCGCCAAATAAATAAGAAAATAAACTCATGCAGTTATGAGATAACAAGTTTTCATGCAAAATTATCGGTAGTTTTTATGCACTCGTGCAATTACTACCGAATATTTCCCTCATGTGTTAAATGTCCCATATGAGCAGTGCATTTTCACCAGAATGACAGCGAATATTTCCCTCATGTGTTAAATGTCCCATATGAGCAGTGCATTTTCACCAGAATGACAGCGATAATTGCATTTCGATAATTGCACTGTACGTATCTATAACGACTGCATTGTTGTAGAGCCTATTGCTAGTATACTAATTGTTGTCTTTGCGCAGTTTTTTGACTTTTTATAACCAAACCATGTCAAACGCGATGTCAACAATAATTAATGAACGGTTTGGAACTTGTTCATTGAGCTCCATTGAGCAATCTATAGTTGCAGCAAAACCAAAACATTTTCTTTATTCGGGAAATATTCCCCCAAAATTACATTCGTGCCTTAAAAATGACCTGATAATTCTGCGTTCAAACTTGTTATCTTTGCAAACTGCATTCGGTCAGTTTCATATTTTTTTGGCGAAAGAGCCCGACACCGAAGGTGGAGAAAATAAACTCATGCAGTTAAGAGATAACAAGTTTTCATGCAAAATTATCGGTAATTTTTATGCACTCGTGCAATTACCCACGAATATTTCCCTCATGTGTTAAATGTCCCATATGAGCAGTGCATTTTCACCAGAATGACAGCGATAATTGCATTCTAAAGTGATAATTGCATTTCGATAATTGCACTGTACGTATCTATAACGACTGCATTGTTGTATAGCTTATTGCTAGTACACTAATTCTTGTCCTTGCGCAGTTTTTTTACTTTTTGTAACCAAAAAATGTCAAACGCGATGTCAACAAAAATTAATGAACGGTTTGGAACTTGCTCAATGAGCTCCATTGAGCAATCTATAGTGGCAGCAAATCCAAAACATTTTCTTTATTCGGGAAATATTCCCCAAAATTACATTCGTGCTATTAAAAATGACCTGATAATTCTGCGTTCAAACTTGTTATCTTTGCAAACTGCATTCGGTCATTTTCATATTTTTTTGGCGAAAGAGCCCGACACCGAAGGTGGAGAAAATAAACTCATGCCGTTAAGAGATAACAAGTTTTCATGCAAAATTATCGGTAATTTTTATGCACTCGTGCAATTACCCACGATAAGTTTTTTTAAATTTGTCTTAACTTAAAACTTCAAAGGGGTCTTGAAATTCTAAATTTGGATTTACAAGGCCCAGATTCTGAACCTGTGCTTCAGAAATGTTATCTACTATTTGATTAGCTAATCCAATCAATATGGGATCTATGAAATTGTTGAAATCCATACTTTAAACACAACCAAATTAAGAAAAATAAATAATTGAAGTAAAGATGAAACTGAGAAAAGCAAACTACACAACACAATTAACTAACAATCCGAAGCACTCAAAGAATCAAAGGTAAGCATGTAAGCAAAAGCAAGATCGAAATTAATTTGAGGTTATAACATATAAGAAAATATTTTGACATTGGACTGCTTTTGTCCAGCATTGCCATATTGCCAATATTTCTAACCCTTGTTTAGATTAACAAATAAAAACTATCAATTGCGATTAAACAACTTACAAATAATAAACAGAAATAAGACCACTGCTTTCAATTTTAAATATTTCCACAGCAGATGCGTGTAAATAGCATGTTTATAATATTGTAACCCACACAATTTTAAAACAAACTATTAATTGTGGATATAACGGACAATCCGGCAACGCAGACAAATTTCACCAGTTTTCCTATAAAATACGAAACCCTACATGTGAGTGAAAATCCGCCATGTTCTTTCTCTTCAAATTATCACTTTTACTTTCACGCCCCCCTATATAATAGCCGTAGTAGTAGTATAAGTAGACGAGACTGGTGGATTACCACCACATAATTATATTTCGGCGCCTAGTCCTCGATATCACTAGGTATTAGGCCCGGTTTACCCAACTTCTTTATTCTTAATTCTTTATTGTTAATTCTTATTTCTTAATCCTTATGGAGTTAAAACCCTGTTGGTTTAATGGTGCTGTTTACACAAGTTCTTAATCGTTAATTCGAAATTTTAGTTGCTAATGCATGACCTTGAAAGTTCCCAATTTTTAACTTTTTAAGGATTAAGCAATAAGAATTAAGAAAATATTATTTGCGCATGCGTTGATTTGACGTTTTTCCCGCGCGAATCTGCAAACGGTTAGAAAATATACAACATCACCTATACAAACTTATGAAAATGATTTATTAACTTTGTGGGTGTAAGTGATTGTTTATTCCGATTAGTATATTTAGATCTGGATTGGAACCCTCGTGGATGATGGATTTACAAGAACAAGAAATGCTTGTGGACCTGGTCCAAAGCTTTCCCAATATCTGGGACCAACAGGATCCTGCCAAAGTCGTCAGTGTGTCGTCGATACGGGGAAGTGGATAGCTGTCCTTCTTGGTCACGTCATTCAGTTTTCGGTAATCTACACAAAATCTGCTTGATCCATCTTTCTTAGTGACCAGAACAACAGGTGATATCCAAGGGCTGCAGGATTCTTCTATAACTCCGTCGTCAGGCATCCTATCCACTAATTCCTGCACTTCCTGTGGTTTGGCTATTGGTACTCTCCTAGGTGGTTGTCGAATCGGTTGTGCATTGCCGGTGTTAATTCGGTGTTTTACAATGGTAGTTTTTCCCATATTGTTCGGTGTTCCAAATATGCTAGCATGGTCCAAAATCAGTTTCCGAGCCCTTTTCAGTTGTGGTGTTGACTGATGTTTGCAGGTCTTTTCAAGTTCATTTAAGAGTTTGTTTTCTTCCAACTGCTCCTCCTGTTCTGGTAACCCATCGCACTTGGTTACTTTGACTACAGGCTCGAATACCGCAATAATTTCGCCTTTGTTAATTTTGACGTCATCTGGAAAGATGTTTGCAACTCTTATTGGGACTTCACTTCCTCCATTTACAGGTGATTTCCCAATGATGCATCTTCCTGGTCGGTCCGGGTTTCGTACAAGTCCAACACAGCTCCCATAATTCTGCTTCAATTGTCCAATAATTATTCGCTCGGAATTGCCGCTTATTTTTACTGTCTGAGATGCCAAAACATTAATGGGTGACTCGTAGCGGTGGATGGCTGATAGGATGACCTCTTCACCTCCAAACTTTAGGATATTTTGCTCGTGATCAAAAGAAAATCCATGTTGTCGAATCAGGTCCATTCCCAGAACAAATTCATCTTCAATATCTGCTACTAGCACGGTGTGGTAAAATATAATCCTCCCAAGCCAAATCTTGACTGTTATTTCTCCTAAAACTTTAGCCGATTCTCCAGTCACAGTGCGCAGGAGAATACTTCTTCGTAAAGGCTTAATCTGACTTTTATCCACAGTTTGACCGGATCAAAGATACTGCCGCACCGGTGTCCAAAGTAAAAGTAACGTTCATCGCATCCACTTTTCCATCTACGTTGAGGCTTCCCATGGATCTACCCAGGCTTATAATCGAGATAATTCTGGGTCAACATTCGCCCCGTAATGTTGACTAGTGGGAGTTTTCCTGGTCCCTTCTAGATGGTTGTACGTCCCTCGTTGGAGAGCGGGACGGTATCCTTACTCGACAATCCCGTTTAATGTGTCCCGTACGTCCGCATCGATAACACTCCACTCTAGTGATCAGACGTGATCGTTCTAACTGTGTGGACTGACCATTTTCTGATGCTGCCATTTGTTGCACTAATTGACCGACCATTGATTTAATTTCATTTATTGATGTAGTAACATGATCGGCTGGTGATGCTCTGTCCTCTTGAATAGTCACGGCCCTGATCTTTGGTTTTGTCATTGCACGCAGCTTCAACTTCCAGCGCTCGAACCAGTAATTCACTGCTGTTGCTCCCTTTGAACATTTTCAGCATTTTTTTTACCTCCGGATCTCGAATCCCTTCTATAAAATACTGTGCCACAAATTCTTCTTCGATTTCTTCCGAGACGGCTGGGTAAGCCAAATGCACAAGGCGACGAATTTCGGCTTCAAACTCTTGTAGATTTTCACCAGTTTTCTGCTGTCTTGCCTTTAATTGTGTTTGATACACTCCTTTCCTATGCTGATCCCCATAACGTCGTTCTAATGCAGCTACTAATGCTTCATAGTTGCTTTGTTGGGCGATAGGCAGAGTCTGTAACGGCTCCAATGCAGGTCCTTGTAGTGCCACTACTAGTGCTACAGCCATTTCCTCGTTGCTCCATCCATTTGCAATGTCCTCCCGAACATCATTCTGAATTTTATTAATGTCAATAGCTGCAAGTTGGGCCTCCATAATTGCATTTTGACGTCTTGTTATTGGCATAAAATAAATTTATTACATCACTGTTCTGAAAAATCTCTAGTCCGGTTCTGAACATAAGTCTCTAACCCGAAGTTTAGTTCAAATTCACGTCGCACCAAAGTCTAATCGCATTTCTGACACCAATTGTTACGGTTTTCCCGTGGGTTTACACAAAGTCGATTTAACTGAATAAGAAATAAATTTATTAACACTTCAAAATAGTGTATCGCTTTCTAACGGCGGCCTACTATAACACGCGCCAGGCCAGATATTGCGGCGCATCGGTTCCATCCCCAATCGAGTGCTCGTTCAGTAAGTATTAAGCATAGTAGGCGCCAAACCGTAACAATATGTTGAACAAAATGTCAGACTTAAACCAAAAAGATTGTTTTTTTTCTTATTCCCAAACGTATACATTTAACCATCAAAAAAGGTAAATGCTACATGTGTCAACCATTTAAAAAATCTTTTTATAATCTAAAGTAAAATGTTCCTTTAAAAAAAGTTGAAAGGTACCCCAATCCACTTGAAGTATAGTAAGTTACTCCGGTTTAATAGAATATTATGAACCTATGCCCGTATTTACAAACGATACTTCGGTCATTCTCAGACTTGAGTCATACTCAAGAACAGTTTTTTGTTTTATAAACCTAACTTAACCTCTAAGGCGTACTTCGGTCGTGCTTACATCGAGACTTACTCAAGTTAGATATTGACCTGCCTTGAGCATTGCTTGGTTTCATTATTGACGTTTCAAAATAAAACGGTCTAAAATTGAAAGTTAGAGGGTTTAAAAACTCAAATCAAAATACAATAAAAAAATCAAAAAGTTTGTTGTTTATTTCGTCAACTTTTCAGGAAATTGATACTGTGTAAGTATAGTTACAAATATTTGTTCAAGTATAAACCACAGATCTTCAATATAATTAATAATTGCAGTATGGCACATGCTGATATAGAGGATACAGATGAATTTTTGGAATACATCAATGATGAAAATATGTTACAAAATTATAGATTGCCGAAAAGGTATATACGAGATGCAAAAAATCCTGTTCTAGTACTCAGAGACCACGAATTTCAACATCGATATAGGTTTTCAAAAGATTGTGTTCAACATATTATTTTACCTCTTATTGAAAGTATTTGTTGAAAACAGATAATCGAGGTTTACCAATTTCGCCTATTTTTCAACTCCTACTCTTTCTACGTTTCAGTAGCAACAGGAAATTTCCAAGTAAGTATGTAATTTTATATAAGTAGTACATGTTAAATTTTATTACATGGAATAAAATAATAATATATTATTAAGGCAAGTAAAACTACATAAATAGAGGTGTTATTGCTATTTAAGAACGACTTCTTCCATTGTTTTAGCTTGTCTCAGGAGACTTAAGAGAAATAAGCCAATCAACTGTAAGTGGGATAATTAAAAGAGTCAGTAAAAACCTTGCTGAACAAACAGCAAATTTCGTAAAATTTCCTATACGAGTTGCGGACCAACAAGATAATATTAGAACATTTTAAAAAATTTCAAAATTTCCTGGAGTTGGTGCATGCATTTTTTGCACACACATACCAATTTCTAGTCCATGTGGTGATAAGGCAGAAGTCTTTCGAAACAGGAAACGCTACTTTTTATTAAATGTTCAGGTTTGTTAACATTGTATATAATTATAAATAATAAGTATACTTTCATGTGTATTCATTTAAAAATTAAAGGAAGCTGCTAGACCATCCATGGAAATACTTGACATTGATGTGAGGCATCCAGGATCGACCCATGACTCTGTTATCTTTGACAGAAGCGCTTTGCGAGTGCGCTTTGAACAAATGGAGCTACAAGGGTTTTCATTAGGTGATAACGGATATCCTTGCAGAAATAATTTATTAACTCCTGTTATTAATCCAGGTTTGTAATAATTTAAATTAAGTTGTAAGTATATAACTTAAATAATACTTAAAAAATAAATTAATTGTAATTTTATATTAACATATACATTTTTCTAGGCAACCCGAATGAAGTAAATTACAATACTGCACACATCAGGACACGAAACATTGTTGAACGGGTGTTTGGAGTTTGGAAAACAAGATTCCCATGTTTAAGAAGAACATTAACCACTAAATTAGATACTTCTATAGCAATAATTTGTGCATGTGCTGTTTTTATCGGATTATACCAAAATAACATTAATTTTTAAAATGAGTTATGTGAAGAGTTACCTAGGGATTTACCAGCAATTCGTATTGCTGAAAATAATGAATTGGGATTGATATTTAGACGTAACTTTATACATCAACATTTAAAAAAAAAAAACAAAAGCGTATCCCGTTTAAAATGATGCACACATAATACATAATATTGGAAACCGTTGGAGATACAAAGTTGGTTAAATGGAAGTTACTAGAGAAGAACATTTTTGGAATAAGTCTTTGCTTGGTTTTCACCCTGAATGAACGAAACGGTACTGATTTAAAAACTTATCTCTCGGATTAATTTTAAAGCCAGTCTGCAACTTTTCTTCCATTCAAGCAACATTTTATTTGTTACTTTTTCCGAAATCTTTATGTAATTACCTTTATCTGGGTCACCCTGTATATAAATTAGTGATATAATATAAACTAGAATGTGGAAAGCAAACCGCCACCGCCAATCCCTGCCCCTTGCAGCAATTGCAATTCGTTTGAGCATCGATCAGAAGATTGTAAAACGCCAATCAAATGCAATAAATGTTTAGGACGACATTCAACCTCAACGTGCAGCTCTCCACTTCCTGTCAAGTGCGTGGCATGCAATTCCGACGATCATGCGGCATGGAGTCTAAAATGCCCGAAGCGACCTACAGCTCCTATTGAAGGTATCCCCAACGTTCGAATTAAATGCTTAAATAAGAGAACGGCCGAAGTGTCAGAAACGGTGACTAAAGAGAGTAGAATCCATAAACCGATAACAACACACGACTTTATAATAAATACGTACAAACATGAGATTAATAAAACGACTAACATCAATAGAGAAGAACTTTTAAAAAAATTACGCAAACAGTTTACCGAAGATTATGATATTGACACCTCGGTTGTTTTCTTCGGTAGTCATATGTATATTTTAATGTTTGACCTGCTCCTTCCTAACAGACAATCCGCGACAGAACCCCAGGACCAACTAAAACAAACAATCACTAACATAGAACATTCAATATAAAAGTACTTTACGCCAACATTAACGGACTGAACAGTAAAAAATACCTTATTTACAATTACATTGAACAAAACAATACTGACTGTTGTATGTTTGTGGAAACTAAAACTAAAATTGGACAGACACCAACGTACAGAGACTGGCAGTTTATCTGCAGACATGGTAACATACTTAACAACGCTAGAGGAGGAGCCACAGTACTGCTAAAACCATCAATAAAACTAGGAAAGTCAAACCCTCCCGCTCTGAATAATCCATTGAATGACTGTCTCCACTTTACTATACCCTACCTTGACGACAAAATCCATATCTTCCTTGTATACATCCATCCTTATTCAGACATCGAGCAAAACATACTGACTAAACTAAACAGATTTATAGACAACTCAGACTTTATTAAAAAACAAACCCCTCCGACTTTTCGGATGCCAGAAAACCAAGACTCGACCCCAGACGTATTACTACATACAGCAAACCTGACAAATAATATAAACAATGTTAACTTGACCAACGAACTAGGCTCCGACCATCTAGCCATAACGTTTGATATTAACATATAACAAACACAATCTACATTAAATACGAAAGATAACACACAAAAATTTGACTTAAATAAAACAAACATAGAAAAAGTTCAGCTACAAATACATGACTACGTACAATCACAAACGATAACACCTCCCATAGAAAACTTACAAGAACAATTGACATTGGCAGTAGAAAAGTTTTCTCCACGGGTAAAATACACTTTCTACCAACATACCCTGCCAAAATTTATACTGAGACTAATCAAACGAAAAAGAGAATTATACAGACTATACACGCACACACAAGACAATGATTTAAAAAGAAAACTTAACAAACTCAACAGAAACGTCAAGACTTTAATAGACCAATACAAACAAGACAAATGGCTGCAAGCATGCCAAGATATTGAACATGTCAACGGAAAAACATACTGGCAGAAAATTAAAAAACTATCACGGTACAAGAAAACAAATCCGCTAGGGACAATAAACGAAAATGATACCGAACAATACTCAGACCAAGACAAAGCTAACGCATTTGCCAGACATTTTCAGAAAGCTTTTCAAACATCTACTAACCCTAACTTTGATGACCAAAACTGGACCTTAATAAACGACTGGTACAACAATTACTTTGACAACCAAACTGACAACACATTTCCGTTAATCTCTAACGATGAATAAGATAAAGCACTGACTAACTTAAAGAACACCGCACCAGGCAAGGACAAAATTAAAAGCAAATTGCCGGACATAATACCGGATGCATGGAAAACGGGCATAATAATTCCCATTCCAAAAAATGGACTCGACAACACACAAACTCAAAATTACAGACCTATTACACTACTTCCAGTACTAAGCAAATTACTCGAACTCATCATAAAAAACAAACTTCAAGAACAGATCGGACAGCACATTCCATCATACCAGTTTGGCTTTAAAAAAAAACACTCGACTATACATCCACTTTTTATCTTAACCAACAACATACAAACAACGCACCTCAACGGCAACAAAACAGCTTGTTTGTTCATGGACATTAACAAAGCTTTTGACAGTGTCTGGCACAAAGGACTACTTTACAAACTACTTAAACTTGATACACCAAAATACTTACTTTACACAATTTACTAGAAAATAGACAACTGCACGTTCAGATAGACAACACACTTTCCTTTCCTTTCAGTCCTGAACAAGGACTACCCCAAGGATCTCACCTTTACTTTACAACCTATACTGCCACGACATATACAATCACAACAAGCAGGACAAAAATCAATTTGTCAAAACCGCATACATATTACAATACGCAGACGACACTGCACTTATAGTACACGACAAAACTACGTCAAAAGCAGTCTCAAAACTACAAGCACTTACTGACGATACTATGACATGGTCCTACAGATGGAGCCTGACTCCCAACGCAACTAAAAACCAACTTTTACTACCAAACCATAAGATCAAAGACGACTCCCCAAACATAACCGCGGACGGCCACATAACTGAACCCAAACATGACGTAAAATACTTAGGCATAATACTGGACCAAAAACTAAAATTTACAAAACACTTATGCCCGTATTTATAAACGAATCTCAAGTTGATTTGATTGTTTTAAAATCTGTGTCTAATCTCAAGAGAACATGGGAGTACTTGCGAGCTAAATACCTACGAGAAAGAAGAATCCAAAAAAATGTACCATCAGGAGCAGCAGGAGGGGTCAAAAATGTGTGGCCGCTTTTCAATAAGATGAAGTTTTTGGACCGTGTTATTCAAAACCGAAGGTAGGGCCTGGTATAAATGTCAATATGTATATGTTCAAAACTTAAATATTTTTTTAAAATTTCAGAACAAAAGGAAACATTGTTTTACATAAAGCAAATAATGAAACAGTGGAAACAGAAATTGCAACTCAGCCTGAAGAAGATACAATTGAATCCAACCCTTCTTTGAATTTAGAAAGTGACAATGGATGGGAAGATTATCTGGTAGAGCGTGAAGATAGAATACTATCACCAGTGTCCACAGATATTGCAGAAAGGGCACAGTCATCCGTTCAGTGTGCCTCAACAGGCCTACCAGTTGAACCTTCAGTTGAAACACCAGTAATGATCAGTAAGAAGCGTAAAGTAGAAGCTTTCCTAGAAGCCACTACACCTTTATCAAGCTCAATAAACAGAAGCAGCAAATCTCAAAAGAATGATGTTTGCTTAAATAATTTTATGAGCAAATGTACAGATATCCATAATAATATGTACAGGTTCCAATATTACACGCTTGTTGAATGAAAATTTAGAAAAAGATAAAAAAGAAAATGTGTCAACTGAAGATTAATGGTAGTCAATGAAAAAAATTAAAAGTGAAAAGGAAAAACTAATCTTAAAATCTCAATTTTTGGTTCAGATAGCAGAGGTGATTGAGAAAGAAAATGTGGGTAATTTTAATGGTGATTAACCATTAAATCACATTGACTTTCTTTCTCAATCTCACAGCCCACAACTGTCAAAATAAGTAACAACTGTTTAAAATGTTCACTTTTATTTTTAATAAATTTGAGAATACAAAAAATGTCTTTACTTATTTCCTCCATTTATTTAAATTTTACGTAGGCACACTTCCACGGTTAGGTTAGGTTAACTACTTCTCGATTTTTAGACGTTGCAATGTTTGCATACTCAAAAAACAAATTATTCCTTTCATTGGGTCACCTTTCAACCTTGTTGTTGCGTCTATCTTCTTGCCTTCTCATTTAAGCGAATGTTACGTAAATTGTCCCCTGCATCGGGCACCATCTTCTAGTACCTTCTCTCGGCACTACATTGTCTAAGCGGAAATCCATCGCTTAGCTTCGACATCTTTGGTCCATTGCGTGCTCTCTTTTTAGCACACGTTGCTTTGGACTATACATCGTCATTTCTAAGCCCATCTGGAGAACCTTCTTCAGGCCGTCATTTAAGGGACTCTGGGTGCACGCGGGTGTATAACCGACGGTGCGGAACCCATCCGAAGATGCTGGTTTCTCCTAGGCTTGCTCCTCTTCTTCTCGCTTCTTTGTCGATAGACGCAACGAGGTAATTAGGTGGCCCCTAAAGTCAACAATTAATTAGCAAACAAGCCCGACTCCAATAACATAAACAGACATAACATGTATTAGCTTCTGACCTTATTATATTTCAGCCTCGTCTTCGTAAATAAGGTAGTTGTAGTACCCCCGTTTGGGGTCAGTCTCACACGTTTCAAAGGTAAAACCCAAAATAAAAAACTTCCCAGTACCGGCCCTGTAACCTTCCCCTATCGCCACTACGCATCCTCTCGAATCATTCTTCGTTTGTGTGTCAGTCTAAACGCGTCTGTTTTTATTTGGTGTCGTACTGTATTTTGTGGAAAACCTGTGAAAATGCCAAAGAGGCATAGAAAAAGTCGGCATAGGAGTCGCAGTCGATCTCTGTCAGAAGATAGGGCAACTAACAAGCTATTGAAGCTTATGGAAGATATGGACAAACGACTGAAAAATATCGAAAATGGCGGCCATATTCCAAACCGGGCTCGCCCGGCTTATTCACCCCGTCGGCGTCGACCAGGTGGTTCGCAGCGCCGTTCGTCAGGTTCCGTCGACGCCGACTCCGATGGTGCTTCGTTGTCGTCATCAGTCGAGGGTGCCTCCCCCGGGCCCAGCATGATGGGGTCGCCCGATGTTACTGAGGCCGGTGATTGCGTTGTCGCCCAAGATTTACCACCTGAACCTGAACAAAAGGGTAGGTTTATTTTTTATCCGTTTAATTTGTTTCGTTCCTCATGAATTAAAATACCAATGAGTGTATTTTTTGTTTTTACCATATGGGGTTTTTTTTTTTTTTCCATGTTTTTTTCCTCAATTTCCGGCTTGAATTAAGCGTCAATGAGCACGCTAGACTCAAATGAGAGTCGCAAATAAAGGGACAGTAATAAATACATTTTTTCTTTACTCGTCTCCTTTCGTGGTGTCGATGAGCACACCACACCAGTGTCAATGAGTACACTATGTTTAGTTAAACATACAAAGCATTAAGTCTATTCTCCCACTGTAGCTCTCGACTTACGGTGTATTATTTTTCTTTTCTATATTGTCATTAGATGATTCCCCGCCACAAGAGGCACCGGGCAGCCTCAGCGATGATGTTGTTGCTATTCTGGGAGAAAAAGCGGACAGTAAAATATCTTGGGGTCCCAATGTGCACCCGGACTTGGTCCCGCGTTGGAAAGCTCTACTAGCTTCTGGCTTATCCGAGGACGAAAAGAAATTACTTATCCAGAAATACCCTCCTCCGGAAAATCTGCAACACATGGGGGCTCCCATTTTAAACCCAGTAGTGCTGAAAGCCATTTCAACATCTAATGCGCAACGTGATCAGCGTATGGCGTCTAGTCAAAGTCAAATGGCGGCTACACTATCGGCTTTGGGACGATTACTCACTTTGATTCTGGCGGAGGAGGGAGGAGGCAACAGGCAACACATAAGTTTGCTGAATGACGCAAGCCGGTTGTTGATGGATTCATTTCATCAACAAACATTAGCGCGCAGGGGCCTCATAGCTGTTAACCTAAGCAAAGAGTTTCAGGAGATCAACAATAATATCCCTCTTGACCCCTTTTTGTTTGGAGAAAATCTAGAAGAAAGGCTAAAAAACACAAAAAGTTTGGAAGACTCGGGGAAAACCTTAAAACCAAAGATCTCAAAGACACCATACAAGGGCACGGCTGGTGCTTTAAACTACAAGGCTCCACCTCGGCAACATCAGGGGACTCGGCGCGAGGGGAGCAAGTTTCATCAATCATCCATCAGGCAATTCAAGCAGATTCCCAACAACCGCCAATTTTACACCAACCACAACCAGTCCCAAGGCCAACGGAAGAAAACGTTTCGCCGTTAGCAGCAAATCTACAGGTGGGTAGCGCTGGCAGGCTAAGACGTTTTTACTACAAATGGACAAAGTTTTGTCCGGATACAAAAATCCAAGGTTGGTTTCTTGGTTTAAAAATCCCGTTTACATCAATACCGAATCAGACATTTTTTAAAACCCAGGTATGGTCTCCTAAGGAGAAACGCCTTGTTAAGCCATGCATTGATAAACTTTTAGCAGACCATGTCATCGCCGTTGTATATGCTTGTTCTGGCCAATATATATCATCAATTTTTATCAGACCGAAGAGTGATGGATCACATCGTCTCATTCTCAATCTAAAAGCTTTGAACAAGCACATTTCAACTTCGCATTTTAAAATGGAAGATCACCGTACGGTGACAAGGCTTATGACAGAAAACTGTTTTATGTGCTCTATCGACTTACAGGATGCATATTTCTTAATTTCCATCCATTCGGATTTTAGAAAATATCTCAGATTTGAATTTGATGGCACCCTGTATGAATACAATTGCTTACCTTTTGGACTGAATATTGCTCCTCTAGTATTTACAAAACTGATGAAACCCGTGCTTAATTCTCTCCGGAGCCAAGGTTTTCGCTCAGTAGCTTATCTTGACGATATCTTACTGCTAGGACCTACGTCTAATGACTGTTTGACAAATGTCCGTGCCTCTCTTGATTTGTTTTTATCTTTGGGGTTTTTACCAAATTATAACAAGCGCAAATTGGTCCCATCCCAGACTATAGAATACCTCGGTTTTCTCTTCGACTCACGTGACATGTCTATTAGTCCGGCCCCAGCAAAAGCTCAAAACATTTTACAATTGGTAAAAGCATTTTCGCAGCTAAAGCATTGTTCAATTCGTCAGTTTGCCATGTTATTGGGAAAACTGACTTCTGTTTGTCCTGGTGTTAGATATGGATGGCTTTACACCAAACTGTTGGAACGTCAAAAGTTTTTAGCTCTACGGCATTCTAATCAGAACTTCAATGCAAAAATGTCTTTACCAGAGCATCTCTCTAGTGATTTTAGCTGGTGGATTCAGAGACTTCCTACCGCCAAAAATTATATTCGGTCTGAAAATTATGCATTAGAAATATTTTCTGATGCCTCAAACACTGGTTGGGGGATCAGTTGTGCAAATGGGAATACAGGTGGCTCCTGGACAGTGGAGGAACAACAACACCACATAAATTATCGCGAACTTCAAGCAGTATTTTTTGGGCTGAAATGTTTTGCAGCAAAGCTGTCGAACTGTAATATTCTATGCAGAGTAGACAATACTACTGCCATGGCATATATTAACAAGATGGGAAGCGTGCAGTTTCCCAAGTTGAACGCTCTTGCACGGGATATATGGCAATGGTGCGAGCAGCGTAACTTGTTTTTGTACGCCTCTTACATAAAATCTCTGGAGAACAGAGAGGCAGATCGAGAATCACGCAGTTTAGCTAAGGAAACCGAGTGGTCCCTGAGTAAACCAGCTTTCGATCAAATTACGAAACGTCTTGGTATTCCAGAAATCGATTTGTTTGCCAGTAGAAACAACGCAAAATGCAATCGGTTTGTATCATGGCGAAGAGACCCCGAAAGCGTGGCTGTAGATGCTTTTACCTTAAATTGGCACAAATTGCGTTTTTACGCTTTTCCGCCATTCTCTATGATTTTTAGAGTTTTGAATAAAATTATTGCGGATAAGGCTAGAGGAATGCTTGTGGTGCCTCTCTGGCCATCTCAACCATGGTACCCTGTATTCTTATCTTTACTCGAAGATATTCCGATTACTTTACAACCTTCTAAAACTCTGTTATCATTTAACAGGACCCCCCACCCACTGTGGAAGAAGATTACCCTGGTGGCCGGAACTGTATCTTGGAAGCATTGAAAAAAGGGGATGTGCCAAAGGAGTCCTTAAAAATATGCTTAGCATCGATTACGGAAAAGACCATCAATCAATATAACATAGGGCTAAAGTTATGGTGGGTTTTCTGTAAACAAGAAAAGGAGCATGTTTTCAGCCCATCAGTACCGTCCGTGTTGAAGTTTCTGACTCGACACTTTAACCGGGGGGCTTCCTTCAGTTCGTTAAATTCATACAGAGCCGCACTTGCACAGATACTAGGTCCTTCCCTGAGTGAAGATTTTCGAATCAAACGCTTCTTTAAAGGGTTAAGCTGTCTACGGCCTCCTCTCCCCAAGTATAAGACTACTTGGGACCCCACCACAGTTTTAAACCACATCAAACAGATATCTACCACAGATCTCCCGTTAGAACTCCTAACGTTTAAAACCGCTATGCTGCTAGCGCTAGCTACAGGTCATCGAGTTCAAACCCTGGCTTCTATAGAGTTACAAAACATCAACACTTTGTCCGACAGAATTGAAATCTATATCCGAAAGAGATTAAAAACGTCTAAGCCTAGGACCACGTCTCCCACTTTGGTCTTGCCTTTTTTCACGGATTCAATTATTTGCCCCGCAAGATCTGTGCTTGCTTACATCAAAGAGACCAAGCCCTTGCGAGGTAATGTGGCTGCGCTCTTCATAACCGCAAAAAAAACCGCATCGAGCGGCCTCTACACAGACTATCAGCAGATGGCTGAAAACCTTCCTAAGTCAGTGTGGTGTGGATATTTCCGTCTTTAGCGCCCACAGCACTCGACATGCGTCCACATCAGCTGCGGCTAGGAAAGGAGTCAGTTATGAAAATATTCGAATAGCAGCAGGCTGGTCTGATAAATCTAAAACGTTTGCTAATTTCTATCAGAGACCTTTGGTGCCATCTGATTCTTCCTTTGCTAATGCAGTTCTCAGCGGTGGCTAATTTAAACTTAGTTTTTACTCCTAGAAATGTAATAAATGTTTTTTATAGGCGTACGTAATAAGCTGACGTCCCTTTTTTAGCTGGCTTCAGCTTCAAATTTTCTGTTAGTAATGCTTAACTCGTGTTCATTAAAAAGCTATGGAAAATGCAGTTTCTTTTTCCTTTCCTTTTTTGGTTTTTACTTGGAAATTGTTGCAACTGGCTTTAAACTACTACAACTACCTTATTTACGAAGACGAGGCTGAAATATAATTAAATGATTAAACGAACTTACCTAAGTGAAGTTTAATCCTAATTATGAGGCCTCGTCGAAGTAAATAAGCTCCCTCCCCAGATTTTTTATTTTTTTCCCAAACCCAAAGGTGTTGCAACAATACTTTAAACAAGAATGATTCGAGAGGATGCGTAGTGGCGATAGGGGAAGGTTACAGGGCCGGTACTGGGAAGTTTTTTATTTTGGGTTTTACCTTTGAAACGACTGACCCCAAACGGGGGTACTACAACTACCTTATTTACTTCGACGAGGCCTCATATAATTAGGATTAAACTTCACTTAGGTAAGTTCGTTTAATCATTTAATTATAAACAAAACACCTGATACTTGCGCGATTTTGCTACCTCAGCAAAGTACCTAGGTCGGGAATTGTGTCACTGGCCTAGAAATCGAGATATTCTCATTTCATTAACTATACATACACTTATTTTATGAAACCTAGTCATCAAAAATTTAGTTTTATCTTACCCAATACTAATATGTGCTCCTATACACTAAAATGTTTAGGGCAACCTACAGGCCGCTCTTGATATTGCCCTACTCAGTTCAAGCAACTGCGAACCTGCAGGCTGGTCCTTCAAAACTCGTCTTGATTCTTCTGGGGTGTGCTTGAACTTGTGGGGGTGGGCATTGTTGTGTCGTCTTCATAGTCTCTCTTTCTTTCTCTCTCTTTGTCTCTCTTCTGGACTTTGCCTCTCTTCTTTCTTCTCTGTTTCATCTTTTTCCCGTGACTTAATTGGCTTCAATTTGCGAGGGTGTGTCTATCAATATGAAGATTAATAGACGGGGATTGAACGGAGCGCCTCCACCATGTCACGTTTCGGGGGTAGCGTAGGAAGAGAAACAAGCCCGTAGCTCAAGTATGTTGTCTTTATTTATTACCCAGATAACATTTAGCTAGCTCTTACCCCCAGATTAGGAGGGCCGCTAGGACCGCCGCTGGCGGGACGCACATTGAACACTGTCCAAGAGGGGGTGTGTGTGTGTGTATGTGTAGGTGTAGGTGCGTAAGCCCTCCTGAAGTGTCGCCTAGCGAAACCCGCTCGATACGAGCAGGGAGCCCCTATGACCGACACGCCCAAAGGACTTACTTAAGGTACTGATAGGGTCAAGAGTTCGGACGGTCACCTCGTGGTATGCGTAAGAACTCTTGTCTTTTCAGCCTGGGCTTCCAAGAAGGTAACGAGCCGTCCGGGCACTAGAAAGTTCGGACTGTCGCTCGTGACCTCCCTCTGGGGATGACCCCAGAGTTCGGTGTCTTAGCCGAGCTACGGTGCATCTTTTATACTCGTCAGCGACCTCAATACGCTAACCTTGCTGACTATGGTGGTTACTGGGTGTGCACCGTAACTACTAACACGGGTGTGACAATATAATCATCTTGCCATGGAACAAAACCTGCAGGTGAAGAAAAAAAATCAGCTAATATCTCTCTGCTGCTTTGCAACATTGGTTGGGTTGTTTGAGGACACTCTGGCAACAGATTTGAGACTTTTTCCCTCTTCTCTCCAAGTCCCAGGTTGAACTGTGCCAGTTTTGTCCACAAAATCGGCAAATCCTGTTGGACAATACCTTCTGTCACTTTTATTGATCTCCATTTCATCATTCAGTAGGTAGTTGTGTAGTACCACTGTACTTTAAATAATTAGTTCACAAGTATCTATGCTAGCAACAATTGGTCTGCGTAAAATTTGCCACCTTTGGCTTAGTATACCAAATGCACTTTCAATTGTGCGCCTAGCCCTACTTAAGAGGAGGAGGTATGTTTAGTAGTCCTGATAAAAGGGCATAACCCATTGAACTATTCTTAAAAACTGTTGCATCATAATTAGCTCCAGCAGCTCCTATATCAACCATTGTAAATCTGTTGAAAGCATCACAACATGCCATCAAAATAATGCTGAATGATTTCTTGTAATTGAAATATTCACTTCCTGCGCATTTTGGTGCTTGAATAACTACATGTTTCCCATCAACTGCACCTATGCAGTTGGGAATATTCCATCTTTCGTAAAACTGGTTACTTATTTCTTCAAATTTAGTCATAGTTGGCTTAGGAAGTTGTGACTTTTGCAACACTCTCCATAAAACTTCACAAGTATCAATAAGGATATTTCTTGCTGTAGCTTTTCCTACTCTGTACCCCCACGCAATCTCCTACATCAAACACCCCTCAGACAGATAACTGAAAACAAATTTTAACAATAAGGTAATTGAACAGGAATGCAAAAAGAAATTAATGAAAATACTTACTGCAAAGTCATTATTAAACGCTGGGCTGGTGCTATATGAAGCCTCTTCTTGTCTTTTTGTAAATAGGGTGCAACCAATTTGTGAAGATTAAGAAATTGTCTTTTACTCATTCGGGAATACTTATGAAATTGCTCTTCATCCCATTCTAATTTTAGCATATCCCTTATTAAGGTAGCAAACAGGCCCTCTGAATTTCGCTTTCGGTTCATAGGACGAACTCCAAATCGTCTTTGTCGTTGCCACACAGCAGGAAAAATATAAAAAAAAGGAGACCACTTGTTGCTAACACAGCAACTCTTCTATTTTGATCTGCTTTCATTTTTTATACGAAACTAAGTATTAATTTTTTACTCTGGATGCCTGGAGTGGCGGGTGATAGATAAGAAGCCCTGAAATGGAAGTGGACGAAATTCTGATTTAAAAATTTAAATGTATTTTGGATTTTAATCTAGATATTATTTTTTTAGTTTTGACTGTTTTGAGGTTAGAAACAGTTATATAAACAGAAACAGAAAATAATTTTTGATGTCAAATCAAAAGTCAAAAAGCGCATTGACATCTGTCATTATTAAGAATAAAGATAAGGATTTGTAATTGCATAAACATGTACTTATTCATTAATTTCAATTTCAAAAATAAACAAGATTTGTGGTTATCACTACATTTATGAATTAGTGTTATAAAGCTGGGTAAACCCGGCCTAATTCTCGGCAAAGCATAACCAAAGATAGTTTTGCTAGTAATTTTTAATTTTTTAACTTCATTTTCTAGTAACTTTCGTGTTACCTTCATTGCCAATGTCAAAAATGTTTGGCAATTTACTTGGAACGCGGAAGTTGTTGTTTGAGCGTTAATTGTAAGTTATTTGAATTTGGTTCGGTTTGGTGGTTTTCTTTTTAAAATATTTATTATTTCCCTTGAGGTACGTATTCAACAATAATTTTATTGTTTATTATTTTTTTTATTATATTATATTTTTTAAATAATTTTTTATTGTTATTGAGTTAATTGCTTTGAATCTGAATAAAGATCTGAAAGAAGTGCTTTCGTCTACTCCCAGAGCTGAATCTCTCTTTGGAAATGATTTAGATTCTCGGGTGAAATCAGCAAAGGACTTGGAAAAGGCAGCTTTTCAATTAAAGAGTCCACTTCCCTTCAAGATATGAGCCAGGAGAAGTGAACATCCCAACCGAGTTCCGGTTCGATCTCAACCATCTCGGAACAAGAGGACTCGGCCGCTCCATTGGAGGGAGGAGAACGACAAGCGTCGTCCTCAAAGACCTCGACGACAATAAATATCTCGCCAGAGCTTCAGGTTAGCAAATCAGCTGGTCGCTTAAGACACTTTAGTAAGAACTGGGAGAATTTGTCGATGCATAGCAATATTTTGCATTGTGTAAGGGGGATGTATATTCCCTTCGTAAAACAACCTAGGCAAAACATAGTTCCAGTTGAAAGGAAGTGGTCTAACACTGAAAAGGTAATCATAATGGGCTTAGTCGATAAGCTATTGCTTAGTGGAGCGATTTCCATTGCTGCTCCTAGTGTTGGCCAGTTCGTTTCAAACATCTTTACGGTTCAGAAGCCTGATGGATCATATCGTTTAATTTTGAATTTAAAAACTTTTAATCAATTTGTTAAAAATCGTCATTTTAAGATGGAGGATTGTAGAGTGGTAGCCAGAATGATATCGCCTGCTTCCTTCATGGCTAAAATTGACTTGAAGGACGCTTATCATTCAATACCGATTCAAAGCAGTCATAGAAAATATTTGAGATTCTTTTTTAATGGTACTCTGTATGAATATAACTGTTTACCAGTTGGGTTGAGCTGTGCTCCCTTGGTATTCACAAAGGTTATGAAACCTGTTGTTCAAAACTTACGAGAAGGAGGGGTTCTTTTAGTAATCTACTTAGATGACTTCCTAATTTTAGGAAATTCATTTCAGGAGTGTCAATATAATGTGGAGTTAACTAAGGAGTTGTTGACACGTTTAGGTTTTATAATTAATTATGACAAATCTAGTTTAGTTCCATCAAAAATATGTTATTTTTTGGGGTTTATTTATAATTCACAGGATATGACAGTAACCGTGCCGAAAAAACCTCCTCATGTGCATCTACCTTGTCGGGGTGAGGAGGCTTGTGTGTTCAATGATTTCGAGAGCCATGCCGGCGGTAGTATTGCTACCGGTAGGGTTCAACCCATGCCGGACGGGTCAAGAAGGAGGACCAGACTAAGTGATGCACGAACCCCAAAGCTAAGCTGTCAAGCGACCCGTGGCGATGGCTACCCTCGCGAGGGTTGGTATCAGGGGTTATTGATACCGCGAACGAAGCCTTCAGAATACCAGGCGACCTTCTGGAGTAACCAGCCTTACTGCGGTATGAGGCTCTACCGTAGCTGACATTTCATCCTCAATACTCGTGGGACTAATATGGACAGAGTAGAAACAAAAAAAACAAAAAAACCCTCGGCTTGAGCAAGAGATGTCTTCGGACATGGACTTGCCAAGCACCTCAGAGCAGACGTCTAGCAACGAGACTGCTGAAAAAACTGGGACAAGTGAGAAAGACTTGGTGGAAAGGGTCACCTCGATGAACCTAAAAACCAAGAAGCTCTCGGGGGCCCAGCGAAAAAAGCTTACCAAGCAGAAAAAAAATCGCTGAGGGTACGTGGACCGCGGAAAACCCGCGGAAACGTCCTCGCAAAAAGGAAGAAATTCCTAAAGAGAAAGGTGAGGAGGTGGCGAGTGGAAGCGGGGCTAAAAAGAGACCACTTTCAGACTCGACCACGCCGCCCTCGCTTGGGAGGAACGTCAAAAAGTCCAGGGGTTCTCACGAACGGACTGGTACTTACAGTGACGTAGCCTCCGGGCACAAGATGGCGGTTATCCACAAGCGGCACCCGGACGGGACCCTTACTCAGGACCAGGCGGACCTGATCCAGGGGAAGGTTCTGGAGGCTGTTGACAACATACAGCCAGGGGAACAACCTCCACAATTCCTGGGGTCAAAGTTTGTGTGTGGCGTCATCACGATGACATGCGCAAACGAGACAACCCGGGACTGGCTATTGGGGACGGTGCAAGGCCTGGGACCTTTGTGGGAGGGAGCTGAACTGACTGTGGTCAAGGCAGCAGACCTTCCTAAGAGGCCTAGGTTCACTGTCTGGATACCAGAACTTGTGGACGAAGACAAGGTCAGGAAACGCCTCAGTCTCCAAAATCCAGGGCTAAATACGGCAGACTGGATGCTGCTTAGTAAGAAGCAGGCAGAGAAGGGGCAAACCATGGCTTTTTCGGTGGATCAGGGATCTGAAAAGAACCTGAGGAAAAAAACCTTTAAGCCTCTGGAAGCCAGTAAAAGCGCAGAAAACGTGGGCAGAGCTGAGGGTAGCTCAGATAAACCTGCAGCACAGTAGGGCGGCAACAGCAGCCCTTCAGGTGCTGTTGGTAGACTGGGACATAGCACTCATCCAGGAACCATGGACATACAAAGGTGAGGTTAAAGGTTTGGGGGGGACTGGCGGAGAACTAATTTACTGTAGATCCAACGAGGCTCCCCGAACCTGTATTTATATAAAAAAAGGCATAAAGCTACTTCCACTGACAGATTTCTGTTCTAGGGACTTAGTAGCTGTTAAAATAAGGGTATCACAGGGAGAGGGGCCGAGGGAGTTAACTCTTGGATCAGCCTACCTTCCCTATGACGACCCTGAACCACCTCCAACCAGAGACGTTGAAAGGCTAGTGATGAGATGCAGAGGTAGTGGATCACACCTCATCATTGGTTGTGATGCAAACGCACACCACACGTACTGGGGCAGTACCAACATCAATAAAAGAGGTGAGTCACTTTTAAGATTCATTATGGCAAATAACTTAGACATAATGAACGTTGGTAACAGACCTACCTTCGTAAATACTCGAAGGCAGGAAGTGATTGACATTACACTGGCTAGCACATTTGCAAGCAATATTGTAAGCAAGTGGCATGTGTCAGAAAGGGTAAGTAGTTCAGATCATAGATACATATGCTTTGAGCTTAGCGGCATGCAACGAACTACTGAAACGTATCGCAACGCTCGGAAAACTAACTGGGAATCCTTTAGGACAGACTTGTTTTCAAACATTCAAAGCGTTGAAACCAAAATAAAAAATGTGATAAGCCTAGAAAAAGCTGCAGGAGATTTACAGACTGCAGTAATAAAGGCATATGAGAACAACTGTCCTCTTATCCATAGGGTATCCAACAGAAATGTTGTCTGGTGGAATAATGACCTAGCGGCTAAGAGAAAGAAAGTAAGACAACTTTACAATAAGGCAAAAAAGACAGGACTCTGGGAACAGTACAGAGAGTGCTTAGTAAACTACAATAAATCACTCAGGAAGGCTAAATATGACTCCTGGAGAAGGCACTGTGAGGATATTGATAGCACTCCAGAATGCGCCAGACTCCAACGAATCCTATCTAAGAACTTCCAAAATGTGATAAGCAATATAAAAACTCCGAGTGGAGAATACACAAAGTCAGGCAAAGACACCTTGGAAGAACTTTTCAGGGTACACTTTCCTGGCTCAACAATCACAGAGGAACTTTCAGTAACTGAAGGCCTGGAGACTTGCAAAAAAGCCTCCAGAAGCGACTGGAAGGTAGCCTCACAAGTGGTGACCTATGACAAAGTAAAATGGGCAATAAATTCGTTTGAACCGTATAAATCACCGGGACCTGACGGAATACTACCCATAATGCTACAGCAAGGAACAGACTTGCTCACTAGCAAACTAACCAATGTTCTAAGAGCTAGCTTAGCACTAGGACATATTCCAATGAACTGGAGGCAAGTTAGGGCGATTTTCATACCCAAAGCAGGGAGACCATCCGACCTGGCTAAATCATTTAGACCAATCAGTCTCATGTCATTTATTTTAAAAACATTGGAAAAACTGGTGGACAGACATATAAGGGATGGTGTTTTAGTAAATAGACCACTACACCAAGACCAATATGCGTACACAACAGGCAAGTCAACAGAAACAGCGCTTTTCCAGGTTGTACATCGACTGGAACAAGGCCTGGAAAACAAAGAGATAACATTGGGTGCCTTCTTGGATATAGAAGGTGCTTTTGATAATACCTCTTTTAAATCAATCATCACGGCAGCCAAAGAAAGAGGACTTGATGACATCTGCTGCAGGTGGATCAAGGGCATGCTCAAAAACAGATTGGTACACTCTTCACTCATGGGTGAAAGTCTTTCAGTGCAAGTAGCTGGAGGATGTCCCCAGGGTGGTAACCTATCGCCTATCCTATGGAACCTTGTCGTTGACGGACTGCTCAATAAGCTGAGCAGGGAAGGCTTCCATGTTAATGGATATGCCGACGACATAGTTATCATGGTGAAAGGGAAGTTCACAAGTACAATACGGGAAAGGATGCAGATGGCCCTAAATACTGTAGCAAGATGGACTGCAAGTGAAGGGCTGAATATAAGCCCCACAAAAGCCACCATCGTCTCATTTACCAGAAGGAAAAAATTGGATGGAATTGGACCAATTTATCTTCATGGTGAAGAGTTAACATTCAAGGGAGAGGTTAAGTATTTAGGAGTCATCCTAGACTCAAAACTAACCTGGAACCAGCATCTGGAAAAGGTCATAAACAAATCGGTAACCACATTTGCAATGGTTAGACGAATGTATGGAAAAACATGGGGTCTCAGACCTGGTATGGTGCACTGGGTGTACACCAGGGTGATCAGACCAGCAATAACTTACGCAGCTGTAAGCTGGTGGCCAAAAGTCATGCAAAACACTGCGATACACAAACTAGAGAGGATTCAACGAATGGCCTGTCTAGGCATAACTGGTGCAATAAGAACCACTCCTACTGCGAGCATGGAAGCTATATTAGACCTGCCTCCACTGGACCTAATAATTTTAGGGGAGGCAAGATGTGCTTACCAAAGGCTCCGGGACTTGATTGACCTGCCGGGGAACATAACAACGACAGGTACAACATCAATTTGGAACACAGTAAGGGATCCAATTCTTGAAATGAGATCGGATTACATGCGTCCTAAATATCACATTCAGAGGAAATTTGAGGTAATACTGGATCAAAAATTCTGGGTAAATAATGCGAAAAAACTGACCCAGGACTGTCTAATATGGTTCACAGATGGATCTAGACAGGAAAGGGGAAGTGGTGCAGGAGTTTATGGCGAGAGACCTAAGGTAAGCATCAGCATACCACTAGGAAAACACGCCACAGTTTTTCAAACGGAAATATATGCTCTGTTATGGTGCATAGAAGAAAACATTAGAAGGACTTACAAAAATAAGCAAATTCTAATAATAATTGATAGCCAGGCGGCCTTGAAAGCACTGCTTACGTGCAAAACATCGTCAAGACTGGTAGATGAGTGTCTACAGAGAATTACGGAACTGGCAGAACATAACAGGGTAAAACTTGTATGGGTACCAGGTCACTCAGGCATTCCTGGAAATGAAAAAGCAGATGAACTTGCCAGGCAAGGCTCAAATGCAAACATGATTGGACCAGAACCATCTGTAGGCATACCTAGATGCTCAACAAGACGGGTCACTGGAGAATGAATCAACACAAAACACCTGGAACGCTGGAAGACGTACCCAGGAAATAAGCATGGGAAGCAAGCTATTGCAGGACCAAATAAAAATAAGGCTCAAGAACTGCTAAAGTACAGCAGGAAAGAACTGAAAGACCTAACAGCGCTTCTCACAGGGCATGGACCTGTGAGACAACACCTGTTCACCATGAAACTATTCGATGATAACCTGGACTGCAGACTATGCGGGGAGGAAATCGAAACGTTTGAACACATCATATGTGAATGTGAAGCACTTGGTCAAAGGCGACAAACAATCTTCGGGAAAACTAAGTTAGTACTGAAAGAGATACAAAGAGCACCAAGCAAGGACCTTCTTCACCTCGTACGGGAAACAGGGATAATGGACTGGTGTAACTAAAGCACCACAAACATGGGGACAGTACAATAAGCCATTAGGCTTACGTGCTATCTGGAGCTGACAGCCGACAGACCCTTGGAGAAAGAAAAAAAAAAAAAAAAAAAAAAAACCGTGCCGAAAAACAAGAAAGTGAGGTTCATTCAATTGCTTAAAAAGAATTTAAAATTGCCTACCTGTTCAATTCGATATTTTGCAAAGTTCTTGAGCACAGTGGTCTCAGCTTGTCCAGCAATAAAATATGGTTTTCGATATACTAAATTATTTGAGCGACATAAATACATTGCCTTGCAACGTTCCAAAGGGAATTATGATACACCAATGTCTATATCGTCTCAGTTACTTGTTGACTTGAAGTGGTTTCTTTCTCAAGTTCCTTTAGCGATGAACCATATTAGAATTCGTAGGTTTGACATAGAACTATTTACAGATGCGTCAAGAATTGGTTGGGGAGCATATTGCAGAGGAAGGAGTACAAATGGTTTTTGGTCACAAGATGAACAGAGATTCCATATTAACTATTTAGAGCTTCTGGCATTGTTTTTTGGCTTACAGAGTTTTGCAGCTGACTGTTGTAGTTGCAATATTCTTTGTAGAGCGGATAACACTACTGCGATTGCTTGTGTTAATAGAATGGGAAGTGTTCGTTTTCCAAATTTGAACAGGATTACCCAAAAAATTTGGTCCTGGTGCGAGCAGAAAAATGTTTATTTGGTCGCTAGTTATAACTCTAAGGATAACACAGAGGCTGACAGAGCTTCACGGGAAGTTCATAAAGAAACTGAATGGAGCCTGTCAAAAGCATCTTTTCAAAGGATAGTTAAATTTGGTCAGCCTTCAATAGATCTGTTTGCTAGCAGGTTGAACAAAAAATGTTTGTTGTGTTGTCGGAGGCCATTGCGGTCGATGCATTTACAATGGAGTGGAATTCTCTTAACTTTTATGCTTTCCCTCCCTTTTCTATGGTCTTACAAGTGCTTCAGAAAATAATTGAAGATGAGGCAACTGGTTTAGTAGTTGTTCCACTTTGGACAGCTCAGCCCTGGTATCCTATTTTTAAATCCTTGTTAACAGATGAGCCTTTGGTGTTGCCACCTAACAAATAGTTGCTTTCATTTAACAGGACGGCTCATCCACTTTGGGAGACCTTTTCCCTGGTGGCAGGGAAGTTATCCGGAAAGCCTTGTCCATCGGAAACGTTCCGAAGGATTCGTTAGAGATATGTATGCTGTCAATAACAGCGTCTACAGTCTACAGTATAATACAGGATTACGTCTTTGGTGGGAGTTTTGTCTTAAAAAGAATAATGTTGACCCATTTCACATTACGGTTCCAGATGTTCTTACTTTCTTGACCTTCCATTTTAAAAAAGGAGCTTCCTATGGGACTCTTAATTCGTATAGATCCGCAATTGCTCAAATAGCAGGTCCAGAAATGGGTCAGGATTATCGTTTAAAGCGGTTTTTTAAAGGTGTTTTTAGTTTAAGACAACCGCTTCCTCGATATGAAAATATGTGGGATCCAGGATTAGTTGTTAATTATTTGCGTTCTTTAGATAGTGATTCTTGTTCGTTGGAAGTTTTAACTCTTAAGTTAGTTAACTTAATTGCTCTTGCGTCGGGACAGAGAATTCAAACGTTAAGTTTAATTGACATTGACAACATTACCTTTAGAATAAATAAAACAGAAATTAAAATGCCGCATAGAATAAAAACGTCTGCTATTAACAAGAGTCAGCCTTTTCTAGTGTTCCCTTCTTTTGATTCAGATCCGAATGTGTGCGTTGTGAGAGTTATTGAACGTTATTTAGAAATGACAAAGGTCTTGCGGGGTTCTTGTAAATCGTTATTTATTACATTTAAGAAACTTCATAGGAAGGCTACGCCACAAACCATCAGTGGATAAAAGTAGTTTTGGGAAAAAGCGGCGTAGATACAAAGCAGTTCAAACCGCAAAGTACTCGCTATGCAGCAACGTCTGCCGCCGCTAGGAAGGGAGTTAGTTTTGACACTATCAGGTTAGCTGCTGGTTGGTCACATCAGTCGCCAACATTTGCTAAGTTTTATAACCGCCCATTACTTCATAATGACGAATTTGCAAATATAATTTTGAATTCTTAGTTCGTTCAGGTTTGTTGTTGGGTATTTTTTTGAGTTAAGGATATTCTGTATGTGGTCTAAGTTATGTTTACAATGTTGTTGTGTTAAATTAAATGAGAGGTTTTTTAATATTTGCTAAGTCGTTACGTGATTCAATACATTTATGTTATCGAAAATGTGTTGTTGCAAGTTCTTACTTTAAACATCTACAAGTAACTTATTTATGAGATGAGGCCGAATATAGTACCCTCGTTTCCGGCCCAACGTCCACAAATTTTAAAGCGCAGGAACAAATAACCCCAATCCTCCGCCTGTCACCACCATCCTACGCAACCCACTTTTAGTCTAATTTAAAGCAGTTGTTGCAATCTAGGGTGGTTTACTAACAAAGAAAACGGTAAACAGGGAAGGGTCGGGACCTTATTTATTTTGATGAGGCCGTCATATAATCAAGATCGAACATCACTTAAGGTAAGTTCGTTTGATCTTAAGATTTTAACTCATTTAATAAATTTACGTGGGTATATTTTTTATTTTCTGTAACCATATTTTCACCCATGTTCTTTTACGCTTTTTTGTTCCAACATCACTGGCACTCTTTTCATTAATTACACATGCAATTGCAGTGCCAATTAAACACAAATCACTAATATTTGGCATATTACACTTCGTGCTATACTATAAAATAAAGTGAGGTTTGCGAACCAATATGAATGTGTGTAGGCAAAATAAAATAACGCACTTACCCGCAGACTTGCCTCTTCAGGTAGGCGCGAAAGAATGCTTGACCGTGTGTATTCCCATTTAGATGAAAAACATGAGGTACTAAATGTTTTTGTGAAAACTCCCTTCCATTTAAAAAAAAGCCTTCCATTTTATCAAATTTAGGCAGTACTTTACAAAGACACTGTATAATACATATTAACTCAAAGTTGAGCAATGCAGTTTATTAGTGTATAATGATAATTATTGTGTTAAACATAACAATAATGAAAACTGCAATGCTTTTCATTTTGGATGTTAATTTAAGTAAAATCAGTATACTGACCTTAAAACTTGCTTTTTAACCACTGTTCTAATCTAATGTAAGTTGCTCACAATTTTATTCTTCAGCTATGTTGCAATCTCTTTAGTCGGTAATTTGTTCCTCGCTTAATGGTGCGAAAACCTCGCTTAAGGTAACATGTATCACGTAAGATGCAAGAAATTAAAAGTGAGGTTAACACATGAGATATGGCGATCCCGTTTATACTCGCGTAGCCCGTAGTAAGAAGTGACCTTGAATATTGGTTATATTTTAATTAAGATGTAAGAAGTAAGAGATTCTTACGTGAAAATCGTACTACGCAAGTCTTTCAAACTGTCAAGTGTTAACCCTCTCCCCCAGGTGATAAAGGGATTTACCGTTCCTTCTGGGCAAAACCAAAACGCCGCCATTTCTCTTTGTGATTTCGCGAGTTCAACACTGTGTTCGGCACTTTTTTCATATCCAACGCTTCTTTTTCCGTTTTCTTATTCTGTTTTTAAATTTAGTCGTTCTTTTGTAGTTTATTCATTTCGTTTGTGTAGGTTGTAGGTAATTGTTTGATGTAGGTAATAGTAGTAGTAGTAGTAGTTTATTCCCTTGGTTTTTAGTTTTAAGTAGGTAGTTTGCTTTTGTAGTTTTATTGCTTCTTGATCATTCCATTTCCATCCATTCCATTCTGTACAATGAAGAAATTCGCTGATTTTCCTGGTCGCAAAATATAGGGTCATTTTTGACAAAACTGACCCTAATTTTAAGAATCGGGAAGCCAGAAAAAATGCCTGGAGAACTATATCCCAGATTATGGCTAATGTGACTGGTAAGTAATTTGCTTTCTACCTTACTCACAAAGTTTAAAGATAAACATTTAACTTATAGCTGAGGACTGTGAGAAACGATTTGTGGTGCTCCGCAATAAGTATGGGGCTGAAAAAAGAAGCCTCCAGAACCAGTCTCTGGAATGGGGGCATTTGCTGAATCGAATCGGCCCTTATTTAAACTTATGGGCTTTTTAGATAAGCACATGTTGACTAGAAAGTATGTATCAAGTTTCTAAGAAATATAATTTTATTTCATTCACAAAAACAAACGTTTTAACAAACGACCAAAGCATCTCTTAGATGTCAACACCTGAGCCGGAACTGTTGTCACCGACCCAGGGCAGTTCCGAGACACTATGTCCGAGTTATGTCCCCATAACCAGAACTGGTTGCAGAAAGAACTGCATCCCCCGCAGTTCTACCTGGACCGTCAACGTCTTCTGAAGTGACCAGTAGGACTGTGGTCAGTCCAATGGCTACAATGACCAACCCAAATAAAAAAAAGGAAGCTACCCGCTAAACAGGTTCCAGATCCCCTGGATCAAGCTCTGGAAACAGTAAAAGTTTATTACTCAGAAAAAAACAAAAAAATGAACATTGGCCAACAGTCGCAGCAAGATCATTTGCGCAGACGGTAGAGCAAATGCTTGAAGGCATTCGAAATGCAAAGAGGAGGAGGAGAGTGAAAACTCAATTCATGAGTATTCTCGCGGAAACTAGAAGCGATAGCGAGGATTCTAGCTAGTTCTAGTACAACTATATAATTTATGACTGAAATACAAAAGTAATCCGGGCTTATAAACCCGGATAACTTTTGTATTTCAATTTTAACCGGCCGTGAAAGCCTTCACAGTCTTATATAATTTATATTAAAAATATTTTATTAATAAAAGTTATTTATAAAGTGTAATTGTCTATAAATCCTTGGGGCACTGCTCATTCCAGAATTCTGTCATACTGCCATGGTACCATTCCATGTTCACTGGAGAAGTACCCAGTTAATTCATCTCTTAGTACACGAACGCTACGACTAGGATGGTTTGATCCGACTCTCTTAATCCCTTGCAGTTTATCTGTTGTTTTTCTCCAATCCCCATACTGAAAGGTTCCATCTTCCTCCACATAATCAGTAAATTCTGTAGGGCAATATTTCCTGAGGGATATTGGTAAATCATCTTCTGCTTTTTGTAAGTAGTTGTGAAGAGCTACACAGGCCTGCACAATTTGTTCACAGGTATCAATATTGCCTACTATAGGTTTTCTAAGGCATCTCCACCTTTGCACCAGAATGCCAAATGTATTTTCAATACACTTACGTGCCCTAGATATCCTATAATTGAAAATACGTTTGGATTCTGGTAAATTTTCTCCTGGATAGGGCCTCATAATATGATTATTTAATGGAAAAGCTTGGTCAGCTACTAAGTAGCAAGGAAAATTTTGTGTCATTCCTGGTAAAGGTCAAGCATCAGGAATAGGCTCATTTCCTTGCCCAAAATCTGTTTGCCTAAATGAGGTAATATCATGCTGAGAGCCTGGTGCTCCAATGTCCACATAAATGAACTTGTAAAATGCATCACAAACTGCGATTTATGATAAACTAAATGACTTTTTAAAGAAAAAATATTCAGTTCCACTGACTACACAACCACCAACTGCACCGAAGCAATTTGGAATATTCCATCTTTTGTAGTATCCATCCGTGATTTTATCTAGCTCTGCTTTGGTGGGAGATGGCATGTATAATGGCACTGAAACATTCCAGAGGACTGTACATATCTTCTTAATCACTTTGGTTTTTCCTACATAATAGTTCCAGGTATTCTGCTGCATAGAGCACCCCTTTGATAAATAACTGCAACAAAGGTAGGATAAAATAAGCAAAAAAAATATTGCTCAGCACCTACTGTAATGTCATAATTAGTTGCTGGCCTGGAGACAAAGAGCACATTGTTTTCTTCTTCTTGAGGTGAGGTTCTACCAGTCTCAGTAAATGATCGAATTGAACCAGCGGTGTCATACGGCTGTATTCAAAAAATTGTTCTGGGTCATGCTACTTCATAAAAGTCACCAGATTTCTATAATGTCCCAATTTTCTCATCATGGATCATTAATCCATAAAACTTTCACTCAGCTTCTTCATAATCATCCTCGCGTAATCCTTAAAATAAATCCTCTCTCTAAACTGCCATTCTACCTTACCCTTTTTTTTTTTTTGTACCTACCTATAACAATGATAGGTGTAACAATATTTAACGACAATATTTATTGATGTTTCTCTGCCTAAATTACAATTTAGTCCCGAGATAAGTACTTAGTAGGTACTGAGTTGACTGGTACTCTCGTCTTCATAATGTTCTGTAAATTTTAGATTTTCTGCAAATCTAGAAATTCGAAAGCTCTGGTTGGCACTTTTGGGTCTTGATGAAAATCAATGACGATGACTTTGAACTATGATGAAAAAAAAAAACTTATTCAAATGGGCCGTTTTAACGTGTTATTGGCATACAACCGAGTTGTATCAGGTAAGCAGATAATATTATACAGGGTGTCTAAAAAGTCTGGAATATTGCAAATATCTCGAAAACTGCTGATTTTATTTTTCTCAATATTTGCCTCTTGTTAAAGTAAATAACAGCGCATGACGTGAGGGTGAAATGAGGTTCGCAAGTATACAGGGTCAGTCACAAAGTATACCAACTTTTTTAATTCAAACCTAACACACTGTATATTACTTCAGATTTTAAGAGTACTCATAAAGGCCAATTCAACGATATACGATTTTTTTTTTTTTTTTTGTACCTACCTATAACAATGATAGGTGTAACAATGACAGCTACCGTCAATATAATGTTAAATTAATTGGCAAATTTTCCTATTACTTAAAATGGTGTTTTTGAGTGAGAAGGATACTTAAGATGTCAGTCTTTTCCTTGTTTTTTGTTTAATACAGTTTTCTTAGAAACGCCTGAATAAAATTACAGCCATAATGTAATTATATTTACTCACAAGTCACAAGAGAGAGATATTAAACCATTTATTTTAGTATTTAGATACCGTTAAAATCTTTATGGCCAACTTACATAATGGGCTCTTACTTATACTCTGTTGTTGTTAAAAACTAATAATAACGTTCTGTGCAATTGCAAACGGGAATATCACGATTTTTCCTTTGATTATGATAACATTGTTCGTTGTTTACAGACCAGCGTTACCTTTATGATCGATTTATAACATATTGTCACGTTCAATTTATGAGCCCTTCTGGGTTCACCAATTAAACTGACTCACGACGTTAAACGTCGTGCCGGGATCTCAGTTTTAGGGATGGAATCAAACACTGAGTTTTCCTTGTATCACACTTAAATCTATTAAACACGGAATACACAAATGGATGCACAATACGGTTGTAAACAAAAGGTTGACAATTAACAATTGTACTTACATAGTCATAGCTAAGGACTTAGCTTTTCCTGGCAATGGCTTGGTCACTTCGCGTTTTTAAACAACTTAGAGAACGGACTAATTAACTTAATCTTTTCCCGAGGAGAGTCGACATTACGACTTCTCGGGTCAGCTGGTCACACTACCGTTGATCGGTTTCACACTTATCCTCTACTGCTAAAATCGGCGTATTTTATACCCGATTGATCGGCTGACGCAGTTTGTTATTGTCGCTTGTTTTTCACATTTCTGCAAAGCAGGTGGTGGTGACTCATCACCGATACGGTGCACTCGGTGCATGACACATTCGGTGCATCGTGATGCGACCTTGCCTCGTGCGCTTAACATTTCGCAATCCTCGATGTTTTTTAAGTTAATCAGTCCATCTTTTCAATTAACGGATTTTCCATTCGTGACATATGCCTCCGCCCCAGAAAAACTGGTCCCCAGTTTTATATGAACAATAATAAAAACTTTAAACAATAAAAAAAAAAAAAATAACATATCGTTAACATAAATTCAAAAATGTACATTTGTACATACCAAGATATTATGATAAATGGTTAGTAGGTTTATATATGTGAGTATTTCATGGTACTCAGTTAAGTTTACAATCATGTCTTAATAATAAGTTAGTACTTATTCTAACAAGAAACCTAATATTCGGTTCCGGCAATGGCAGAACAAAAAAAAATATTGCAACACTGAGAAAAGTTCAATAGAGGTTTAGTCCTATGAGCCAAACTTCGCATTTCACATCACTGAACACCATTGTGATCACTGTTCCATAAATGTTTGTGGTGTGGGTCGATCAATGAATCGATGATTCGGCTAGCTTGGACCTTCGTATTAATGTACAGGCCCATCGGGAGTTCCAACAACAATAATGGCTCATCATAGTTCGCCTCTTTCTTACATAGCCCTCAGTGTTACATGAAATAGAAGACAAAAGGTTAGTATGTGCTACTTAAGGCTTAATATACAATATTATGTCTTATAACAAAATTAATTTGAGCATCATTTGTAACCTTTATTATTTGTTAGTATGTACGATCCATTTTCCATTAAAAAAAAATAAAAAATGGAACGTGTGAAATTCATTTTCCAAATGCTGTAAAGCAAGGAATCCCGTGTATGCACCGCGTAATCACGATTAGTCATGTAAACAACGTCGAACTTTTATGTTAGTAGCTCGTTATCAACCAACAAGATTGTCGGAGCGTAGTCTCAGGAATACTCGCCTCTTCAGCGAAACATTTTTTATCACACCTATTAGTTCATGGCGCTAAAAAATAATTGGATTAATTTCATGACAATGTGACTAGATTATACTCGCTATTTGGGGATAATATGGCATCATACATTCCAAAAATTTTTATTGTATATATATTTTTTATATATCATCCACTTGTGTATATCACGTCTGTATCAACATATGCATATATATATAGCCATTAAAATACAAAACAATACATAATAAACAAACAATAATAAGGTAACATAGATTAAATTGCAGATCTCATAGCTGCTGATACGCATATGGCCCCATGTTGTCGAATGGTTCTAATTGCGCGATAAACGGCTGTGTTACCGCGTGTCTAAGAAGTTCTTCAGTCTGTTGCTGATTAATGGACCCCCCTTCTGGCACCTGCGCCAGGTTTTCCGGATTCGGGCCTATAGCCGGATTGCGGTCGACCTGACTTGCGTGCGATTCCGGAGATCCAAATGCACCCCCAAAAGATGTGCCAGCAGAATTGACTTCTGATATTTCATCCCTTTCCTGCGTTTGGGGCACTACTGGTACCCGAAACTGATATGTCATATCATGCGTTACATTAGCATGCGGATATGGCGGATGACCTGGTTGACTCAAAAATTGAGTTCTCCCGTACACACATGTAGCACAAGGACATCCTTGCAAAAATACATTTCCCATGCTCGCCAAAAATCCTAAGGTCGATATTGAGGTTGTTGGGGTGATATGCAAATTGCACAATCACATGTCGAAAACGGAGTGCCCCCTTGACGTATTTTCCTCGCTAAGTAGAAGTATGGTATACTCCGTATGAATGATCTGAGTCCACAGGCCAAGTAGAGATTTTGTAATCCCCAATAATTGTATTGGTACCACTTGATCAAACTCTCCTTGCAGTTCCCACAAGTGGTACAGTGCCAACTTGTATAAATACAGTTTGGTGTTTATTTCGGTAACACACCTAATGTAAAACAAGAAATTCACAATCCATTCCATTTTTGGCACTTCCGCGAAACTTATAGGTTGACTTTACCCAAGTGTTACTTCACGACCGATTTCTAAAATGACACTGTAAATTGTTGTCCCATTCGGGTTTATTTAAACTAATCCAGTAATTAGTCATTAGTCATAACTGCGCGTAGCGATGAATCAAATTTGTCTTATCGCTCGCGAATTAGTTGCTTTCTTTACCAAATGCATAAACAACTATATGGTCAAGGTGATTATTACACCGACAACATCATTACTCATCTTTATTCGTTTGTAGGTACCTACATTACAATAACAATATTACATGTAACCATTTTTTATCTTATAGGGAAAATTAAAGTGATATCTGTTCTTGAATTTAAGAATTTGCGCAATAAAAATTCAGACGCAGATAACAGAATAAAATCCTTGGGCCCTGTAAAAATAGGTACATAGCTCAATATGTGGAGCCGTACATTATAATTGTTACTTTGTTTCAACATTATGCTTAATTGCATTTTTGCATTTCATGCATTAATCGGTCTGCACTGAACAATGTCTGGTCTCATTAAGATATTATTCCGAACTGGCCAAATCAGCGAATCCCATGGGTTTAAGCATGGTGCACCATTTGGTTTGTTGGGAAAACATTTCTCTGATAACCTTAACATTTGACAAGTTCATCGTCTGGAAGTAATTTGCTAATTTCAGCATCCTGGCTTTCCGGTGGAGAGGAATCTGAATTGTATTTATACAGTTTTCTTATCACATTCCCCACAGTTCGTCTTCACAGTGCATTTTAGTCGTTACTCTTGTTTCGTGTACTCTGTGTCGTGTTATTTTTGAAAGTAAGTATAAGTGGTTTCTTTCCTCTTTTTTTTTTTATTCATCATCTCGATATATTTTTCCTTCCAAAGAAAAATTCTTTTTGTTTCGCTATCCAATGTTAACAATATCTTCCCTTTCAGATGGAACCTGGAAGTGAAGTCCCCACTGAAAAGGTCCGGGGCCGGGGCCGCGGTGCCGGTTTGATGGCCGCCCTCCTGGCTGCCAAGCGGGCCCAACGCACCGTGGGTGTGGCCAGCCTCAAGCTGGAGCCTGAAGTGGAAGCTGGTCCCTCTGCGGCCAGCGAGGCGGAGGCTCCCCCTCAAGTGATTGAGCAAGCAGGTGAGGTGGAGGCTCCTCCTGGGGTTCCAGCATCCCCAGAGGAAGACCAAACCCAGGAGGAAGGCGGCGTCAACGACGCCTCAACAGCGGTGGCGCCGCGTTTGGCTGTCGAAGCCATAGGCAGTCACGCGAAAACCGTTAATTTTTATTTTTTTAACAAAATAAATTATTAACCAAAATGCTTGTATTATTTTGTTGCGGTATTCCTTCTGGTGTCCATGGGTCATGGTAATGTAAAATTCTGCTTACATGGACCACTTCAGTTTTAGATTTTGGCGAAATGCCCTTTCGTATCTCATAGTCCACATCAGACATTTTCCGATTTATGTAATAAGGACCAAACCATCTAAGCAGTAATTTTTCACTTTTTCCTACTTTCCTAATAGGGGTGAAAACTTTTACTTGGTCCCCCACTTCAAATTCAACATGGCGGTGTTTACAATCATACCGTAATTTATCTATGTCTTGACGCCGTTTTATATTTTCAACTGCCAAATTTCTGACTGCTAAACCAATGTCTCTAATTTGGTCGCTATTACTACTTCCTAAGGGTGGCAATAAGTTTGCTTCTGTTGGTAAAATAGGTTCACGACCGTACACCAGCATGAATGGTGAGAATTTAGTACTATCTTGTTTTGCAGAATTGTACGCAAAAGTCACATGTGGAAGATATTCATCCCAATTTGATTGATCAGTATTAGTATACATAGATAACATATTGGCTAAAGTTTTATTAAATCTTTCTGTTAAGCCATTAGTTGCGGGATGATATGCAGTAGTAAACTGACTTGTTGTCCCCATCTTTTTAGCAATTCCGTAACCAATTCTGATTGAAAAACTTTCCCTCTATCGCTTAACAATTCCTTGGGTGCACCGTGTTTTGTAATAATCCTCTCCAGTATAAATTTTGCTACAGGTCCGGCTTTGCCGCTTGGTAATGCGTCAGTCTCCGCCCACCTTGTGGCGTAATCTGTCGCTACCACTATCATGGGTTTTTTCCGCTGCTACTTCTGCGAAACGGGCCTAACAAATCTATCCCAACTTTTCAAATGGGGTGCCAACTGGAATAGGATGTAACAGACCAATAGGCTTTTGATTTTGTTGGCCTTTCCTGGCCTGACAATCCGGGCATCCTTTTACAAAACGTTCCACGTCTTTTTGCAACCCTTGCCAATAGTATCTTTGTTTATCTTCGCTAGGGTTTTTGACAATCCCAAATGGCCACTCAGCGGTTCTGAGTGGTGGGAGTACAAAATTTCCCCTATTAACTGTTGCGGTATCACTAAAAGTTTAGTCCGGCCCACTCCATGCGGGTTTATATGGTACAAAACTTCTGATTCAAGCCTAAAATTTTTCGCTTGCTTGCGTATACCAATTGTAGCTTCTTCAGGATGTTTTATAGCCTGAATTATTTCCAAAATGTTTTATCTTTTGCTTGCAATTCTGCAATGTTACGCATATCCAATAAAAAGGTTGGTATTTCGTCAATTTCCTGTACTTTCGTATTTGCTGGCAAAACAGGATATCTGCTTACACAGTCTGCATCCCTGTGAGCAATTCCTGATTTATGATGTACTGTGTAGTCAAATTCAGATAACTTTAACGCCCAACGCGCTAAACGTCCAGTAGTCTCTTTCAAGGTTTTTAACCAACATAGCGCATGATGATCAGTCACTATTTTTATAGGTTTTCCATAAATAAAATGCCTAAAATAGGATAGCGCCCATATAGCTGCTAACCCTTCAAGTTCTGTTATAGAATAATTTTTCTCAGCTTTACTAAGGCTTCTACTTGCATATGCTATTGGGTGTAACGCATTTTCATGATCCTCCTGCAATAATATTGCTCCGATTCCATCTTTACATGCATCTACCCTCAATTCACATCCTTTATTTGGTTGAAAATGTGCCAAAACTGGTTCACTAATCAATTTTTGTTTTAGTGTTTCAAATGCTTTATCATGTATGTCCTGCCAATCAAATTTATTTTGCTTCTTTGTTAAATCATGTAAAGGACGTGCAATTTTTGCAAAATTTTCTATAAACTTCCGATAGTAGTTACAAAGTCCCAAAAAAACTTTGTACACCTTTTACATTCTTTGGTTTTGGAAAATTTTCAATTGAAACTAATTTCGATTTATCAGGAAAAATTCCGTCTTTTGAAATTGTATAACCAAGAATATTAATTTTTTCCTTTAAATATTCACATTTTTTAGGTTTTAGTGTTAAGCCTGCACTTCGGAGTCTATTGAAAAACTTTACGTAATTTTTCTAAATGTTCATCAATCGTTTTAGAAAAAATTATAATGTCGTCCATGTAAATTAAAACTTCCTTCCATTTTAAATCTCTAAACACTACATCTCCCAACTGTTGAAATGTTGCCGGGGCATTGCACAATCCAAAAGGCATTACATTAAATTCCCATAATCCGTGACCTGGCGCTGTAAAGGCAGTGAGTGGCTTACTTTCTTCGTTTACTTTGACTTGCCAATAACCTGAATACATGTCTAACGATGAGAAATATTTGGCGTTTCCTAAGTACGTCAAAATATCCTCAATATTAGATCCTGACCATGAATTTTTTACTGTCACATTGTTTAACTTGCGATAATCCACGCAAAATCGTGTCTCTCCCGACTTTTTCTTTACCAATACGACGGGACTTGCCCAGGGCGAGTTACTTTGCCTTATTATGTCGTATTGTTCCATTTCTCTTATCTGTTCATCTATTATCTCTCTTTCTTTTGTGCCACTCTGTAAGGTTTCTGTTTTATAGGTTTAGAGTTCCCTACATCGATTTCATGTTCAATGACATCGGTTTTTCCCATATATTTTGGTGTTTTTGAAAAAACGTCACTATATTCTGACAGTAATGTCCGCAACTTGTTACACAATTCTGGGTTTGTTACATTGCTTAGATTATGGTCATTCATGGTAATCATTTCCTTATCATCTTCAGTTTCATCAATAAAATGAACTGGAATTTTTGTTATATCCATTCCTATATTTTCCTGTAAATAACCAATTGTGGTATTTTTCAATATGAACACTTCTTTAAACCTCATATTATTAATTTTGATGTACCATTTGCCATTTCTTACAAAAATATTTGAGCAAATCAACCCTTTTGGTCGTAGGTATTTATCGTTCTCGATAAAGCAGTACTTCGTGAACTCGTGCGGAGATAAGGCACAGTTCAGTCGTACCGTTATCTCGCGACCAACCTCGACCCTGTAGTCGGTTTCAAGTGCAACCTTCAAACTTCGCGCGGTTGACTCAATCTCGACGTTCGCAAATACCTTATTAGTATCTTCCATTTGTTCTATTTTCCCCATGTTGTTGTTGACATTGTTGCCAAAATGTAAAATCAATGGGTCAAGTTCATGGTATAATGTCACAGTATTGGTATTATAGTCAATCAATGATTTTTTACTAGCCAAAAAGTTATGTCCCAAAATTAAGGCTTTTGATAAATTTTGCACCACTAGTGCCTCAACGGAAATAATTGTGCCATTAACTTTTATAATTACCTCTGAATTGCCGAGAGGTTGAACCGGATAACCTCCTGCGGTTATCAGTTGTATATTGTCTTGTAATCGTCTCATGTTACTGATATAATCTATGTCGACTACATTTTTACAAGCTCCTGTATCAAGTAAAACAGGGACGTTATCTTTACCGTTAACTGTGATATGTACTATTAATGTTTGTCTACTGGTGCCCGTAGATGACAATTGGACAATTTCGGTCGGGCTTCTTAGTTTTGAAACTGTCCTCTGTCGTTTGGGTTTCTTCGGCCTTGAGGTGCATTCCTTTGGAAAGGCCTATTATTGAAGTTACAAGACACATGACCGGGCCTACGGCAATCAATGCAAATAACCCGGCCGTCGTGCGTTCTCGTACGAGGCAAATAATTATTGCTATTATTATTCCTCCAGTTCTGATTTATGTTCCTGTTAAAAGTATCCTGGTTCCGGGGTTGTTGCGAATTGTTCCTTACAAATTGTCGCCCCCTATTGAATGAGTACTCCCTCGGACCATTTGATTCGGTCTAAAATTATTCACCCTTGGAACATAGGTATTTCGTGCTTGATTTTGAACCGTATTCGAAAAATTCCTATTAAAAAATGTCCGTGGCCTGGTGTCATTCCAGGTCCTTTGCCGGTTTGTTGGGTTATTACCACTGTTACTGTTACTGACTGCCGCAGATACTGACAATAAAGCTGTGCTCTGTGTCATTTGGTTTACCAATGTCCTTTCTTTTATATCGCTTATTTTAATGACTAATTGCTTTAAATCGTCAAAATTTCTATTGCTAGAACTAAGCAAATAATACATCTCATAGTAAGATGGATGTAAACCATTTTCAAAATGATCCCTAAACGCGTCAAAAGTCATTTCTGGGTCAATCTCGTTTGCGATTGCCAATAGATCATAATAGTATTTTTTAATGTCCTCGACGTCCTGCTGTTTGCGGGTGTTTAATCTAAATTTCAATTTTCGGAGTGGCTGTTCTCCTGAAAACTCTTTCAAAAAATCTGATTTAATATTTAGCCATGTTTTCATCTGATTCTCTGGCTCACTAATATAATTACTAAACCACGTATGGGCTGGACCTTCCAAAAAATTAGCCAAATAAGATATTTTATGATTTTCTGACCAACTATTCACAATTGCTGCCTTTTCATATTTATTTATAAAAATACTGGGAGAGTCAATAGAAGGATTAAATGTAGATGGGCATGTAAACTTTGGGGTGGCCGGAGTTTTTGGCTCAGCCAAAGCTGCCTGTAATGTCATGTTAGCCATTACTAAAATATCGTTAGGGCGTATCGCACGGTTTCTTTCCCCGGATCACAGGGGGTGGGCAAGAATTATTAGAACTTTGTAATAATTCTGAGGGGCGGGATTTTGGTGGCTCTACCACTTCTAAGGGACTTTCCTGCCAAGGATCCTCTGTTTCACGTGGTTTTGGCGGAGTTCTACTTAACGAAGCTCTTGGTTTGAAATAAACTTCCGTAGATTGGGGCTTAGAAGTCGAAGCCGAGGCTTGGGAAGTTTGAGCTTGAATGCCCACGACAGTATTGTCAAGAGTTTTTTCTTCGTCCTCACTGCTTGTCAAACAAACTGAACTGGGTTTGTCAAGCTTCTGTTTGTGTGAAGAAGTTGCTGTTTGTGTCGGAGCAGGGAAACTCACAGTCGAACTGTGATGCTCGGGCTTAAAATCTTTTAACTCTTTTATCACCTTCTCTGGGTTTCGACCCCTAGCGATAGCTTCACGTAACACGAACTTTTCTTTTTCCGACAAACTTTGAGCCCTACTGCGAGTTTTTACTCGATCTTTGTCACTCGACTCACTCATGGACAATTTTTAAATTCATTTATGTGCTATATTTATTTAAAAAAAAAAAAAAAATAAATAAATTAAAAAAATTTTTTTTTTTTTAAGCAAGTTGATTATTCCTAGCAATTTCTTTGCGAATTTGCTTGTTCATCAAACTAATTATTTTTTTGACGCTAAAATACACAAGCATCAATATCCCCATGCACAGAAAAACAATAACCAAAATTTCCTTTGCTGACCATGAATTATCTTTTCCTGAACTATTTGATACACCTCCACTGTTTCCCGCTTGGGAAATAATAATTTCCTCCTCTTTTGAAGATGTACTACCCATATTAAACCAAAATTTTATCAAATGAACGCTTCAATAGCACAGGTAATCCCCAAAAAATCACTAAATAAATCAACGTTATTATCCCTAGCCAAAAGAAAATAACACCTAAAATTTCTTTTATAGCCCACACATTATTTTCCTGATTCTTTATCATACCCCAAAAAATAAAAATAAAAATAAAAAACTCAATTATTGTTTTTTATCCATCCCAAAACAGACCGGCGCGTTTAATTTATGAGCCCTTCTGGGTTCACCAATTAAACTGACTCACGACGTTAAACGTCGTGCCGGGATCTCAGTTTTAGGGATGGAATCAAACACTGAGTTTTCCTTGTATCACACTTAAATCTATTAAACACGGAATACACAAATGGATGCACAATACGGTTGTAAACAAAAGGTTGACAATTAACAATTGTACTTACATAGTCATAGCTAAGGACTTAGCTTTTCCTGGCAATGGCTTGGTCACTTCGCGTTTTTAAACAACTTAGAGAACGGACTAATTAACTTAATCTTTTTCCGAGGAGAGTCGACATTACGACTTCTCGGGTCAGCTGGTCACACTACCGTTGATCGGTTCACACTTATCCTCTACTGCTAAAATCGGCGTATTTTATACCCGATTGATCGGCTGACGCAGTTTGTTATTGTCGCTTGTTTTTCACATTTCTGCAAAGCAGGTGGTGGTGACTCATCACCGATACGGTGCACTCGGTGCATGACACATTCGGTGCATCGTGATGCGACCTTGCCTCGTGCGCTTAACATTTCGCAATCCTCGATGTTTTTTAAGTTAATCAGTCCATCTTTTCAATTAACGGATTTTCCATTCGTGACAATATATATATTAATGTGATCAATAAATGTATGCAGTGCCCATTGAAAGAGTCTTCTTCAAATCCCAAGAGCCCAAGACACAACAAATGGCGACGAGGATGGGATACTTAGCCGAAAACTAGTAAAGGGCTAGGATCCCACGAGGAGAAGGACCGACCGGACCGGCGATATTCAAGATGGCAGCCTTGATCGGATCCATGGCGGAATACAACCATTCCACCGATGATTGGCAGATATACAAAGAGAAATTGGACCAGTACTTTGCCGCCAACAAAATAATTGAAGAACCTGTAAAAACTGCAACCTTAGTGAGCCTAATTGGAACATCCACCTATACCATATTGCGTGAACTGACTTATCCGGCATTACCAAAAGACAAAAGGTATGCCGAACTAACCAAGCTACTCTGTGGTCACTTCAGCCCCATTGTATCCGTGTGGCGCGAGAGAAGCAAATTTTGGGCGGCCACTCAGATGTCTGGCGAAACCTCGCAAGAATGGTACGTGCGGGTGAGAGGACTTTCCATTAACTGTGCTTTTGAAGGAAATTTGACCTTCGTTTTGAGGGAGAAGTTTATGGCAGGATTGAGGAAGGGCTCAATACTGGACCGATTGTGCGAAGAGGATTCAGATAGGACCCTAGAGAGTCTTTTAAAGTTGGCGGTACAGAAGGAAGTAAAGAATGGAGAAAGTAGCCAGCACGAGCGTGAGGAAGTCAATTGGGTTAGAAACGGAGCGAACAGTGGCAACAGGACGGACCGTCACCGAGGAAGATTTGCTGCTCGCGCAGGCATAGCGATGGGCATGTCAGAGGGCGCGCGCAGCCAGTTCCAAGATGGAGGCGGCAATGGCGACAAGTGGAAAAACAATAACAAAAGTGCTAAACAGATGGGAAATCCATCAAAGTGCGGAGTGTGCGGCAGGAACCACCCAGGAAGCTGCCGTTATGCAAACTACAGATGCAGAAGATGCGGCGTAGAGGGTCATCTGGAGAGAGCTTGTCGCAGAGCCACAGTGAGGGGACAAAATGCTCTGATGGAGGCAAGTGAAGAAGCAGAGGTCGCAAGGGACATGTTTAAGGTAGATACACATAAGGGTTGTTCAGGGGGATTTGTTGCTCAGGTTGAAATTATGGGGAAAATGTTCAGCATGCAAGTTGATACTGGATCATGTGTGACCACACTAAGCAGGTCAGTGTTTAAAAAGGGTCTTCCAAATGTTCAGCTTGAAGTAGATCACATACTGCTGCGTGGTTACACAGGGTCAATGATTAGGCCATTAGGATACTTTGTGACAAATGTAAGAGCCTTCAGCAAAGTAAGAACAATAAAGATTTATGTAGTTGATAGCATAGGACCTTGTTTGTTAGGCCGGGACTTTCTCAGTGCTTTCAATATATCATTAAACGTTAATTCAGTCTTGCAGTGTTCTCACAGGAACAGGCTGTTGAAGGAATACCCCGATGTCTTGACGAATCGTTTGGGAACTTACAAATACGACAAGGTCACAATACCCATAGATCCGCAGGCGAGACCCATTTTTCTCAGGCATAGACCAGTTCCCCTGGCATACAGACAAAAAGTGGAAGAGCAAATAAAGAGGATGGTCGAGGAAGGCATTCTAGAGCCGACGACAAATTCAAGATGGGCAACTCCGATAGTGCCAGTCAGGAAGGCCAACGGAACGGTAAGAATTTGTGGCGATTATAAGGCGACTGTGAATAAATGTTTAGACAAAAATATCCACTACCCCTTACCTCGCATAAATGAGATCTTTGATCAGTTGTCGGGCGGTAAGTTGTTCACTAAATTGGACATCAATCAGGCATATACACAGTTAATGCTTTCAGAAGAGTCAAAGGAAGCAATGACGCTCACAACTCATTTAGGTCTTTTCAGGCCAAACCGAATGCTTTTTGGGGTGTCTCCAGCAGCTGCTCTTTTCCAGATGACGATAGAGCAAGTTCTGCAGGGATTAAAAGGCGTGGCCGTGTTTGCAGACGACATATGCATCACTGGCGCGAGCACTCAGGAGCACATTAGGAACTGTGAAGAAGTGTTACAGCGATTGAGGGAAGCAGGGCTTACCGTAAGGCCGGAAAAATGCAAGTTTTTCGAGAGAGAAGTAGAATACCTGGGACACGTAATAGGCGAAGAAGGCCTAAAGAAGTGCGAAAAGAAGGTAGCAGCAATAGAAAATGCAGCAAGGCCGACCACAGTAACACAGGTGAGATCTTTTTGTGGGCTGGTGCAATACTATGCTAAGTTCATACCGAACCTGGCAAGCATAATGAAGCCAATTTACGAACTTCTGAAGAACAACGTAAGTAATAGTAGTAAAGCTGTAAATTGGAACACCACATGTGAAAATGCCTTTAAGTTAATAAAGAAACTAATTAGCCAGGACATAGTATTAACCCACTTCGATCCCTCTAAAACTACGATTTTGGAGACTGATGCCTCCGATAGTGGCTTGTCGGCGGTGTTGCTCCATAGACAGGCCGACGGAAGTGAAAGGCCAGTGGCCATGGCATCCAGGACTCTAGCTGAGTCCGAGAAAAAAATGGCTATAATAGATAGGGAGGCAGCGGCCATCATTTTTGGACTGAAGTATTTTCAGCAGTTCTTGATCGGGCATCGTTTCATCGTGCGTTGCGATCATAAACCACTGTTGGGAATTTTCGGCGAAAATAAGGGCATACCAGTAAGAAGTCGAGATCGGTTACAGCGTTGGGCGTTGTACATGTCTGGGTTTGATTATAGTATAGAATACATAAAAGGCAAAAACAATTTTATCGCCGATTGTTTATCTAGATTACCAGACAGCAAGAACGAGCTACCGCCGGACGTGGGAGAGATTGAGCCCGAATGCTTCATAAGCTTTGCCGAAACCAGCAAGCATTGGCCACTCGACGCGCAGAAGATTAGAGAGGAGACTAAGAAAGACAGAGTTTTGAAGAAGGTAGTAAGATACGCACAGACAACATGGCCATGCAAACCCAAGGAACTGCAGGCAGAAGAGAAGAACTTATACTCAAAGAGGGACGAACTTCATGAGGAATTGGGCATGGTTATGTGGGGCCACAGAGTGGTGATTCCGAGCTCATGCAGGAAAGAGGTATTAAATCTACTTCATACCAGCCATTTAGGTATTGTTAAGACCAAACAGCTGGCTAGATCATATGTTTGGTGGCCCAACATCGATAATGATATAGAGAACCTTATAAAATCATGTGTTGCATGTCTCAAGACGCAGCCTGACCCACCAAACGTCGTAACTCCATGGCCAGTAGCTGTTAGACCGTTCCAGAGAGTTCACATTGATTACTTGCTATTCAAGAATAAAAATTACTTGGTGCTCACGGACGCATTCACCAAATGGCCAGAAGTGGTACCTGTCCAGGGTATGACTGCGTCAGAGTTGATCAAGCACCTCAGAAGAGTGTTTTCATGCTTCGGGTTGCCCGAGTTGGTCTGTTCAGACAATGGCAGAACCTTTGTAGCATCAGAGACTGAACTATTCTTCTCAAAGAATGGTATCAAACATGTGACAATCCCTCCTTATAATAGTCAAAGCAATGGAGCAGCCGAAAACGCAGTGAAGACCTTCAAAAACAAAATTTCAGCTGCGCTGAACGATCAGAGGAATAGCAACACTGACATTGACACTATAATTGCAAGATTTCTTTTAAATTACAGAACCACTCCCCATTGCATTACCAAAGTGAGCCCAGCAGAGTTGATGCTTGGCCGCAAACTGAGAACCTTACTGGATCAAGTAAGAAATAGGGTAGTAGATCCAGCAACGCAAAGTGCAACATCCGCCAGGGAAAATATGGTAAAGCATCAAGAACGTGAGACAAGTAAAAGAAGACAATGCAAGCAAAGATTTGAGAAGGGAGAGGAAATAATGGTAAGAGACTATAGAACAATAAATAAGAAAGCTTGGACTGAGGCAGTCATTGAGAGAGTGATAGGAGCAACCACGTACTTGTGCAGATTGCCGACTGGACAGCTGTGGAAGAGGCACAAAAATCAGATAATCGTGAGAGGCGCTGTTGACCAAGCGGACAACAGAAAGTGCTCACAGGCAGCAGAACCGCGACAACCCTCAATAAAACCGGGAAAAATAGCAGCAGGGTGGACAGAAGAAGGAAAGCAGAGTAACTACCACCAGGATGCCACTCCTACAGGAAACTCGAATGAGACACCAGTGGGGCATCTTGACAGCGAAACCTCAACAGATGAGGAGGTGTTCGTAGATATGGCTCTCAAACACCCTCAAAAGCTGCAACTGAAGACACAAGAGCTGGTGCCGGCGCCGGATTACAAAGTCCAGGCGTAGAAACCAGTCAGAGAAGAGACAGCATTGTCATGGAGTGCAGGTACGACAAGCGTACACAGGCAGGGGGTGGACCTGCGGCTAAGGGTGGCGTCACCACAAGGTCGGGGCGCGCGTCGAAACCGTCTGTTCATCTGAGAGACTTTATCAAGGATTAGGTAGGAAGTCCCGGACTCTTTAGTTGAGTATGCTAATTAGTATTGTATGGGGTAGGCCTGGTTACCTTTCGATTGTCATGGCGCACATATGTGTTGTCTCATATAGTATAGTTATAGATTAAGAAGGGAGGGAAATGTGATGTATTGCGTTCCCTCGGAAAGCGGCAACACTGGACAGTGGGGGAAGCCGGTGGACGACCGATGGGCCGCCATCTCTCTTGCTACTCAACCATGAACGAGGGCACATGTTGGTCTTAATAAAAATTGTCTTTGTACATATATATATATATATTAATGTGATCAATAAATGTATGCAGTGCCCATTGAAAGAGTCTTCTTCAAATCCCAAGAGCCCAAGACACAACAATATGAATTGCGATGTGTGTTGTAAAACTACAAACGCTTATAATTTAAATTTTTCTTGTTATTGGTAGAAGAAAACCAAAATAATAACGACAGCGCCTTAGAAGACGAAATAGGAGAAGATGTCGTAAGTGAGACGTATAGATGTTGCACTTATAATCCAAATATTGACGTGACATTAAGAATAAAGGAAGTGCATGATTTCTATGAAGCTCCAGTTGACAAGCGTGTCCAAAATATTACTGGAGTTGTTAATCAACGCGATAAGGATTGGTGGTTATGGAATCCTGCTGTACGTCACCATGAATCAATAGTGTTTTGTAATTTCCATTATGTTCTTCAGATAAGATCTATAAATTTAATTATGAATATTTGCATTGAATGTCATGAAGGTTTTGTTGATGAGTTTTACAAAAAAGTAGCTATCACTACAAGGGAGTGTCTTTTTTGCTAGTGCATGAACATGACATTTTTCATATGAATTGCTATGTGTGTTGTAAAACTACAAACGCTTATAATTTAAATTTTTCTTGTTATTGGGAGAAGAAAACCAAAATAATAACGACAGCGCCTTAGAAGACGAAATAGGAGAAGATGTCGTAAGTGAGACGTATAGATGTTGCACTTATAATCCAAATATTGACGTGACATTAAGAATAAAGGAAGTGAATGATTTCTATGATGCTCCAGTTGACAAGCGTGTCCAAAATATTACTGGAGTTGTTAATCAACGCGATAAGGATTGGTGGTTATGGAATCGTGCTGTACGACACCATGAATCAATAGTGTTTTGTAATTTCCATTATGTTCTTGAGATAAGATCTATAAATTTAATTATGAATATTGTCACGTTTAATTTATGAGCCCTTCTGGGTTCACCAATTAAACTGACTCACGACGTTAAACGTCGTGCCGGGGTCTCAGTTTTAAGGATGGAATCAAACACTGAGTTTTTCTCATATAACACTTAAATCTATTAAATATGGTATACACAAACGTGTCTGCACAATACGGTTATAAACACTAAAAGTTGACAATTCTACAATTGTACTTACATAGTCACAAGCTAAGGACTTAGCATTTCTGGCGGCTGGCTTGGTCACTTTCACGTTTGAACAACTTTGGAGAACGGACTAATTAACTTGATCTTTTCCCGAGGAGAGTCGACATTTCGACTTCTCGGGTCAGCTGGTCGCACTACCGTTGATCGGTTCACACTTTTTTATACTGCTAAAATCGGCGTATTTTATACCCGATTGATCGGCTGACGCAGTTTGTTATTGTCGCTTGTTTTCCACATTTCTGTAAAGCAGGTGGTGGTGACTCATCACCGATACGGTGCACTCTGTGCATGACACATTCGGTGCATCGTGATGCGACCTTGCCTCGTGCGCTTAATATTTCGCAATCCTCGAATACTCTTATGTTTTTTAAGTTAATCAGTCCATCTTTCCAATTAACGGATTTTCCATTCGTGACATATGCCTCCGCCCCAGAAAAACTGGTCCCCAGTTTTAAATGAAAAAACTTTAAACAATAGAAAAAACATATCGTTAACATAAATTTAAAAATTACATGTGCACATACCTAGGCATTCTGATAAATGGTTAGTAAGTTTACATATGCGAGTATTTCATAGTACTCAGTTAAGTTTACAATCATTTCTTAATAATAAGTTAGTACTTATTCTAACAAGAAACTCAATAAAATCTTTCCTCTCCTGTAACTATACATAAACAATATCATGCACTTTTATTTATCCTAAATCTATTCGGTTCCGGCAATGGCAGAACAACAAAAAATACTGTAACACTGAGAAAAGTTTAATAGAGGCTTAGTCCTATGAGCCAAACTTCGCATCTCACATCACTGAACACCATCATGATCACTGTTCCATAAATGTTTGTGGTGTGGGTTGATTATTCAATCGATGATTCGGCTAGCTTGGACCTCCGTATCAACGTACAGGCCCATCGTGAGTTCCAATAACAATAATGGCTCATCATAGTCTCCTTCCCTCTTACATAGTCCTCAGTGTTACATGAAATATAAGACAAAAGGTTAGTATGTGCTACTTAAGGCTTAATAACAACAGATAATAATATATAATATTACGCGCATATTTCTTTTATATCTCAATTAAATCAATAACCTTTAACCGAGTGAATTTTATTCACTGGTATACTTCGAACCGATTGCAATAACTTTTGCATATGTTTAACTAATGTCCCAATTTCCATATCAACTAAATTGCTGTAAAAACTGGAACATTAACATTCTAATTTTATTTCAAATCCGTGCGGAGAAATATTTTATTTATCCAAAAACAAAACTAAATTGACGATAACGTTTGATTGCTTCTCCCATAGATTATCTGTAAACAAAAATAAAAAAGTAAATTATCACAACGTAAACACAAAATAAAATTTATGATTGTCTAACGACCCCATGGTCTGAAATGCACCTAAGTGGTGTAATCAACCTATACTCGGTTCATTTCGTCTTGGCAGCGGTTTTGACGTAGGTCAGGGTAACGCTTGTATCAGCGTGCGGTCGCATATTATTGATGCATTTGTTTCGACCTAATACATTATGCTGGTATTCAAAAATATCCAACACTTAAATAAAACGAAAACTCGTTATTTTAATCTGTCTATCCCCCAATTATCACATACCCCTGACATTTATATTTATTCAAGTATTTACTTGTTCGGCAACTACGGCATTTCCCGATATATTTAACGTCCCTCGTATTTTTTGTTTAAGTATGCCATTTAATTATATCATTTTCCTCATTGTAGGCAAATAACTTGTAACACGCGCGCTTAGATAATCATTTTACACACTTTTGGCGTAACTGCGGAAAATTAGACTAATATCCGTTCGTGAATCTTTCAATTGGCCATTATATTCAGACGCGGATAAGAGAATAAAAATCCCTGAGCTCAGTAACTTCAAATTTAGGTACAACTCGGTATGTGAAGTTTGTACCCAACAAACGTAATATTTTCACTTCAACAAAATTATTACTTTGTATACAAAGTGTTACAATCTTTATGTCAGTTAGGGATAGACGGTGCCTTATTATCGTTTATTTATTTCACTTATACAGCACTGCATTCACAGCAGTTTTGTCATTTTATGGACGAAGCGGTCCTTTATTTTTTCGTCTCCAGTCACTTTCTCTGTGAGCGTGAGTGACCGAAGTTGTTTCTACTGCAGCGACATTTTCGTTGTTAATTTCCCCTTTGTTTTTCCAGTTTGTGTTTCCAGATTGTTTAAATAGTCATGGGCGGTAAGTTGATCTGTGCTCTTTAGCTCATTACTCGTAGGGTATGTAACCTCACGTTTTTTTTTTTTTTCCTATTTCATAGACAATTCACCTCCACGTTTTACCCCAACTCCGGACAGTGCGCGCGCGGGTGGCGTATCGCCGCCCTACCTGCCTTGGGCTGCCATTCTCGCACGTGTATCCAGCGGACGGGGTTCCCAACCATCCTCCCAGCAAAGTAACCCGTGGGGGTCTCCTGACCCGTCGAGGCCAGCGACACCCTCGGCCCAAGCCGAGGAGCCCGCTCCGGAAAACGGGACTGCTCCGCAGCCTGCTGATAGAAAGGCTCCTGCCCCTGGGCATGGAGCCACCATAATAATTAGTGGTGCCAATTGCACCATTAATTTCAATTACTATTAAGTTTGTTTTTTATATATATTTTAATATACTCTTTAGTTGTTCAAAGTTGTCTCTTTCGTGTGCCTTTCCCATCTTGTCCTCTTATAAAGGCGTGCATTCTGGGGTCCAGGGATCATAATAGGGTAATATTCTGCTTAGGTGCACAACTTCTCTTTTTGCTTTATCTGATCTGCCCTTCTGTATCTCATAGTCCACGTCTGACTTCTTTCGTCTTATATAAAAAGGTCCGAACCATCTAAGCAGCAATTTTTCACTTTTCCCAACTTTCCTTATCGGGGTGAAAACTTTCACTTGGTCACCCTCATTAAATTCCATATGCCGATGTTTACAATCATAACGAAGTTTATCTATGTTTTGTCGTCTTTTTATGTTTTCAGCAGCAAAATTACGTATTGCCAGACTAGTTTCCCTAATTTGATTGCTATCAAGAGATTCAGTATGCGGCATAATGTTCGCTTCAGTTGGTAAAACAGGTTCTCGTCCATATACTAACATAAAGGGCGAGAACTGCGTGCTGTCTTGTTTCGCTGAATTATAGGCAAAAGTTACATGTGGTAAGTATTGGTCCCAATTTGATTGATTTGTGTTGGTGTACATTGCCAACATATTTGCAAGAGTCTTATTAAATCGCTCCGTAAGACCATTTGTTGCTGGGTGATATGCCGTTGTAAATTGACTTGTAGTGCCCATTTCTTTCAATAGATTTGTCACCAATTCTGATTGAAACACTTTTCCTCTGTCACTTAATAACTCCTTAGGCGCTCCATGTCTCGTAATTATTTTTTCCAAAATAAATTTTGCTACGGGCCCTGCTTTTCCACTCGGTAATGCCTCAGTTTCTGCCCAACGTGTTGCATAGTCTGTTGCTACCACTATCATGGTTTTACCATTGCTACTTCGGCGGAAAGGGCCTAAAAGGTCAATCCCCACCTTTTCAAATGGTGTTCCCACAGGAATTGGGTGTAAAAATCCTATCGGCTTTTGATTTTGCTGACCTTTCCTAGCTTGACAATCTTGACAACCCTTAACAAATTTCTCAACATCTTTTTGCAACCCTTGCCAATAATACCGTTGCTTAATTTTTGATAGTGTTTTTGCTATTCCTAAATGACCACTCAGCGGTTCCGAATGGTGAGAATACAAAATTTCTCCCACTAACTGTTGCGGTATTACTAATAGCTTATCTCGACCTAAATCATTCGGATTTACTCGGTATAAAATTCCTGATTCAATCCTGAAGTTTTTTGCCTGCTTACGTAAACCAATTGTAGCATCTTCCGGGTTTTTGATTGTCATTATTATTTGGAAAATTTTTTCATCTTTCTTCTGTAACTCCTCAATATTACGAGTATCCAAAATAAATGTTGGTATTTCTTCAACATCGTGTTTGTCCGTATCTGGTTGCAGTACCGGATATCTACTTACACAGTCAGCGTCTTTGTGCGCAATCCCTGATTTATGGCACACCGTGTAATCAAATTCTGACAGTTTTAATGACCACCTGGCTAAACGACCTGTGGCATCTTTCAATGTCTTTAGCCAACACAAAGCATGATGATCAGTTATGATTTTTACAGGTTTACCATAAATAAAGTGTCTTAAGTATGAAAGTGCCCATATAACCGCCAATCCTTCTAATTCAGTTATGGAATAATTTTTCTCCGCTTTGCTAAGACTTCTGCTTGCGTAAGCAACTAACTAACTTATGTTCTGTGTCTTCCTGCAACAATATAGCTCCTAGTCCATCTTTACATGCATCTACCCTTAATTCACACCCTTTGTTTGGCTGAAAATGTGCCAACACTGGTTCACTAATCAATTTCTGTTTTAGTGTTTTAAACGCTATGTCATGTATGTCCTGCCAATCAAATTTATTCTGCTTCTTTGTCAGATCATGCAAGGGGCGTGCAATTTTTGCAAAATTTTCTATAAACTTCCGGTAATAGTTACAAAGTCCTAAAAAGCTTTGTACACCTTTTACATTTTTTGGCCTTGGAAAATTTTCAATTGAAATTAATTTTGATTTATCAGGAAAAATTCCATCTGTTGAAATTGTATAACCAAGAATATCAATTTTTCCTTTTAGATATTCACATTTTTTAGGTTTTAACGTTAGGCCTGCACTTCGAAGTCTATCGAAAACTTTACGTAATTTTTCCAAATGTTCATCTATTGTTTCAGAAAAAATTATAATGTCCATGTAAATTAAAACTTCTTTCCATTTTAAATCTCTAAACACTACATCCCCTAACTGTTGGAATGTTGCCGGGGCATTGCACAACCCAAAAGGCATCACATTAAATTCCCATAATCCGTGACCTGGCGCCGTAAAGGCAGTAAGTGGCTTACTTTCTTCTTTTACTTTGACCTGCCAATAACCTGAATACATGTCTAACGATGAGAAATACTGGGCGTTTCCTAAGTAAGTCAAAATATCCTCAATATTAGATCCTGACCACGAATTTTTCACTGTTACATTGTTTAACTTGCGATAATCAACACAAAACCGCGTCTCTCCAGACTTTTTCTTTACTAATACGACGGGACTTGCCCAGGGCGAGTTACTTTGTCTTATTATATCGTACTGTTCCATTTCCCTTATTTGCGTATCTATTATTTCTCTTTCTTTTTGTGCTACTCTGTAAGGTTTTTGTTTTATAGGTTTAACATTTCCTACGTCAATTTCGTGTTCAATTACATCCGTTCTCCCCATATATTTTGGTGTTTTTGAAAAAAACGTCTCTATACTCCGCAAGTAGGGTTCGCAATTTATTCTGTAATCCTAAGTTTGCTATATTACTTAGATTATGGTCATTCATGGTAATTATTTCTTCATCATTTTCGGTTTCATTAATACAACAAACTGGAATTTTTGTCATGTCCGTTTTAATCGTTTTCTCGAGATTACCAATCGTGGAATTCTTTATTACAAAAATTCTACGATGACCGACATTTTTAAGCTTAATATAAAAATGTCCATTCTGCAAAAACGGTAATCCTACGCAAATAAGACCTCTCGGTCGTAAAAAACTATCTTTCTCAATAAAACAATATTCCGCTAAGTCAGATGGTTGTAGGTTCAAGTTCAATCGGGTAACTATATCATTCCCAGGTTTCAACACGTAATCGCCGGCGACGGTAATTTTCAGGGAATTTACTGTTGGCTCGTTTGCTATGTTTACGAACAAATCTTGCTGTGGATCGCATTCTTCAGCTGAATCATAATCCCCAAAATTTATGATCAATTTGTCCGAACCATGCTGCAATGTCACTTTATTGTTATTATAGTCAATGACTGACTTTGTCGTCTTCAAAAAGTTATGTCCCAAAATTAGAGCTTTAGACAAATTTTTTACCACTAATGCTTCAACGCGTATCTCTTTATTATTAACTTCAATCGTCACTTGTGAATTTCCAATAGGTGTAAGAGGGTAACTGCCTGCAGTAATTAATTCAACATCATTTTCCAAAGGATACATGTTATTAATATAATTTAAATCCACAATATTTTTACACGCTCCAGTGTCTAGAACGACATTTACATTTTCTTGATTATTTACTTTTAAATGCACATACAATAACCCTCCTTTGACGCCCTTTGATGACAGGTGGACAATCTCGTTAGGGCTTCCTATTGACGAAATTGTCCTCTTTCGTTTGGGTTTTGATATACCCGATCATTTCGACGGTTATCTGGATTATTTCTGGAACTGTTTGCATTCCAGTTGCATGATGCATGCCCTATTCTTTTGCAATTAATGCATCTAATGCGTCCATCGTGTGTTCTTGTACTAGGTAAATAGCTATTACCTTGATTTCGGTAAGGTGCTCTGTTTCCATAATTTGGACCTCTGTACTCACTATTTCCATTCCCTTGCACATTCCGATTTTGGTAATATGGCCGTTGACCGCCATTATTTGAACCACTATTAACGGTATTGTTCCTTGGTGGCATATTTCTTGTAAAATTTCCACGATAATTGACAAAATTCCTGTTCGGACCGTTACTGGCGACATTCCTGTTATCCACGAAATTTCTCCCTGTGCTATTACTATTATAATAGACTCGATTTCTATTTTGATTGCCATCTCTGCGTGGAAAATTTGTTGTATTTCCCGGTCCGCTCCTGATCATTTGATTCTCGTTATTTAACGCATCGGACACGGAAAGCAGTGCCGTATCACGTGTCATCTGATTCACCAGGGTTCTCTCTTTAATATCACTCAGCTTTAACACTAGCTGTTTTAAGTCATTAAAATTTTGATTACCTGAACTCAGCAAGTAATACATTTCATAGTAGGATGGGTGTAAACCATTTTCAAAATGGTCCCTAAACGTGTCAAAAGACATTGTCGGGTCAATTTCTGTTGCCAACGCAAGTAAATCAAAATAATATTTTTTAACATCTTCATTGTCTTGATGTTTTCGTGTATTTAATCGAAACTTTAGTTTTCTTAATGGCTGTTCACCAGAAAATTCTTTTAAAAAGTCCGTTTTTATATTTGTCCATGTTTTTGCCTGGTTTGCCGGTTCGTTAATATAACCATCAAACCAAGTCTGAGCCGGGCCTTCCAAGAAATTTGCTAAGTAGGAAATTTTGTGGTTTTCCGACCAGCTGTTTGCAATCGCTGCTTTTTCATATTTATTCACAAATATAATGGGAGAGTCTATAGATGGGTTAAATGTAGGTGGGCATGTAAACTTTGGTGTGGCTGGAGTTTTTGGCTCAGCCAAAGCTACCTGTAAAGTCATGTTAGCCATTGCTGCAGGATTGTTAGGACGTATATCACTGTTTCTCTCTCGAATTACCGGGGGTGGGCAAGGATTATTACAACCTTGTACCAAATCTGTGGGGCGGGATGAGGTAGGCTCTGGCACTACCACTTCTAAGGGACTTTCTTGCCAAGACTCTTCTGATTCTCGCGGTTTAGGCGGAGTCCTACTCAATGAAGCTCTTGGCTTAAAAAACTGTTCTGGGGATCGTGATCCTGCTTTGTAATCTTTAGTTTTCTGAACTTGGGAAGTCGAAGCTTTTGTTGTTCGAATTCGCGGGGTCTCAATTTGAGCACTTACGACAGTTTTTTCGAAAGGGCTATTCTCCTCCTCACTACTTGTTAAACTGACAATAGAAGTTGTTTTGTCAACTTCTGGGGCACCTGCAGAAGCAGGGGAACCGACAGTTGAGCTATGATGCGCGGGTTTAAACTCTCTCAACTCTTTTAAGACTTTTTCGGGGTTTTTCCCTTGGGCTAGTGCTTGTTGCAAAACAAATTTTTCTTTGTCTGATACACTTTGAGCTCTACTGCGAGTTCGTACTCGTGATTTGTCACTTGGTTCACTCATGTAAAATTAATACGAAATGTTTGGCAGTATTTTTAATTATTTCGATTTTTCAAGCTTTTGGACAAAATTTAAACGATTTGATTATTCCTAGCAATTTCTTTGCGAATTTGTTTATTCATCAAACTAATAATCTTTCTAATGCTAAAATACACCAGCATTAATACCCCCATGCACAAAAAAATAATAATCAAAATTTCCTTAGCTGACCATGAATTATCTTTTTCTTGAGACGCTTTATTAGAAATACCGCCGCTATTACCCGCTTGAGAAATAATTATTTCTTCTTCTTTTGATGAAGTACCCCCCATTTTAAATAGAACGATTAAAATTTAAAAAAATAAAAATTATGTTTTTTCCACCCTGAAACGTAGGCGCCTCCACCATATGTCACGACTAGCGTGACGTGTTGAATTTAATTCAACTTATTTTGCCTGGGATCTCGTTTCAGCGTGAAAATAAAACACAGTTAACTCTACCATCAAGTTCTATTGAATACGTACTTAAACCTAACAACTCCTAACTTACTAGCTAATAAAATAACAGGTTTCCTAACCCAACGAAAACGTTACTAACTCCCAATAAAATCATAATAAACCAGGCGTAAATTAACACACAACATAGAAGTACAATAAACATACTTACATCTCTATAGAAGACAGAATCTTGGAGAGAGGCTGGTCACTTTGACGCGCGTTCACGATTAACTTTACTTGAGCGTTACGGACATGTCTAATTGACATTTGTGGTTCGGTCACTAACGTGGTGCACAGCAAACTGGACTGGCTGGAAAGAACTGGACTCAACTGAACTGAACCCCTCTCTAGGGTGCAACCTCTTTTTTATAGCATTCCAGACACTGATTCCACCAATCAAAACTCCCAGACCTGGCCTCGTCTAGCCGACAACTCGTGACGACCTTCGACCATCGGTACTTGGAAAACATTCCACATTATTTCGCAATTCAACAAATGCATCATAATTGCAGTTGCACTCCGACCGCATTCCACAATTTTAATGTTTCCGCTCAAGTAATATAAACATTTTTTAATGTTTCCGTTCAAGTAATAAATTTGATTTATTATCCTTCGTGACAATATTTATTCCCTTATCACCTGCATTGGAAATGTGGTAAGCGAGGCGGAAATGTGGTAGACCCCCCCTCCTCCAAATGCATATAAAACCAGTCAACAAGAGTTGAAAACATTAATCTACACACAAAAGTACCTATCTACCTTAAACAAAAAAATCATGAACCTAACCAAAATTAACGAATCCGGCAGTTTGGTTGAAAAACCTCTCCTAAAGTTTCAACAACTTGAATTAAACCAATTGTATCCCTTGCACAACCTAAAAGTGGTCAATTCAAAATTTGGTGAGGTGGTTTGGGCCGAGTTGTCTGACAGCGTGGTGTTTTTGCCTAGTCGGATGACGGCACCCATTAAAGACAGTTTGGCGGAGTTTATACCGCTGAAATATGGCCTAAAATTTTTAGGTATGAAAGTGGTTAGTGGTTGATCACCCACACCAATTGTGGAAATAACGGAAATTTGTAAGTATAATTAAAATATATTTAGGTGTAATACGAATCATGCTTTAATCATTTCAGAAAGATCGAAGATGTCAGATTGTACTGGAGCTGCAGCAGAAATCAGCGTACACACCCTTGAGTTATTCCGAAAAGCCTACGCCATATTGGTACTTCAGCCAGTACTTGAAGAAGTAGCAGCATGGTTGAAAAATATTGCAACTTCAATTAGACAAGTGCAAACTGTGCTGCGGCGGTCGGACAAAAATGTGGGTGTGTACAAAAAAGTTTTAACTAATTTAGGACATTTCAAAACACTTAAGATACTTTTTAAAAATTTAAACAATCACGTAGGTGGTGGTTTAAATAGAAAAAAAAGATCTGATAGAGTTAAATGGTTAGATGTATTGTCACGAATGGAAAATCCGTTAATTGAAAAGATGGACTGATTAACTTTAAAAACATAAGAGTATTCGAGGATTGCGAAATATTAAGCGCACGAGGCAAGGTCGCACCACGATGCACCGAATGTGTCATGCACCGAGTGCACCATATCGGTGATGAGTCACCACCACCTGCTTTACAGAAATGTGAAAACAAGCGACAATAACAAACTACGTCAGCCGATCAATTGGGTATAAAAAACGCCGATTTTAGCAGTATAGGATAAGTGTGAACCGATCAACGGTAGTGCGACCAGCTGACCTGAGAAGTCGAAATGTCGACTCTCCTCGGGAAAAGATCAAGTTAAGTAGTCAGTTCTCCAAAGTTGTTCAAAACGCGAAAGTGACCAAGCCAGCTGCCAGAAAAGCTAAGTCCTTAGCCCATGAGTCTGTGTAAGTACAATTATTACATTGTCAACTTTTAGTGTTTATGACCGTATTGTGCAGACCCATTTTGTGTATACCATATTTAATAGATTTAAGTGTTTAATAGAAAAACTCAGTGTTTGATTCCATCCTTAAAACTGAGATCCCGGCGCGACGTTTATCGTCGTGAGTCAGTTTAATTGGTGAACCCAAAAGGGCTCATAAATTAAACGTGACATTTGGTGGAGGCGCCGGTCTGTTTTGAGATGGATGAAAAACAATAGTTCAGTTTTTTATTTTTATTTTTTGGGGTATGATACAGATTCAGGAGAATAATGTGTGGGCTATAAAAGAAATTTTAGGTATTATTTTCTTTTGGCTAGGGATAGTGACATTGATTTATTTAGTGATTTTTTGGGGATTTCCTTTGCTATTGAAGCGCTCATTTGATAAAATTTTGGTTTAATATGGGTGGTACATCTTCAAAAGAGGAGGAAATTATTATTTCTCAAGCGGGAAACAGTGGAGGTGTATCAAATAGTTCGGAAAAAGATAATTCATGGTGAGCTAAGGAAATTTTAATTATTATTTTTCTGTGCATGGGGGTATTAATGCTTGTGTATTTTAGCGTCAAAAAAATTATTAGTTTGATGAACAAGCAAATTCGTAAAGAAATTGCTAGGAATAATCAACTTGCTTAAGAGATTTAAATTTAAATTTTTCTTAGATAAAAAAAAAACCAAAAATAATTTAAAAAAAAAATAAATATAGCACATAAATGAATTTAAACGGTCATTTAAAAATTGTCCATGAGTGAGTCGAGTGACAAAGATCGAGTAAAAACTCGCAGTAGGGCTCAAAGTTTGTCGGAAAAAGAAAAATTCGTGTTACGTGAAGCTATCGCTAGGGGTCGAAACCCAGAGAAGGTGATAAAAGAGTTAAAAGATTTCAAACCCGAGCATCACAGTTCGACTGTGAGTTCTCCTGCTCCGACACAAACGGCAACTTCTTCACACAAACAGAAGCTTGACAAACCCAGTTCAGTTTGTTTGACAAGCAGTGAGGACGAAGAAAATACTCTTGACAATACTGTCGTGGGCGTTCAAGCTCAAACTTCCCAAGCCTCGGCTTCGACTTCTAAGCCCCAATCCACGGAAGTTTATTTCAGACCAAGAGCTTCGTTAAGTAGAACTCCGCCAAAACCACGTGAAACAGAGGATCCTTGGCAAGAAAGTCCCTTAGAAGTGGTAGTGCCACCAAAATCCCGCCCCTCAGAATTATTACAAAGTTCTAATAATCCTTGCCCACCCCCTGTGATTCGGGAAAGAAACCGTGCCATACGCCCTAACAATACTTTAGTAATGGCTAACATGACATTACAGGCAGCTTTGGCTGAGCCAAAAACTCCGGCTACCCCAAAGTTTACATGCCCATCTACATTTAACCCTTCTATTGACTCTCCCAGTATTTTTATAAATAAATACGAAAAAGCAGCGATTGTGAATAGCTGGTCAGAAAATCACAAAATATCTTATTTGGCTAATTTTTTGGAAGGTCCAGCCCATACATGGTTTAGTAATTATATTAGTGAGCCAGAGAATCAGATGAAAACATGGCTAAATATTAAATCAGATTTTTTGAAAGAGTTTTCAGGAGAACAGCCACTCCGAAAGCTAAAATTTCGATTAAACACTCGCAAACAGCAAGACGTCGAGGACATAAAAAAGTACTATTATGATCTATTGGCAATCGCAAACGAGATTGACCCAGAAATGACTTTTGACGCGTTTAGGGACCATTTTGAAAATGGTTTACATCCGTCTTACTATGAGATGTATTATTTGCTTAGTTCTAGCAATAGAAATTTTGACGATTTAAAGCAATTGGTGATTAAGATAAGCGATATAAAAGAAAGGACATTAGTGAATCAAAGACACAAAGTACAGCTTTATTGTCAGTATCTGCAGCAGTGAACAGTAACAGTGGTAATAATAAGGATATAAGGATATAATAATAAGGACCTGGAATGACACCAGGCCACGGACATTTTTTAATAGGAATTTTTCAAATACGGTTCAAAATCAGACACGAAATACCTATGTTCCAAGGGTGAATAATTTTAGACCAAATCAAAATAGTCCGAGGAACAACTCATTCAATAGGGGGCGACAATTTGTAAGAAACAATTCGCAACAACCCCAGAACCATGATACTTTTAATAGGAACAGAAATCAGTTTTCTAATCAAAACTGGAGAAATAATAATAATAATAATTATTTGCCTCGTACGAGAAGGCACGACGGCCGGGTTATTTGCATTGATTGCCGTAGGCCCGGTCACGTGTCTTGTAACTTCAATAACAGGCCTTTTCAAAGGAATGCACCTCAAGGCCGAAGAAACCCAACCGACAGAGGACAGTTTCAAAATTAAGAAGCCCGAACGAAATTGTCCAATTGTCATCTACGGGCACCAGTAAGCAAACATTAATAGTACATATCACGGTTAACGATAAAGATAACGTCCCTGTTTTACTTGATACAGGAGCTTGTAAAAATGTAGTCGACATAGATTATATAAGTAACATGAGACGGTTACGAGACAATATACAACTGATAACCGCAGGAGGCTATCCAGTTCAACCTCTCGGTAATTCTGAGGTAATTATAAAAGTGAATGGCACAATTATTTCCATTGAGGCACTAGTGGTGCAAAATTTATCAAAAGCCTTAATTTTGGGACATAACTTCTTGGCTAGTAAAAAATCATTAATTGACTATAATACCAATACTGTGACATTATACCATGAACTTGACCCATTGATTTTATATTTTGGCAACAATGTCAACAACAACATAGGGAAAATAGAACAAATGGAAGATACTAATAAGGTATTTGCGAACGTTGAGATTGAGTCAACCGCGCGAAGTTTGAAGGTTACACTTGAAACCGACTACATGGTCGAGGTTGGTCGCGAGATAACGGTACGACTGAACTGTGCCTTATCTCCGCACGAGTTCACGAAGTACTGCTTTATCGAGAACGATAAATACCTACGACCAAGAGGATTGATTTGTTCAAATATTTTTGTAAGAAATGGCAAATGGTACATCAAAATTAACAATATGAGGTTTAAAAAAGTGTTCATATTAAAAAATTCCACAATCGGTTATTTAGAGAAAAATATAGAAATGGATATAACAAAAATTCCAGTTCATTGTATTGATGAAACTGAAGATGATGAAGAAATGATTACCATGAATGACCATAATCTAAGCAATATAACGAACCCAGAATTGTGTAACAAATTGCAGACATTACTTTCAGAATATGGTGATGTTTTTTCAAAAACACCAAAATATATGGGAAAAACCGATGTCATTGAACATGAGATTGATGTAGGGAATGCTAAACCTATCAAACAGAAACCTTACAGAGTGGCACAAAAAGAAAGAGAGATAATAGATGAGCAGATAAGGGAAATGGAACAATACGACATAATAAGGCAAAGTAACTCGCCCTGGGCAAGTCCCGTCGTATTAGTGAAGAAAAAATCTGGAGAGACACGATTTTGTGTGGATTATCGCAAGTTAAACAATGTGACAGTAAAAAATTCATGGTCAGGATCTAATATTGAGGATATTTTGACGTACTTAGGAAACGCCAAATATTTCTCATCGTTAGACATGTATTCAGGTTATTGGCAAGTCAAAGTAAACGAAGAAAGTAAGCCACTTACTGCCTTTACAGCGCCAGGTCACGGTTTATGGGAATTTAATATTTAATGTAATGCCTTTTGGATTGTGCAATGCCCCGGCAACATTTCAACAGTTAGGAGATGTAGTGTTTAGAGATTTAAAATGGAAAGAAGTTTTAATTTACATGGACGACATTATAATTTTTTCTAAAACAATAGATGAACATTTGGAAAAATTACGTAAAGTTTTCAATAGACTCCGGAGTGCAGGCTTAACACTAAAACCTAAAAAATGTGAATATTTAAAAGAAAAAATTAATATTCTTGGTTATACAATTTCGAAAGACGGAATTTTTCCTGATAAATCGAAATTAGTTTCAATTGAAAATTTTCCAAGGCCAAAAAATGTAAAAGGTGTACAAAGTTTTTTGGGACTTTGTAACTACTACCGGAAGTTTATAGAAAATGTTGCAAAAATTGCACGTCCTTTACATGATCTAACAAAGAAACAAAATAAATTTGATTGGCAGGACATACATGACAAAGCATTTGAAACACTAAAACAAAAATTGATTAGTGAACCAGTTTTGGCACATTTTCAACCAAATAAAGGATGTGAATTGAGGGTAGATGCATGTAAAGATGGAATCGGAGCAATATTATTGCAGGAAGATCATGAAAATGCGTTACACCCAATAGCATATGCAAGTAGAAGCCTCAGTAAAGCTGAAAAGAATTATTCGATAACAGAACTTGAAGGGTTAGCAGCTATATGGGCGCTATCCTATTTTAGACATTTTATTTATGGAAAACCTATAAAAATAGTGACTGATCATCATGCGCTATGTTGGTTAAAAACCTTGAAAGAGACTACTGGACGTTTAGCACGTTGGGCGTTAAAGTTATCAGAATTTGACTACACAGTACATCATAAATCAGGAATTGCTCACAGAGATGCAGACTGCGTAAGCAGCTATCCTGTTTTGCCAGCAAATACGAAAGTACAAGAAATTGACGAAATACCAACCTTTTTATTGGATATGCGTAACATTGCAGAATTGCAAGCAAAAGATAAAAACATTTTGGAAATAATTCAGGCTATAAAACATCCTGAAAAAGCTACAATTGGTATACGCAAGCAAGCGAAAAATTTTAGGCTTGAATCAGAAGTTTTGTACCGTATAAACCCGCATGGAGTGGGCCGGACTAAACTTTTAGTGATACCGCAACAGTTAATAGGGGAAATTTTGTACTCCCACCACTCAGAACCGCTGAGTGGCCATTTGGGATTGTCAAAGACCCTAGCGAAAATAAAACAAAGATACTATTGGCAAGGGTTGCAAAAGGACGTGGAACGTTTTGTAAAAGGATGCCCGGATTGTCAGGCCAGGAAAGGCCAACAAAATCAAAAGCCTATCGGTCTGTTACATCCTATCCCAGTTGGCACCCCATTTGAAAAAGTGGGAATAGATTTGTTAGGTCCGTTTCGCAGAAGTAGCAGCGGCAAAACCATGATAGTGGTAGCGACAGATTACGCCACAAGGTGGGCGGAGACTGACGCATTACCGAGCGGCAAAGCCGGACCTGTAGCGAAATTTATACTGGAGAGAATTATTACAAAACACGGTGCACCTAAGGAATTGTTAAGCGATAGAGGAAAAGTTTTTCAATCCGAATTGGTTACGGAATTGCTAAAAAAGATGGGGACAACGAGTCAGTTTACTACTGCATATCATCCCGCAACTAATGGCTTAACAGAAAGATTTAATAAAACTTTAGCCAATATGTTATCTATGTATACTAATACTGATCAATCAAATTGGGATGAATATCTTCCACATGTGACTTTTGCGTACAATTCTGCAAAACAAGATAGTACTAAATTTTCACCATTCATGCTGGTGTACGGTCGTGAACCTATTTTACCAACAGAAGCAAACTTGTTGCCACCCTTAGAAAGTAGTAATAGCGACCAAATTAGAGACATTGGTTTAGCAGTCAGAAATTTGGTAGTTGAAAATATAAAACGGCGTCAAGACATAGATAAATTACGTTATGATTGTAAACACCGCCATGTTGAATTTGAAGTAGGGGACCAAGTAAAAGTTTTCACCCCTATCAGGAAAGTAGGAAAAAGTGAAACATTACTGCTTAGATGGTTTGGTCCTTATTACATAAACCGGAAAATGTCTGATGTGGACTATGAAATACGAAAGGGCATTTCGCCAAAATCTAAAACTGAAGTGGTCCATGTAAGCAGAATTTTACATTACCATGACCCATGGACACCAGAATGAACCCCGCAACAAAAATAATACAAGCATTTCGGTTAATAATTTACTTTTTCTTTATTTTAAAAAAAATAAAAGTTCACTGTTTTGGCATTGCTGCCTATGGCTTCAACAGCCAAACGCGGCGCCACCGCTGTTGAGGCGTCGTTGACGCCGCCTTCCTCTTCTATTTTCTCGTCTTCTGGGGATGCTGGAACCCCAGGAGGAGCCTCCACCTCACCTGCCACTTGAGGGGGAGCCTCCACCTCGCTGGTCGCAGAAGGACCAGCTTCCACTCCTGGCCCCAGTTTGAGGCTGGCCGCACCCACGGTGCGTCGGGCCCGCTGGGCAGCCAATAGGGCCATCAGACGGGCACCGCGGCCCCGGCCCTTTTCGGTGTCGACTTCATTTCCAGGTTCCATCTGAAAGGGAAGATATTGTTAACATTGGATAGCGAAACAAAGAGAATTTTTCTTTGGAAGGAAAAATATATGGAAATGATGAATAAAAGGAAAAAAAAACCACTTATACTTACTTTTAAAAATGACACAATGCACTACAAAAGACTATAAATGCACTATAAAACACACGACAAAAATGCACGGTAAAGTTTCGTGTGGGTCAGAGGACGAACTGTGGAGAATGTGATAAGAAAACCGTATAAATACAATTCAGATCCCTCTCCACCGGAAAGCCAGGATGCTGAAATTAGCAAATTACTTCCAGACGATGAACTTGTCAAATGTTAAAGTTATATATAGGATTAATGCATAAAATGCAAAAATGCAATTAAGCATAATGTTTAAACAAAGTAACAATTATAATGTACGGCTCCACATATTGAGCTATGTACCTATTTTTACAGGGCCCAAGGATTTTATTCTGTTATCTGCGTCTGAATTTTTATTGCGCAAATTCTTAAAATTCAAGAACAGATATCAGTTTAATTTTCCCTATAAGATAAAAAATGGTTACATGTAATGGAAATAAAAACATTGAATATTGTTATTGTGATGTAGGTACCTACAAACGAATAAAGATAAATAATGATGTTGTCGGTGTAATAATCACCTTGACCATATAGTTGTTTATGCATTTGGTAAAGAAAGCAACTAATTCGCGAGCGATAAGACAAATTTGATTCATCGCTACGCGCAGTTATGAATAATGACTAATTACTAGATTGGTTTAAATAAACCCGAATGGGACAACAATTTACAGTGTCATTTTAGAAATCGGTCGTGAAGTAACACTTGGGTGAAGTTAACCTATAATTTTCGCGAAAGTGCCAAACATGGAATGGATTGTGAATTTCTTGTTTTACATTAGGTGTGTTACCGAAATAAACACCAAACTGTATTTATACAAATTGGCACTGTACCACTTGTGGGAACTGCACGGAGAGTTTGATCGAGTGGTACCAATACAATTGTTGGGGATTACAAAATCTCTACTTGGCCTGTGGACTCAGATCATTCATACGGAGTATACCATACTTCTACTTGGCGAAAAAGTACGTCAAGGGGGCACTCCGTTTTCGACATGTGATTGTGCAATTTGCATATCACCCCAACAACCTCAATATCGACCTGAGGATTTTTGGCGAGCATGGGAAAATGTATTTGTGCAAGGATGTCCTTGTGCTACATGTGTGTACGGGAGAACTCAATTTTTGAGTCAACCAGGTCATCCGCCATATCCGCATGCTTATGTAAATGATATGACATATCAGTTTCGGGTACCAGTAGTGCCCCAAACACAAGAAAGGGATGAAACATCAGAAATCAGTTCTGCTGGCACATCTTCTGGAGGTGCATTTGGACCTCCTGAATCACACGCAAGTCAGGTCGACCGCAATCCGGCACTATGCCCGAATCCGGAAAACCTGGCGCAGGTGCAAGAAGGGGGGCCCATTAATCAGCAACAAACTGAAGAAGTTCTTAGACACGCGGTAACACAGCCGTAAAACAACTACTAACATAAAAATTCAAGTTGTTTACATAACTAATTTTTATCGCGCGGTGCATACACGGGATTCCTTGCTTTACAGCATTTGGAAAATGAATTTCACACGTTCCATTTTTTATTTTTTAATGGAAAATGGATCGTACATACTAACAAATAAATAACGGTTACAGATGATGCTAAAATTAATTTTGTTATAAGACATAATATTGTATATTAAGCCTTAAGTAGCACATACTAACCTTTTGTCTTATATTTCATGTAACACTGAGGGCTATGTAAGAAAGAGGCGAACTATGATGAGCCATTATTGTTGTTGGAACTCCCGATGGGCCTGTACGTTGGTACGGAGGTCCAAGCTAGCCGAATCATCGATTCAATAAACGACCCACACCACAAACATTTATGGAACAGTGATCACAATGGTGTTCAGTGATGTGAGATGCGAAGTTTGGCTCATAGGACTAAGCCTCAATTGAACTTTTCTCAGTGTTGCAATATTTTTTTTTGTTCTGCCATTGCCGGAACCGAATAGATTAAAAGCGCATGATATTGTTTATGTATAATTTCAGGAGAGGAAAGATTTTATTGAGTTTCTTGTTAGAATAAGTACTAACTTATTATTAAGAAATGATTGTAAACTTAACTGGGTACTATGAAATACTCACATATGTAAACTTACGAACCATTTATCAGGATGCCTTGGTATGTACACATGTAATTTTTACATTTATGTTAACGATATGTTTTTTCTATTGTTTAAAGTTTTTATTGTTGTTCATATAAAACTGGGGACCAGTTTTTCTGGGGCGGAGGCATATGTCACGAATGGAAAATCCGTTAATTGGAAAGTTGGACTGATTAACTTAAAAAATTAGGAGACATCGACATCGTCTTTACATAAGAGTATTCGAGGATTGCGAAATATTAAGCGCACGAGGCAAGGTCGCATCACGATGCACCGAATGTGTCATGCACCGAGTGCACCGTATCGGTGATGAGTCACCACCACCTGCTTTACAGAAATGTGAAAAACAAGCGACAATAACAAACTGCGTCAGCCGATCAATCGGGTATAAAATACGCCGATTTTAGCAGTATAGGATAAGTGTGAACCGATCAACGGTAGTGCGACCAGCTGACCCGAGAAGTCGAAATGTCGACTCTCCTCGGGAAAAGATCAAGTTAATTAGTCCGTTCTCCAAAGTTGTTCAAACGCGAAGTGACCAAGCCAGCCACCAGAAATGCTAAGTCCTTAGCTTGTGACTATGTAAGTACAAATTGTAGAATTGTCAACTTTTAGTGTTTATAACCGTATTGTGCAGACACGTTTGTGTATACCATATTTAATAGATTTAAGTGTTATATGAGAAAAACTCAGTGTTTGATTCCATCCCTAAAACTGAGATCTCGGCGCGACGTCTAACGTCGTGAGTCAGTTTAATTGGTAAACCCAGAAGGGCTCATAAATTAAACGTGACACTATTTGTACTCATTTGAAGTCTACCAAGGAAAGGAACAGAACCTCAATTATGAAGACACGTTAGGAGAGCGTGTAATTCTAAAGTTATCAAGAAATTTACAAGGAAAAGGTTTCTGTATTTATTTCGATAATTTTTTTACGACAATTCCGTTAATGAAAAAGTTGGGAAGCAAACATCTTTTTGGTTGCGGCACCATAAGACAAACAAGAAAGTTTTTTCCAAAAAGCAGATTGACAGAAGACAAAAAGGTTAGCATAGGTCAATCGGATTTTACTACGTGCAAACAGATCTGTATCTGCAAATGGAAAGATCGCGGTAAAAAGCTGTAACAGTGCATAATGCAGCAGACTTTGGAGAAGTCCTTCGAACAAATAAATTTGGTGTAAAGGAAAATGTTAGGTGCCCTCTATCAATAGTTGATTACAATAAATTTATGGGAGGGGTTGACAGATTTGATCAGAGAATGTCAGCTTATCCAATCGGATCAGAATTGGCCGCCTAGATCGTGCGATTTAACACCATTAGATTTTTTTCTTTGGGGTTTTTTGAAGTCGATGGTTTACGCGAATAAGCCAACGACGACTCAAGCCTTAAAAGAGGAAATTGGACGCTGCATTAATGAAATACCGCAGCATTTATGCAAAGCGGTCATTGAACATTTCATTAAAAGATCGCATGCATGCCAGCAAAGCCGCGGCGGCCATCTGCACGATATATTGTTCCATACATAACCTCATTCTGTCTACTTTACGATATAATAAAGTTTCACGATTTTTTTTTAAATATCTGTTTTATTTAAAATTTAAAAATTGCGTTCTTGTTGGAACACCCTTTACAAGTGATATTTTAAACTCGAAATTTATATGTATTACTTTTTATTTTTATAAGATGGATTCCTTTCACTGGAAAAAATCGCTGACTCACGCAGATTTAGCGGAAGAGGTGGATTTGGCGACATTAGAACTTGCGGCCATTTCCGAAGAACAGGCAGAAAACTCTGATGTGAATGGCGACTCAGACGCCGAAGATGTGATCCCTGATTATTACTGTAACACAACCGCACTTCCGCCATCTACAATAGAAGCTCATAGCGACACTCCGACTTCTGAGAGTGATGCGCCTTCTCAAGCATTGACTCCATCATGTTCAGGATACTCTTCTACTACATCTAGCAGGTCAAGCAAGAGAAGAAGAACTAATTTGGGTACTCCAACTCAGCAATCAGAGGACTTCTATGACTTTGATTCTGACGATTCCATTACTGACAAAACTTACACTCCTTTAGACAAGTTACAAACACAACATAGTAGCAATGAATTATTGCATGACAGTGACAGTGAACAGGAGAATATAGATGTCACCCTAGATTTTGATCGTTTTTGCTTATGGGAAAAAAGTTCGGTTTTGCCACAGACATTCAACAACTACAACTTTGACACTAACGTAGGCCCTAATGTGCAGGTAATTGTTATATATATTTTTCGTTTTTGTATAAATATTTATGTAAACAGTAATTCTTATTTCAGATTGATTCGGAAGAGCCTATTGACTTCTTCCATTTATTTTTCACAGAAGAGTTTCTAAAAAACATTGTGGACCAGACAAACCTATACGCCAACCAGCACAATAAAAATTTGGGATTTACCTATGAAGAAATACAAGCATTTCTAGGAGTTTTAATTATTATGGGATTCAATTCTTTGCCGCAGATGCGCAAATACTGGTCCCAATCTCATAATTTTCATAATAAAAGAATCACATCTATTTTTCCATTGAAAAGGTTCCTGAATGTCCTTAGATTTCTCCATGTAAATGGATATGCGAGAAAAAACATTTTCAAAATGCCAAAACCTCAGACCTCATTCACTCCTGTAACACAGCCCGCAAGCATCAGAACGGTGGTGGGATCTGGCGAGAACACGGGCCTTGACTCCTCCCTTAGTCCCGAAGAAGAGCAGGCTCTGTCAATAATTCCCACCCTTTCTGAAGGAATCCCAGTGATCGCGGCTCCACTAACCAACCCAACCCTCCTCAAACACTGACTAATCCCAGCTGGCTGGAATTGATGGAAAGAGAAGGATCATCTCAATCAGTCCCAGAGGTAGACTTAGAGGATGTGGATGAGTCCTACAAAGTTCTTGTGGAATATGCCAGAAGCAACAACCTTGGAAGCAAGATTATAAGGGACTATTCCAAAAATACCGGATATATAGACAGGGGATTGTTCAATATAACTCTATATGAGTATCTCTCAAAAGAGATCTCAGAGTCTCAGGCTCTTGGAATGTTGAAAGGAATCAGAATGGAGAGACAACGAGCTCAAGCTCAAAGCTCTCGAGACACGGAGCATGCAATGCAAAAATTCATCACCGAGCAAGAAGGATTCTTGACAATGGCATTGGACAAATTGAGACAATCTGGAGACAATGAGAGAAATTGCATGCATGTGCTGAGACAAACAATGGACACTCTAAATCGACTAGAGAAGCAAAAATTAGATTCACCATTGACCCCAAAGTCATCATCCCCTACATCCTCCGTGTCCACTGAACCCCCCGACACCAGCCTCACATTCGGTCACCATCCGACAATGCTAACTGGATTAGACATGTAGCACAAACATGTAGACATGTAGCTGTTGATGAGAGCATGATAGCATTCAAAGGAAGGTCAACATTACAGCAGTACTTGCCGATGAAGCCCATAAAACGGGGTTTCAAGGTATGGGCTTTAGCCTGCTCTCAAACGGGCTATTTGTACTCATTTGAAGTCTACCAAGGAAAGGAACAGAACCTCAATTCTGAAGACACGTTAGGAGAGCGTGTAATTCTAAAGTTATCAAGAAATTTACAAGGAAAAGGTTTCTGTATTTATTTCGATAATTTTTTTTTGGAAATCGGTCTTGAAGTAACACTCGGGTAAAGTTAATCTATAAGTTTCGCGAAAGTGCCCAAAAATGGAATGGATTGTGAATTTTTTGTTTTATATTAGGTGTGTTACTGAGATAAACAGAAAAATAAATAAAAATAATAAAAATAAACTTTATTTATACAAATTGGCACTGTATCACTTGGAGGAACTACAAGAAGAGTTTCGTTAAGCGGTACCAATACAATTATTAGGGATTGCGAGGTGTCTACTCGCCCTTTGGACTCAAATCATACATACAGAGGAGTATACCATACTTCTACTTGACGAGAAGGTACGTCATGGGGGCACTCCATTTCTGACATGTGATTGTGCAATATGCATATCACCCCGACAACCACAATATCGACCTGAGGATTTTTGGCGGGCATGGGAAGATGTATTTGTACAAGGATTTTCCCGTACACCTTGTGCTACATGTGTGTACGGGAGAACTCAATTTTTGAGTCAACCGGGTCATTCGCCATATCCGCATGCTTATATCCCGGATATGACACATCAATTTCGGGTATCAACAGTACCTCGAACACAATATACGGAGGAAACATCAGAAATTGACACTGCTAGCGCATCCTCTGTTATAACAGGAGGTGCATATGGACGACAAACGTTTATGGGACCACCCGAATCACACGCAAGTCAGGTTGTCCGCAAAAAGGTTGTCGACAAACTGAAGAAATTCTTGGACACGCGGTAACACAGCCGTTTATCGCGCAATTAGAACCTTTTGAGAACATGGGGCCATATGCTACTTATCAGCAGCTATGAGGTCTACACTTATATTTATATTAGCTTATTATTGTTTTTGTATTACTTTATTATTGTTAATGGCTACGTAGATACAAGATACAAGCATAATATACACATGTGGTTTTAAAATTAAAAAAATTGGAATGTATAATGGTGTCATGTTAAACCCAAATAACGAGAATAATCTAAAAAAAAAAAAAAAAAAAAAAAAAAAAAACAAAACCTCACCATTTTCAACCAATCAGATCGGTGTTTACCGAATGATGCGGCATTAATGGTGCTGTTCCTAGATTTTGGAACGCCATCTGTACTTTCTAACTCATAGAGTTGAGTACAGATGTCACCAGATGTTGCACACAACTATCATTTCTGAGAATAATCTAGTTATGAAATTAATCCAATTATTTTTTAGTGCTATGAACTAATAAGGTACGATAAAAAATGTTTCGCTAAGGAGGCAAATATTCCTGACACGACGCTCCGACAACCTTGTTGGTTGATGACGAACGACTAACATAACAAATAATGATAACAGTAAACAACCGTTCAAGTTGTTTACATGACTAATTTTGTTCGCGCAGTGCATACACGAAAATCCTTGCTTTACAGCATTAGGGAAATAAATTTCATACGTTCCATTTTTTATTTTTTAGGAATGGAAAATGGATCGTCCATACTAACACATAAATAAGAGTTAAAAATGATGCTAAAAATAATTTTGTTATAAGACATGATATTGTATTGAAAAGATATTGATATCTTTTTATCACACAAATCACTCCTGGTATTTTTTTTACAGGTTTTGTGAGAGAAGGTAATTATATAATAGGTTAGTTTAGGTTTATTCGTTGTCCTAATAACACAACGTTTTGGCATCCCTGTATGGTATTTCTTGTTTTGCTGAATTTAAATTCTAAATTCATTTGTTATTTTATTTTGTGGTTCGACACTAGGAGTGATTTTTTTGTGAGGTAAAAATGTTCAAAACAAACGGGCCTTACTACTGTTGGAGAGAACCGGGATGGCAGTCAGGAATCCGTTCAGGAAAGTGAGGTGGACATTATAATGCAAATTAATAAATCCAACCCATTTCTCTCCACGTCAGGACAAGGAAGGTCATCCAGTGTGAATCATAACAGTATATTAAGCCTTAAGTAGCACATATTAACCTTTGTTCTTATATTTCATGTAACACTGAGGACTATATGAGAAGGAAGCCAAAGCAGACTATGATGAGCTATTATCATTATTGGAATTCACGATGGGCCTGTACGTTGATGCTCCAAGCTAGCCGAATCATCGATTGAATAATCGACCCACACCACAAACATTTATGGGACATTAATCATAAAGGTGTTCAGTGATGTGAGATGCGAAGTTTTGCTCATAGGACTAAGCCTCTATTAAACTTTTCTCAGTGTTGCAGTATTTTTGTTGTTCTGCCACTGAGAGAACCGGATAGATTTAGGGTAAATAAAAGTGCATAATGTTGTTTAGGTATAGTTACTGGAAAGGAAAGATTTTATTAGGTTTCTTGTTAGAATAAGAACTAACTTATTATTAAGAAATGATTGTAACCAGTGTCCTTGGACAAACTTAACTGAGTACTATGGAATACCTACTAACCATTTATTATAATGTCTTCGTATGTACACATGTAACTTTTAAATTTGTATTAGGCTAAACGATATATTTTTATTTTTGTTAAAAATTTTAATTATTGTTCATATAAAACTGGGGACCAGTTTTTCTGGGGCGGAGGCATATTGTCACGACTAGCGTGACGTGTTGAATTTAATTCAACTTATTTGCCTGAGATCTCGTTTCAGCGTGAAAATAAAACACAGTTAACTTTACCATCAAGTTCTATTGAATACGTACTTAAACCTAACAACTCCTACCTTACTAACTAGTAAAATAACAGGTTTCCTAACCCAACGAAAACGTTACTAACTCCCAATAAAATCATAATAAACCAGGCGTAAATTAATACACAACATAGAAGTACAATAAACATACTTACATCTCTATAGAAGACAGAATCTTGGAGAGAGGCTTGTCACTTGGAGCGCGGTTCGCGATTAACTTTACTTGAGCGTTACGGACATGTCTAATTGACATTTGCGGTTCGATCACCAACGTAGTGCACAGCAAAACTGGACTGACTGGACAGAACTGGACTGAACTGACTGAACCTTCTTTAGGGTACAACTTCCTTTTATAGCATTCCAGACACTGGTTCCACCAATCAAAACTCCCAGACCTGGCCTCGTCTAGCCGACAACTCGTGACGACCTTCGACCATCGGTACTTGGAAAACATTCCACATTATTTCGCAAATTCAGCAAATGCATCTTAATTGCAGTTGCACTCCGACCGCATTCCACAATTTTAATGTTTCCGCTCAAGTAATATAAACATTCCACATTTTTAATGTTTCCTTTCAAGTGAAATAACTTTGATTTATTATCCTTCGTGACATTTGCCCCTTCTCCATGAAACTGGCCCTCCAGTTTAAACCAAGAGAGGTAATTCCTATATTTGACAATTCTAATTACTAACCTAAGTTATCGCTAGCCTTATATAAAATTCATCTTATTATAATATCATTTGAAAAATGGAGTAAGCGAAAATTTTTAATTTTACTTTTTATCATATATTTTCTAAAATGCTTACTTTCTCCATTTTCCGTCATCGCTTCGTCGTACCCAAAACTTATAATAATCCTAATCATTAAACTAACCCTTAAATTAACATAACACATTTGAAACCTTGGGTAGCCCTTAAATATGCACCATATATTTCAATATAAGTAGCTCTGATGTTGCGACTTTTATTGCGCCATTGTTCGCACAAAAGTGTTTGTCACAATCATATATTGCCCTGACTATGACTTAACACATCGTCTTCCACTGGTCACCAAATAGTCCAGTAGCTGAAGTCTAGCAATGTCCATTCCATACTCCATAGTCTCTTCTGCTTAGGCTTTATTTTCATCATGTGGTTGACTCTGGTGATACTGTTAAATGTCATCTTCAATGGTCGTCCAATACTGGCTTTGCACAGCGCCATTTAGTACATTGGCTTCTTATGGCTCCCTCAAGCGGTTTTTACATGTAATGAAAATAAGAACAAAGGTTAATATGCGTTACTTAAGGCTTAATAATAACATATAATAATATATAATATTACACGCATATTTCTTTTATATCTCAATTAAATTAATAACCTTCAACCGAGTGAATTTTATTCACTGGTATACCTCAAACCGATTGCAATAACTTCTGCATATGTTTAACTAATGTCCCAATTTCCATATCAACTAAGTTGTTTTAAAAACTGGAACATTGACCGTTCTAACTTCATTTCAAATCCGTGCGGAGAAATATTTTATTTATCCAAAACAAAAAATAAATTGACGATAACGTTTGATTGCTTCTTCCCTAGATTATCTGTAAACAAAAATAAGAAAGTAAATTATTAAAACGTAAACACAAAACAAAATTTACGGTTGTCTAATGACCCTATGGTTTGAAATGCACTCTACCTAAGTAGTGTAAACAACCTATACTCGGTTTATTTTGTCTTGTCAGCGGTTTTGAGGTAGGTCAGGGTAACGCTTGTGTCATCATTATCATATTAATAACAGTGACGTACTTGACGCCTTTTAAAACTTATTACGCCTGTATTAACTTTACCCATCTTACCTTTAATTAAACAAGAAAAATGGTTAAATATCATTTATTTTCTTCGTGCTACAATAGTCATTATTATATAGATAAACTTTAAATATATAGTATACATAAATAAATAATAATAATATATTGTATAATATTGATATAAAATATTGAACAATAATTGTTTCACTTGTCTTGTTCGGTTTGGGTCCCTCCGGGTTTCGCCTGATCAGTGTTTAACTGGTCCTCATTTCTTTCCTCACGTATAGGCACTTGATATGGTGCCGTACCACGTACACGTGTACGATTTATTTGTCTTCGAAGAGGCGTGGCAGCCACCTGCCGAGTCCAATTTGTCATGTTTGCTGTATTTAGTGGTGGCTCAACGGGATTCCAATTCTGTCGCAAAGTCACCCTCGGCACTTCAACTAATGTAGGTTCACCTCTTGATGGCACCCTAAATGGATGTCCCATCATTCTTGGTGGTAAATGGGGTCGGGGAGGTTCATGTAGTTCACGCCGCCTGAATTGTGAATTCCTTCTGAACGAACAAACATTGCATGCGCAACCATCCATAAACAGACTTCCCCAAATTTCCCAAAATTGTCTTGGTTGATAGAATGGCACCCTCGGAGGTGCGCAGATTGCACAACCACATCTTTCCGTAGGGTTTCTTCCTTGTCTCGTCAATAAATCAATATGTATCATCTGGTATTCCATGTGAATTATCTGGGTCCAAAGTGCTAGTAACGCCTTTGTGACTCCCAAATACACTATTCCTGGTCGCTGTATTTCTTGATGTAACTCCCATAAATGGTATAACGCCATGTCATATAAATGTAACTTAACATTTATGTCCGTAACACATCGGGCATAATATAGAAACATCACAATCCACTCCATTTTTTATAAACTCTAGATCGGTATTTTTTCAAGGAAACGCACTCGCGGTACTATCACGGTACTTCGCTAACTAAAATGCAAATCACAGCGATGGAATTATTTATATTCTCTTAATTTCATGTCAGCACTTTTACGGGACAAGTGCGGTCGCATATTATTCATTTGATGCATTTGTTTCGACCGAATACATTATGCTGATATTCAAAATTATCCAACACTAAAATAAAACGAAAACTCGTTATTTTAATCTGCCTATCCCCCCATTATCACATACCCCTGACATTTATATTTATTCAAGTATTTACTTGTTCGGCACCTATGGCATTTCCCGATATATTTAACGTCCCTCGTATTTTTTGTCTAAGTATGCCATTTTAATTATATCATTTTTTCCATTGTAGTCAAATAACTTGTAACACGCGCGCTTAGATAATCATTTTACACACTTTTGGTGTAACTGCGGAAAATTAGACTAATATCCGTTCGTGAATCTTTCAATTGGCCATTAAATTCAGACGCGGATAAGAGAATAAAAATCCCTGAGCTCAGTAACTTCAAATTTAGGTACCACTCGGTATGTGAAGTTTGTACCCAACAAACGTAATATTTTCATTTCAACAAAATTATTACTTTGTATACAAAGTGTTACAATCTTTATGTCAGTTAGGGATAGACGGTGCCTTATTATCGTTTATTTATTTTACTTATACAGCACTGCATTCACAGCAGTTTTGTCATTTTATGGACGAAACGGTCCTTCACTTTTTTCCTCTCCAGTCACTTTCTTTGTGTGCCTTTGCGAGTGCAGTCGTTTTTTCTTTTTACTCCATTTGAGTGTAGTAGTGTTTTTTTTTTTTCGTGTTTTCATCATGAACCGTAAGTAAATTTGTTGGCTTTGTTATTCACATTATAAAGTAATCCAATTTGTTGTTCTTTTCAAAACTAAAGATCCACAATCTTGCCCCCCAAGTGACAACCAAACTGGGTTTGGTAGGGGTTGCCGTCTCCGGGACTTCCGGAGACTTTCAACGATGCGCCGCCCTGGTGAAGGGCTCGCCGACGTTTGGTCTGATAATGACAGGGACATTGGTGCCAGGTCCGCTTCACCGTCCATTGGGCGCCACCAGGGTGTTACTTATCCGTCACCCTCATCTAACACCTCTGCGTGGAGGTCACCAGTACCAACAAGGCCATCGACGCCCCCGGTCCGCAAAGAGCGGCTTCCGAACGGGATTCCTGCTCCAACGGGGGACAATAATATTGAGGAGACAACCTCAGGAGACAGCAATTCTCCAACTTGGTGGTCTGGTGACCAGGTAACCATAAATGATACTGGTCACCGCATCTACTTCCACCACCACCATTACTGATTTTTTTTTTTTTTTTTTTCACATTACTTTTATTTTTCAATTTTATTGTATTTTTTGTAAATGTGTAATTTTAATTGTATTTTTTTTCCCTCTTATTATTGTTATTATCTTTTTTTTTATTATTATTATTTTATCTTATTTCGTTTGTTTGTTTCCTTTTTTTTTCTTTAGTAGTAATATACTCTTTAGTTATTCAAAGTTGTCTCTTTTGTGTGTTTTTCCCATCTTTTTTCCTTATAAAGGCGTGCATTCTGGGGTCCAGGGATCATAATAGGGTAATATTCTGCTTACGTGAACAACTTCTCTTTTTGCTTTGTCTGATCTGCCTTTCTGTATCTCATAGTCCACGTCCGACATTTTTCGTCTTATATAATAAGGTCCGAACCATTTAAGCAGCAATTTTTCACTTTTCCCAACTTTCCTTACCGGGGTGAAAACTTTCACTTGGTCACCCTCATTAAACTCCACATGTCTATGTTTACAATCATAGCGAAGTTTATCTATGTTTTGTCGTCTTTTTATGTTTTCAGCAGCAAAATTACGTATTGCCAGACTAGTTTCCCTCATTTGATTGCTATTAAGAGATTCAGTATGCGGCATAATGTTCGCTTCAGTTGGTAAAATAGGTTCTCGTCCATATACTAACATAAAGGGCGAGAACTGCGTGCTGTCTTGTTTCCCTGAATTATAGGCAAAAGTTACATGTGGTAAGTATTGGTCCCAATTTGACTGATTTGTGTTGGTGTACATTGCCAACATATTTGCAAGAGTCTTATTAAATCGCTCCGTAAGACCATTTGTCGCTGGATGATATGCCGTTGTAAATTGGCTTGTAGTGCCCATTTCTTTCAATAGTTTCGTCACCAATTCTGATTGAAACACTTTTCCTCTGTCACTTAATAATTCCTTAGGCGCTACATGTCTTGTAATTATTTTTTCCAAAATAAATTTTGCTACCGGCCCTGCTTTTCCACTTGGTAACGCCTCAGTTTCTGCCCAACGTGTTGCATAGTCTGTTGCTACCACTATCATGGTTTTACCATTGCTACTTCGGCGAAAAGGGCCTAAAAGGTCAATCCCCACCTTTTCAAATGGTGTTCCCACAGGAATTGGGTGTAAAAATCCTATCGGCTTTTGATTTTGCTGACTTTTTAGCTTGACAATCTGGACAACCCTTAACAAAATTTTCAACGTCTTTTTGCAACCCTTGCCAATAATACCGTTGCTTAATTTTTGATAGCGTTTTCGCTATTCCCAAATGACCACTCAGCGGTTCCGAATGGTGAGAATACAAAATTTCTCCCACTAACTGTTGCGGTATTACCAATAGCTTATTTCGACCTAAATCATTCGGATTTACTCGGTATAAAATTCCGGATTCAATCCTGAAGTTTTTTGCCTGCTTACGTAAACCAATTGTAGCATTTTCCGGGTTTTTGATTGTCATTATTATTTGGGAAATTTTTTCATCTTTCTTCTGTAACTCCTCAATATTACGAGTATCCAAAATAAATGTTGGTATTTCTTCAACGTCGTGTTTATCCGTATCTGGTTGCGGTACCGGATATCTACTTACACAGTCAGCGTCTTTGTGCGCAATTCCTGATTTATGGCACACCGTGTAATCAAATTCCGACAGTTTTAATGACCATCTAGCTAATCGACCCGTGGTGTCTTTTAATGTCTTTAGCCAACATAAAGCATGATGATCAGTTACGATTTTTACAGGTTTACCATAAATAAAGTGTCTTAAGTATGAAAGTGCCCATATAACTGCTAATCCTTCTAATTCAGTTATAGAATAATTTTTCTCCGCTTTGCTAAGACTTCTGCTTGCGTAAGCGATAGGGTGTAACTTATTTTTTGTGTCTTCCTGCAATAATATAGGACATGTCTCAATCACAGTATGTCTCAATATAGGACATGTCAATTATCACAGTAAGTTTTTTTCAAATCACTTTGTAAATAATGGAGAGTGAAAAGAAAGTGTATTCTACTGAAGAAATTCAGAAAATCGCACCCGGGTATAAAGGAAAACCGGAGAATTTTGATCCCGCCAAGGGAAAGAAACGATTCGTCCAAAAACCAAAAGGGGAGCGGAAAACTACACTGCCACCACCTTCCAATTTAAATGCAACACCGACACCACAGCGAAACGATTCGATAATCTCAGAAGCGATTTTCGGTATTGACGTAACGGTGACGGAAATAGCGCCAAGACAGGTGTTTTCTGCAAATTATGCCAAAATAGTCGACATAGCAACAGAAACGTATGACGCCATGAGAGTAGATGAGAAGCAAATTGATCGAGTGATTGCTCGAGAAGAAGTTTCGTACTACGCTACTGCGTTAATGCAACTAAAGCTCATTGAGACAAAGGCAAAGCAGGGAGACCAACACCTCACTAGCGCGGAAAAAGATCTACGGAAAGCTACTTCCGATGATGTATTCAATGTCCCTCAGACGCTATTTACTTATTTAAAAGAAATAGGAACGTACACGGACAAAATGGGCAAGGAGACCAGACTCGAAGTGCCGCCACTACCAACTACGGTCGTGCAAAACTTCGGAGGTTACCACGCGGCAGAAATAAACACTGACACGCACGCCCTATTTGAAGAAGTACCATCATTAGGAATTGCTGGAGACATGGTCATGGCTTTGGCATCGGACGATGCTGAACCCGTACCAAACTTCCGAATAGGAAGACCAGCTGGCACCGTGTTCACAAACAATCTCATTGGAAGATTTTATCCAATTGGACCGAGGAGACCAGAAATCAAGCAGCGATTAGCGGGTTTCGGAATAACAGTAAATCACTTTACTGAATATGTTCCTGGAACGCGTTTTAACCTTCGTTACTTGCGGTCAATTTCAGATATACTCGGAAAGATGGAAACTTTCAGAAATGAGAAAGTAACAATGAAGAACCTGAGCCTCTCCGGAGGAGAAACGCAGGTAATAAAGACTCAGCCTATGGACACTAATGAGGCTGGAAGCTGGAGAGAAAGAAGCGTACAAGCACTCTCAGCAGCAACGAGCTCCACCGCAGTCATGGGGGCAGCAAATGTGTTTGGGTTCCAGTTATATAAAGAGGATGGACCCGGAGAAACACGAGCAGCCAAGATTGCAAACTGGAGTTGTATCATGGGTGCAGGATGGAATATGCCTGACGATTGGTACAATAATCGGAATATACGGCGAAACTTGCCTGATGGTATTGGTACCAGCAGGTTTAGAGCCATCTCTCTACGGCAAGACATCATTATGTCAAATGTGGTCAGAAGAATGATCAAAACGCCGAGATAGAGAAAATTTTGCGAAGCAAAGATTTGGTCGAAAGACAGACGCCCACTTAATTGTGGTTAAAACTGCGGACTCAAAGCATGCAAAAGAACTGGACTCAACTGAACTGAACCCCTCTCTAGGGTGCAACCTCTTTTTTATAGCATTCCAGACACTGATTCCACCAATCAAAACTCCCAGACCTGGCCTCGTCTAGCCGACAACTCGTGACGACCTTCGACCATCGGTACTTGGAAAACATTCCACATTATTTCGCAATTCAGCAAATGCATCTTAATTGCAGTTGCACTCCGACCGCATTCCACAATTTTAATGTTTCCGCTCAAGTAATATAAACATTTTTTAATGTTTCCGTTCAAGTAATAAATTTGATTTATTATCCTTCGTGACAGTATGCTTTCTTTACCAGAAGCTAATGTAATGGACATTAAATGTAGTCGTCTTAACAGATATCAATATCTTAATCAGTTAGTTCAATCCTTTTGGGCTAGGTGGAGCCACGAATATTTACATACTTTGAATCGTCGCTCTAAATGGCATATAGATAATAATAAGTCTGTTAGAGTTAGTGATTTAGTAATACTACATGAAGACAATGTTGCGCCTTTAAAATGGACATTGGGGCGAGTGATAAATGTGTTTCCAGGTTGAGACGGTGTTGTGAGAGTAGTGTCAGTGCTAACATCTAAAGGTGTTTTTAAAAGAGCCATCACAAAAATCTCAATTTTACCAATTGAGTAGTGCTTCTCCAATTTTTTGTGGTATTTTGATATTTAGCATAGTTTTGCTATTTTAGATTTAGTAATGTTTGTTGTTTTGCTTTTAAGTAATATTAGCGTTGAAAGTATGCAATGCCTTTCAAGGGGGGCGGTATATGTTGCGGTTAGAATAAATAAACAGTATCAACTACTCCCCCCCCAATATGTCACGTGTACAACGCGCCATGGGCGGCCATCTTGAATGTAAGACTAGTTGTTTAAGAATAAGTGTACGAGGAAGAAGCCAGTTGGTGGTCTGGAGCTTTCCCGCCAAGTTTTTTAATTGAATATAGTTTCAGTTTGTTAAGAAAGAGTGTTATTAAAATTATAAATATACAGTCCACTTAATAGCTATTTTGGGCAGCAGTAAGCCCAACAAAATCAACGTTACTATCCCTAGCCAAAAGAAAATAATACCTAAAATTTCTTTTATAGCCCACACATTATTTTCCTCAATCTGTATCATACCCCAAAAGATACAATAAAAAAAAAAACTCAACTATTGTTTTTCATCCATCTCAAAACAGACCGGCGCACAGAGGGGCAAGATTCAAAATTTGTGGCAGAAATGTTTATTACCAGAATTCTAATAAATTAAAGGTTTGGTATTAAAAATAATATTTAATTTATTAAATTTGACATAATTATAACATAAAACTGGGTAAAATTCTATGATTATTATAATTTTTTCTTCATCATTAAAATATTCAGAAAAAAAACAAATGTGAGTTTGTTTCCTGGGCTTGATTTTAAAGAAAATACCTATATTTTTATTGAGTATCTTGATTCAGAGAGTTTTTTTTTCTTAAATTCGGCATTAGTTAGAATTTCTTTTATTGGTCAACTAAATTTCTACTCAAAAATATATTTATTCTTTCTTATGGTAGTTTTTGCAGCATAATCGATTTTGAGAAGTAGTATAATAATAGTTTATTTTGCTTGTTTTATAGGTACACATACATAACAATACATGATCACATCCTTAAATTGTGAAATTACCTCTGCTGCTGAAATAACCTCGGCCTCGGCCTCGCCTCGCCTCGTTTCTTCAAGTAAAATGATTAACAGAGGAAAATAGGAAAATTTTTAGGTAACTAAATTATATAAAAACAAAAACAGTAGAGAAATAATGTGAACATTTCATAAACAATACGTTGACATTTTTATGTATCACAAAGTCCTATTCAAAACAAAACTTAACACAGTTCCACATCAGAAGCACTGTCCTCATCACTAGAGTTCATTTGATCATATTCCGATTCATCTTCTTCTGGGGAAAGTAAGTCCAGAACTTCCTTCTCAAATGACTTGCTTTTCTTCTTGGGTAATTTTCGTATACTAGAAATTGCCGGATCCGATGTTACCAAAAGTCTTTTAAACACATCTTCAAGTGTTTGCTGTCTAGAGCATTTACGAGCATAACCTTCCCTGTATTGCTTGATGCTTTTATTTAGCGCCTCTTGGGCTTCCTCGGATAGATAGTCCGATAGGGAGGCAAAACGACTTAATAATATCTGGTCCATGTACAAGAATTTTGTGGAGAGTTGTGGGCATGTTGTACCATGGGTATCTTTCGACTAATAATCTAGCTGTTTGCAGGCTAAATGTTTTAAACCTATCTATATTTATTTTAAAGCCAGATGAAATGGTCTGCAGAATAATTTTTAGTCTTGTGATAATATCTGCATCAATACCAGTAATTTAAGAGGATATAAATACATTTTCAAAAAATCGCCCGGCAGTATTTCCATCGTTTGAGCTACCGAATCCAGGTTTTGGGCGATCAACAATCAAACCCATTCGCGTTTTAAACTGCTCCTGAATTTTTCTTTTGGTTTCAGCAACTACCTTCTTATGGTCCACACCTCTTGCTTGCCATTTTTTAATTGGCATTTTATAGGACAAATGTAGCAAATACTCAAAAAACCGAATCCAGGCATGCAAACTAGAAAGACCGAATGACAAAGTTGATGGCTTAATTTCTCTTTTCAGAACTAGATCAATGTTGTTAAAAGATGTTGATGTTGCTCCACAAATATAACATTTTTGTGTAGACGTTGTCGACGATGCCGCATTGCAAATTTTTCCGTCAATCATGGTAAATAATAAACTATGAGATATATTGAGAAGCTTTCCTCCTAAGTTTATATTTGTAGCCTGAAGCTCTTTTATCTGATTTTCTATATATGTTTTTTCTCTAACGATGATGACAGGAGTTTCGTGGATAAATTGTATTCTAATTGGCCGGCAAAATCGTGGTGAGCTGGTTCTTGGGTTCTGCCAAATAACTATATGTTTTTCAGGGGTTTCATATATTAATCGAAGAGGTACAAAGGATGTTATAAATATAGAGGCATCATCAAACTCTTCATCGTAGTTATATTTTTGTTTATATTGGTTTTGACCAGAAGTTCCGTCACTTCCCCACTTAGAAATCAATGTTAATCGAATGTCGTCATTTTCAGTAACTGAATGCAATACCTCTTGCTGAACTTCAACAATGCGTTTCACAGTATGATCGAGAAGTGCCTGTAGCTTTACCTCGGCCACTTTGCCGTTTATTTGCATATGCTCTTTTGACGGATAACAACGTTTTTTAGCCTCCTGAATTTTCTTGTAAGACGGAAATTTCTTTTTATCTGCTTTTCTAATAATATTGTATTGATGTCTAGTCAATTTAGCTTCTATTAATACGGATAAAGCTTTATCTTCAGACAGATACAGTTGTAACGAAGTTACTAACTTTTTTGTTAATATGTAGTTCAGATTATATTTAAGAAAACAATGCGCAGCCTCACACGCTTAAGTTACAATGCGTCTTCGCGACAGAATGGTGAACGCACCGCCGCGATCGATAAAGGTTCAGCGCGCAGCCGCGGTAGCGTAAACGAAGCAACATCGCGCCGTCGCGACTCGCGAGCTGGTAACCAGGTAATGCGCCGCGCGCTGCAGTTAGACAGTTCATCCCGGACCATCGAGTAGTGAATACCGACCGACGCTTCAGCCAGCTGAACGGTAAATTTTATTGTTCCTGGGGGCAAGCTTTGAAGGGGAAGGTATTTCGGAATCGTTTCCTTCGGACCGCCAGTACAGGATGTTATAACACTGCTGGTTAACTCCGAGGGCCACGACTCCGAAAACCACTCGGTGATTTGAGTTGTTTCCTCTGGACTGCCAGTACCGGATGTTATAACACTGCTGGTCAACTCCGGAGGCTACAATCTCACTATCACCTAGGTATTTCCGAACCGTTTCCTTCGGACCGCCGGTACTGGATGTTATAACACTGCCGGTTAACTTCGAAGGCCACGGCTCCGAAATCCTGTAACCAAACCTGATCTCACCCAGGTCATTCCGAACTGATTTCTTCGGACTGTCAGCTCCGGCCGATTCTTTGACCCCTTCTGAGCCCCTAGAGCAGTTTTCATACCGTCCGAATCCGTCATTCATACCGTAATCGTCTGTTTACCCTGGCTGGGAAAACCGTTTCGAAGCCGTCTTAGTTCTCCGAACCGTTCCCCGTTCTGAACACTAGGTTGTGTTGTCCGTTTGTTTTCCGTTTCAAAGTTACCGTATTAATTTAGTTAGAATCTCCAGGTCCGACTGTACCGTTTATTAATTTGAACACGAGGCTGTGTTGTTCTCTGTTTGTTCATTTGTGCTAGAGTTTTTAAGTAAGGATATGAATGATTGTTAACTGTTATTTTTCCTGGTTAACACGACTTGTTTAGTTTTGCTAACAACCCTGTGTTTCCTTATTTTTGTCCCACTCCTTTCATCCAGTTACAGATAAACGTGAACTCTGTCTTCGACTGTGTAAAAGCTCCCCAGGTATACAAAGCGAGTTCCTTAGTTACGCTTCTCCAAATAAAACTAAGGTGGCGCCCGAGTTTCAAAGCACCTACCCCTAGGTGTGGCAAAAACCGTACCAGGACCGGTACGTAAAGGCGGTTACACAGTGATTCCCCTTCTCGTCTTTTGAATCCTTGTCTATATTTCGACGCTCGAGTAGGTGTACTAAACTTTACGTCTTTTACTATGGCTGCAGCGTCAGTTCACCTGAACTCATTGTTGAACGAATTAATTTAGTTTTGTTTCTTTTGGTTCTCTCGCTACTGTGTCAAAAATCGTTTGTAGGTCTACCAATTCTTGGCTTGCATTTGTTGGAGGATTGTAAGAACATAGGAAATGTTATAGTACCTTCCAGCCATTTTGAATTTTCAGTAATAAATCGATCCTTTTTATACTGAGCAGCTTTTATCTTTGCCTTAAATTCTGACATGAAACGAGAAGTCTTTTGCTTTATTACGTTAAGTAATGTCTGAGGACAACTGGTAATATTTTTCACATATAAGATTACTCGTTGAGTCCTGTCATCAATATTTAATGTCGGGTAAGACATTAATACGTCAAAAAGTTTTCTTTTAGATAATTGGATACTACCATTTTTTATCTAAACTTTTAGAACCTGAAAAGGATAATTAATAATTATATAATATTTATTCCCAATTACGGCTTATTTTCCTTAAATTAATGGGGCGGCTTATAAAATTCCTAAAATCAACCCTATGCCGCCATTTACATGCCTTTCCATGCTTTTGTAATTTAAAATATTAAAATAAACAATTCAATTAACTTACCACTTGGTTTTGGCTCCATGGTGATAAAAATTATAGAATTACTATAATTCGAACTATGAATTTATCGATTCAACTTTAAATACTATCGACAAATAATAGTACCGAAACTAAGTTCAACTATTTGACATATCTAGTGGAGTTCAACATGGCCGCCGGCCGTCCGCAAGCGCGTGTCAAATATTCGGGGTCACCGCTTTCTTGACTAATATGTGTATAAATTACATTAAGGGAACGTTCAGAAATACTATGGTTGCAAGCACCGTGACGTCATTTCATCAATTTATTGCCAGAACAAACCAATGTCACGTGATACACTGTCAAATGACTTTACGGTTCTCGCACTCGCTGCAAGTTCAGGTGATGAAAATTAGCCGCGACAGACTAGGAAGCGAAACAAGAAAGTGACAAAGTGGTTTAATATTATTCAAATCTCAATACATTTTTCCTATATTTATATATTTAAAGGTATAATTTAACATTTTTTTTAGATTTCATATTGATAAAAGTAACCAAAAAGTTGTAGTTGAGACTAGAAATTGACCCGTTAAATTAAAGTCGTATCATGTGGTTCTACAACATAAAAGTATTTACCATGTCAACAGCGGAATAGTTGCATTACAACTCCCACTGTAGGTCATTTCTAGTACTATGATAAATGTATTATTATAATAAATAGTTAGAAAAAGAATTACTGAAAGTTCGTAAACTCGACTTTCTGCCACCTTATTAATAAATGGCCCCTCTGTGCGGCGCCTCCACCAAATGTCACGTTTAATTTATGAGCCCTTTCGTATTCATTAATTAAACTGACTCACGACGTTAAACGTCGTGCCGGGATCTCAGTTTTAAGGATGGAATCAAACACTGAGTTTTCTATCAAACACTTAAATCTATTTAAATATAGTATACACAAACGGGTCTGCACAATACGGTCATAAACACACTAAAAGTTGACAATCTAACAATTGTACTTACCTAGACTCATAAGCTAAGGACTTAGCATTTTCTGGCGGTTGGCTTAGTCACTTTTGTGTTTGAACAACTTTGGAGAACGGACTACTTAACTTGATCTTTTCCCGAGGAGAGTCGACATTTCGACTTCTCAGGTCAGCTGATCGCACTACCGTCGATCGGTTCACACTTATCCTATACTGCTGAAATGGCGTGTTTTATACCCGATTGATCGGCTGACGTAGTTTGTTATTGTTCGTCGCCTATTTTTCATATTCCCGCAAAGCAGGTGGTGGTGACTCATCACTGATATGGTGCACTCGGTGCATCTTGGTGCGACCTTGCCTCGTGCGCTTAATATTTTGCAATCCTCGAATATTCTTATGTTTTTAAGTCAATAAGTCCATCTTTTGAATTAATGGATTTTCCATTCGTGACAGTATTTTTAGACCGGGTTTTTCTTTTTCCCTTTCCTTTTGATACCCAGATTTCTATGTCTGTATCCCTGAAGGTGTCTGACAAAATTTCCCTATTCGTCGACCAGCCTGCGATGTCGTTACGCGGGCTTATCCTTGGCAACGCGATGCTCCTGATATTTCTTTGACTTGCCCAATTTTTTAATGCTGTACAGGGTGCTGCATTTTCGATGGTTTTACGGGATACAGAGAAAACGGTAATAGATAGAAAAAAAGTAGCATACGTGTTTCGATCTCATTTTCTGAGCTGAGATGACTGGCGAAGAGTGGGCTGCGCAAACTTCTTTTGTTTCAAAGATACGGGGGGTTTTTGAAAATTGGTCATTTTGGAACCTCCTCTGTATTTCATTTGCTATTAAAGTTATCAAAAAAGGAAAAACGGTCTCCGGTAGAAGTTTTGACGTAGAATCCAATGGCGTAGTCAGTTTTTTTCTATTACGTTTAGTTTCTGACATATGACACTAAGTTATATTTTTTTTAATGGAACACCCTATATATTTTTAGGTCATTTAATTCTGTTGATTTTTACTATTTCAACAGTGTATTAAAACATATAAGTTTGTAAACTTTAATCTTCGTAATTCGAAAAAAAGCGTTTTCTTAATAAAAAAGTGCTAAATAATATGTATAAAAATACCCACAGTCGAAACCAAATTTGGCTATATTCATATTAACATGTTACATGTCGTTTATAAACAGTTTTTTTAACTTCTACCTTAAAAATAGAAGAAAATAGAAATGGCCACTTTTCTTATTAAAGTGACGATAGAACTGTTTGTAACTTAGATTTTTAATAAGATTTATTAAAAATATTTAATTTTCTGATGTGTTAGCTTATATGATTTCCGATTTTGTTTGGTATTTTAGATATTGGCCTTTTTTTAGCTTAGCAAAGGTCCTTTTTTTAAAATAACAAGATTAACCTCTACAAACTTATATGTTGTAATACACCGTTGAAAAGGTAAAAATAAACAGAATTAAATGAACTAAAAATATATAGAGTGTTCCATTTAAAAAAATATAACTTAGTGTCATATGTCAGAAACTAAACGTAATAGAAAAAAACTGACTACGCCATTGGATTCTACGTCAAAACTTCTACCGGAAACCGTTTTTCCTTTTTTGATAACTTTAATAGCAAATGAAATACAGAGGATGTTCCAAAATGACCAATTTTCAAAAACCCCCCGTATCTTTGAAACACAAGAAGTTTGCGCAGCCCACTCTTCGCCAGTCATCTCAGCTCGGAAAAAGAGATCGGGACACGAATGCTACTTTTTTTCTATCTATTACCGTTTTCTCTGTACCCCGTAAAACCATCGAAAATGCAGCACCCTGTACAGCATTTCCTGAAAGGGTCGTTAGCGACCGGGCTGGAGCTATCCTTTTTGGCCGTCGTTTGTACTATTTGGCGGTCGTTTTTTGAGAAAAAGTCTAATTTCCCTAGGTGCGACTCGTGATCGTCTTTTATCCCAACGTGGCCTCTGATAACCCTAGCTATTCCTTTGTCCCTGCTAGGTGTTGTTGACACTGTGAATGCCCATGCCGTGTTGCTAGAAAAGGAAAATATCGATTTAGACACCACGTGTATGGCTGGTTTGTGTGTTTGTACCTGCTTCGCTTTGTTTGCTGGGGTTTTTATTCTTGGGTGTGGCTGGTTACTGCTTTCTGCTTGTTTCGCATTGCTTTTTCGCGGGTTAGACTGGTTAATGCTTTTCGCTTGCTGACTGAATGTGATGGATAAGTCTTTCCCTAGGGTTATTGTCCTTTGTGCCAGGCTAATCGTTGCTTCTGTGTCCTCCAAAAATTCCATGCCCAAGATGAGGGGCTGGGGGGAAGGTCTGTTAGTATCGTTGCCCGTATTTCCCATTTTCCCACATAATTTCCTAGTATCTCTAGTGATGTCTGTCGTTTCCCCTAGGCTCGGAATTCTTTGCCCTCCTGCTGTAAGAAGCAGAGTGGGGTGTTTTATGACCTTCCCCCTGTTTCCTACTAGACGGCTGCTTACTATGTTGAGTTCCGCTCATGTGTCAATTATCGCCGGTATATAGTATCCGTTTAGCACTACGTTAATTGTCAAGACCTTATTGCACGTTGGGCCCCAAGTGGAGAGGGTGACGGGGCCTACTTTTGCCACCCCCTGGAGTTTGGGTGCTGCTGTCTGCTTCTGCGGACTGCCGCAAAGTGCCCAATTTTCCCGCAGTAGTAGCACGTTGGCCTGTTGTCTCGTGTTCTTGCGGGCGGGTCTCGTCTACCCGGAGGGGGGGTGCGTCTTGCGTCGTACACCCTTCTGGGCGGGGATGGGGTCTTGTTATCTCTTCGAGGGCTTTCATACCGTGTATATTCTCTGAAGCCTGTGCCACTGTCTACTTGGCGCTGCGGCCGGAATGTCTGTGTTGGGGGGTGGTTCTTGTGCGCATGGTTCTGAAGGGGCGTTGTCCATCGTGATGCATAGTAGCTTGACTTCTTCCAAGGATCTCGGAGGCTGGTTGGGAAAGTGTGAGCCAGTAATATCTGGCCCTTGTGTCGGATCTCAGCCCGCTTTGAAAAATTTCTTGAAATTCCACCAGATCGACTACCTGCTTATATTCCTCATACAGAACCCTTAGGTCGTAAAAATAATTCTTCGTTGGTTCCGCGGGTTTCTGTGTTCTTTCTCGTACCTTCGAAAGTAGTCTCAGGCTGCTATTGTCGTCGCAGAACTCTGCTTTGAAGGCCCGGCCAATGAGGTGCCAGTTGCTGTCTGGGTGGGCCTGCTTGTATTCTGAGTACCATATATTAGCCGCCCCTTGCAGAAAGGAATGAAAATATTTAATTTTTCAGGGCGTCATTCCAATTGTTTGCGACCGCTGTTCGGTCGTAGGTTGCTAAGAATGATTGTGCGGAGTCTGTGCAAGGGTTGAATGTGGGGGGGGGAGATGAATTGTGGTAATGCAGGTGTCTTCTCCCCTGTTTCCACGGATGAAATCGTAATATTTGCCATGGTACTGATACTTGCTTCTTTTTTCCTGTTAGTGCCTTCGGGGTACCCTTGAATTGGGGCGGGTGGGGTTTCTCCCCTTATTGTTGTGTTATTCTCGTTTTCTGACCTTTCGTTCTCGTTCTGACTTTCCTCTATATTTTCTGTTATCCCTGTGTCTTTTTGACGCACCAAGGTGAGGGTGAGATATTCCGGTTGCCCTTCTGGCCCTTGCCTTAGCGTAACAACGCTTGCAAATTATTGAATTTTACTATCAAAATTCTTTCAAATTTTTCTTCCAATTTATAGGCAGTTTGGTCGGCCTACTGAGGGAGCTATTCGGAAGCTTGTGACTAAATTTCGAACCCAGTTTACACTATTGAACATTAAACCACTAACACGCATACGTAGAGTGAAGACCGAAGAAAATATTGCGGCTGTATCCGCCAGTGTTATTGATGACCGTGAAATGTCGATTCGCCGCCGTTCGCAGCAATTGGACCTCTTGTAACATAGTTAGTTGAAGTTGTAACAGTTCATTGACATGCATAGCTAAGTATTATTATTAATCGTATTGCATCAATCGGTTCGCTATTATAAGTATTTTATGTATACACAGCAACCTATATTATATTGTATGAGTAGGCATAATAGAGTACGATAAATATAATTGATTTATTCAGCAAATATATATTGAATACAGGGAACTTGCCGGAGTATCATTTACTACCTTTACATGGCGACCCTGCTAATTTTTCCTGGACTTCTAATTAAATAGTAAAAAGTAAAAGTTAAAAGAAAAGTGTAGTGCCTTATAAGAGCGATATTTTACAGTGATGGTGCGTAGTACATTGGTGATCTATAGTTTGATCCATTTTGCCGCAGTCTCGTTAATTTCGTAATGTATCCGATGCCGACAAAGCTGCTTAGGAGCTGAGCGTGGTATAAATGTGAGCTAAGATGGAGCAAACCAAGTCAAAAAATACCAAGCAAGAAGTAACGGAAAATGGCGTAGTTAACTCCAATTTTATAGTACAAGAAGCTGAGTACAACATCACTAAAGACGTCAAAGTGGTTCTGTATCTTATTTTCGCTATGTTGACAATGCTCTTATTGTGGAGAATTATTCGGGCTGTCAAGAAAAATATTAAGAAGCAGATCCGCCGCGACATGGCAGCAGTCTCTTTAGCATCTATAAGAGAAACGTAATGTTGAGTAAGTAAACGTAAGAGCTGTTCCGGTAAGCGTGTGCGCGACGTGCGCGTATGTACCGTGATAGTGATGTGTTAAGTTCTTATGTGTAACTGTGCAAAAGAAAAGTAAGCAATAATTAGTCGTACTAAATAGTTTATTAAACTGGGTTTTATAATGGAACTTTTAAGTTGATTTCAATTCAGGCGTTTAAAAATTTTATTATAGGTATTATTGTCTATATGACTATTCTGTAGTTATTTTCTTTAAACTGCAGTATTTGGATCATAATTATTATGTTTGATAAATGACTAGTAAAGGATTAACAGAAGTTAAGAAAATTTACGAAACTGCAAAAAGCTTTTTAAGTAATATCAATAAAGAATCTACCGAGAGACGCGGAAATTTAGACAGAGTAAATAAATTACTTGTACAGATAGGTTTAATCGAAAAAGAGTTAAGCAACTTTAAAACTCAAGTTTTAAAAGAGAGTCAGAGCCCAGAGGAATTATTGGCAGCAGCAGCGCCCTATATAAAAGAAACTGAAAAACTAAATTTTAATTCCAGGCAAACACTGCTAGAACGTTTAAAAAGTATCCTTGAAATATCAAAAATGTCGACAAACACCGTAGATTTTTTTAGTTTCGCTAGTAAATTAGTCCCAAGTCAATTCGATGGTAACTCCGAAAATTTACAGTCATTTTTAGATGCATTAACTTTACTTAAAGACAATTGCGAAAATCAACTTGCTAACGCTGTAGCTTTCGTGAAAACTCGTTTGACTGGAAAAGCGCGAAGTCTTATTACGAATGAAAATACAATTGACGACATAATTTTTAAACTTCAAAATTCGATTAAAGGCGAAACTTCACAATTATTGACTGCAAAAATTTTACATCTGAAACAAAACGATAAAGAAGCCGCAAAATATGCTTCTGAAGTGGACGCATTAGCGCAAAAATTACAATCAGCCTATATTACAGAGGGCGTACCAGCGGAAGTTGCCCAACGGTACACGGTTGAAAATACTGTGCGAGCATGTAGCCAAAATGTCAGTAGTGAAAGAGTTCGATTAATAATGGAGGCTGGCACGTTTTCTTCGGTACAGGAAACTATTACTAAGTTTGTGAATGTTAGTTCGTTGGCACCGTCTTCGGCAAATATTTTTCAGTTTAGGCAAAACAACTTTCATAATGCGCGACGTCACTTTAGGGGCACAGGTCCACGTAATAACAATTATAACCAGCATTTCTATAGGAGTTTCAATAGATATTCTAACAGTTACAATAGAAATTCTAATAATTTTGGAAACAATATTAATAATTATAGAGAACAATTTAGAGGCAGTAATAGAAGCAGAGGTGCATTTAATAGAGGTTTTAATCGTAGTAACACATCTGCTAGGTACTATAGAGGCTCTAGTCCTAATTTTGTTGGCTTTTCGGAGTCGGGAAACGGATTGGAGCACCAATCGAGCCAAGAAGCGGCTCGGTTGGGCGATATGTAACCATATATAGTTTTAGTCTGACATTTTTAAATTTTGTGAAAGTTGAGTTAGAAATGACTGGTTCAGTTAGTACGCTACTAGTAGACACCGGACCTGACATATCAATTTTTAAACGTTTATCAGTAAATCCTGATCAAATAGTTGATTTTTCTCGAGCCACTAGCATCAAAGGTATCACAGAAGACCTAACTAATTCATTAGGTGTTGCAAACACAAATATTTTTATCCAAAGGTGTACGTTACCTCACAAATTTCATATAGTTGATTCTAATGTTCCAATACCATGTGACGGAATATTGGGTAGATATTTTTTAGTTGCTTACCAATCAATAATAGATTATTCTAACTGGAATATGACGGTACACTTAAAACACAAAAAGTGAACAATTCCAATTTTAAGCAGTCCTGAAAAGAATGTGTTCCATATTCCTTCTAGATGAGAAGTTATTAGAGAGATTGACGTTTTGAAACATTTGACACACGACTCTGTGGTGTTAAATAAAGAATTAAAGCCTGGTGTATACTTAGCTCGTAGTATAGTATCTCAAAAACATCCGCTTGTAAAAATCTTAAACACAACATTTGAAAATGTAACTGTAGACATATCTAATCTTGAAACTATCAGTCTCGATAAATTTAACATTTACAACATAGAAACAGAAAATCAAGATAGACATGTTCAACTCTTAAAAGAACTTAATCAAGATGTCCCAGACTTTGTTAAAAAAGATCTGCTACAACTTTGCGAAGATTATTCAGACGTTTTTGGATTAGAAACAGATAAATTAACATTTAACAACTTTTACACACAAAAATTAAAAGTAATTGACAAAAAACCTACTTATATTAAAAATTATAGAGCTCCCAGAGCACTTAAAGATGAAACAAATCGACAAGTCGAAAAATTGTTACATAATAATATAATCGAACCATCTTGCTCAGCATACAATAGTCCGGTTCTGTTGGTTCCTAAAAAATCGCAAACTGATCAGAAAGCGTGGAGATTATGTATTGACATTAGGGCTGTAAATAAGGTACTTATAGGAGACAAGTTTCCGATTAATCGCATAGACGATATTTTAGATCAACTTGGTAGAGCAAAGTGGTTCTCAGTAGTCGATTTGTTATCAGGATTCCATCAGATACCTTTAGATGAAGAATCGCGAGATTTGACTTCATTTAGCATCGATTATGGTTCATATCGATTTACCAGATTGCCATTTGGACTTTCAGTCAGTCCCAACAGTTTTCAAAGAATGATGTCTATTGCTTTTGCCGGAATAACTCCAGAAAAAGCTTTTTTATATTTGGACGATTTAATAGTAATAGGCTATTCAGAAAAACATCATTTGAATAATCTAAAAAGTGTTTTTGAAACTTGCAGAAAGTACAATTTGAAATTAAATCCCAAGAAATGCAATTTTTTTAGAAAAGAGGTCACTTTTCTAGGTCATAAAATAACAGACAAAGGTATTTTGCCCGATGAAACTAAGTACGATATTATAAACAAATATCCGACGCCGCGAGCTGCTGATGAGGTAAAAAGGTTCGTTGCCTTTTGCAACTATTATCGAAGGTTTATACCAAATTTTGCAACTATCACATTACCTTTAAATTCGCTAACTAAGAAAAATGCTGAGTTTGTATGGTCAAGCGAATGCGAAAGTTCATTTAACCGTTTAAAGCAAGCACTAATTAGTCAGAAATGATAGTTGTGTGCAACATCTGGTGACATCTGTACTCAACTCTATGAGTTAGAAAGTACAGATGGCGTTCCAAAATCTAGGAACAGCACCATTAATGCCGCATCATTCGGTAAACACCGATCTGATTGGTTGAAAATGGTGAGGTTTTGTTTTTTGTTTATCAATCCCAATCCTCTGACCGGTTTCGCCGTATTACGGCTCATCAGAGAGGCTATAGGGCTTGATAACCAAAGAACAAAACCTTCGTTCCAGTATAGTCAACTGGATGCCAGAAATGATAGTTGTGTGCAACATCTGGTGACATCTGTACTCAACTCTATGAGTTAGAAAGTACAGATGGCGTTCCAAAATCTAGGAACAGCACCATTAATGCCGCATCATTCGGTAAACACCGATCTGATTGGTTGAAAATGGTGAGGTTTTGTTTTTTGTTTATCAATCCCAATCCTCTGACCGGTTTCGCCGTATTACGGCTCATCAGAGAGGCTATAGGGCTTGATAACCAAAGAACAAAACCTTCGTTCCAGTATAGTCAACTGGATGCCAGAAATGATAGTTGTGTGCAACATCTGGTGACATCTGTACTCAACTCTATGAGTTAGAAAGTACAGATGGCGTTCCAAAATCTAGGAACAGCACCATTAATGCCGCATCATTCGGTAAACACCGATCTGATTGGTTGAAAATGGTGAGGTTTTGTTTTTTGTTTATCAATCCCAATCCTCTGACCGGTTTCGCCGTATTACGGCTCATCAGAGAGGCTATAGGGCTTGATAACCAAAGAACAAAACCTTCGTTCCAGTATAGTCAACTGGATGCCAGAAATGATAGTTGTGTGCAACATCTGGTGACATCTGTACTCAACTCTATGAGTTAGAAAGTACAGATGGCGTTCCAAAATCTAGGAACAGCACCATTAATGCCGCATCATTCGGTAAACACCGATCTGATTGGTTGAAAATGGTGAGGTTTTGTTTTTTGTTTATCAATCCCAATCCTCTGACCGGTTTCGCCGTATTACGGCTCATCAGAGAGGCTATAGGGCTTGATAACCAAAGAACAAAACCTTCGTTCCAGTATAGTCAACTGGATGCCAGAAATGATAGTTGTGTGCAACATCTGGTGACATCTGTACTCAACTCTATGAGTTAGAAAGTACAGATGGCGTTCCAAAATCTAGGAACAGCACCATTAATGCCGCATCATTCGGTAAACACCGATCTGATTGGTTGAAAATGGTGAGGTTTTGTTTTTTGTTTATCAATCCCAATCCTCTGACCGGTTTCGCCGTATTACGGCTCATCAGAGAGGCTATAGGGCTTGATAACCAAAGAACAAAACCTTCGTTCCAGTATAGTCAACTGGATGCCAGAAATGATAGTTGTGTGCAACATCTGGTGACATCTGTACTCAACTCTATGAGTTAGAAAGTACAGATGGCGTTCCAAAATCTAGGAACAGCACCATTAATGCCGCATCATTCGGTAAACACCGATCTGATTGGTTGAAAATGGTGAGGTTTTGTTTTTTGTTTATCAATCCCAATCCTCTGACCGGTTTCGCCGTATTACGGCTCATCAGAGAGGCTATAGGGCTTGATAACCAAAGAACAAAACCTTCGTTCCAGTATAGTCAACTGGATGCCAGAAATGATAGTTGTGTGCAACATCTGGTGACATCTGTACTCAACTCTATGAGTTAGAAAGTACAGATGGCGTTCCAAAATCTAGGAACAGCACCATTAATGCCGCATCATTCGGTAAACACCGATCTGATTGGTTGAAAATGGTGAGGTTTTGTTTTTTGTTTATCAATCCCAATCCTCTGACCGGTTTCGCCGTATTACGGCTCATCAGAGAGGCTATAGGGCTTGATAACCAAAGAACAAAACCTTCGTTCCAGTATAGTCAACTGGATGCCAGAAATGATAGTTGTGTGCAACATCTGGTGACATCTGTACTCAACTCTATGAGTTAGAAAGTACAGATGGCGTTCCAAAATCTAGGAACAGCACCATTAATGCCGCATCATTCGGTAAACACCGATCTGATTGGTTGAAAATGGTGAGGTTTTGTTTTTTGTTTATCAATCCCAATCCTCTGACCGGTTTCGCCGTATTACGGCTCATCAGAGAGGCTATAGGGCTTGATAACCAAAGAACAAAACCTTCGTTCCAGTATAGTCAACTGGATGCCAGAAATGATAGTTGTGTGCAACATCTGGTGACATCTGTACTCAACTCTATGAGTTAGAAAGTACAGATGGCGTTCCAAAATCTAGGAACAGCACCATTAATGCCGCATCATTCGGTAAACACCGATCTGATTGGTTGAAAATGGTGAGGTTTTGTTTTTTGTTTATCAATCCCAATCCTCTGACCGGTTTCGCCGTATTACGGCTCATCAGAGAGGCTATAGGGCTTGATAACCAAAGAACAAAACCTTCGTTCCAGTATAGTCAACTGGATGCCAGAAATGATAGTTGTGTGCAACATCTGGTGACATCTGTACTCAACTCTATGAGTTAGAAAGTACAGATGGCGTTCCAAAATCTAGGAACAGCACCATTAATGCCGCATCATTCGGTAAACACCGATCTGATTGGTTGAAAATGGTGAGGTTTTGTTTTTTGTTTATCAATCCCAATCCTCTGACCGGTTTCGCCGTATTACGGCTCATCAGAGAGGCTATAGGGCTTGATAACCAAAGAACAAAACCTTCGTTCCAGTATAGTCAACTGGATGCCAGAAATGATAGTTGTGTGCAACATCTGGTGACATCTGTACTCAACTCTATGAGTTAGAAAGTACAGATGGCGTTCCAAAATCTAGGAACAGCACCATTAATGCCGCATCATTCGGTAAACACCGATCTGATTGGTTGAAAATGGTGAGGTTTTGTTTTTTGTTTATCAATCCCAATCCTCTGACCGGTTTCGCCGTATTACGGCTCATCAGAGAGGCTATAGGGCTTGATAACCAAAGAACAAAACCTTCGTTCCAGTATAGTCAACTGGATGCCAGAAATGATAGTTGTGTGCAACATCTGGTGACATCTGTACTCAACTCTATGAGTTAGAAAGTACAGATGGCGTTCCAAAATCTAGGAACAGCACCATTAATGCCGCATCATTCGGTAAACACCGATCTGATTGGTTGAAAATGGTGAGGTTTTGTTTTTTGTTTATCAATCCCAATCCTCTGACCGGTTTCGCCGTATTACGGCTCATCAGAGAGGCTATAGGGCTTGATAACCAAAGAACAAAACCTTCGTTCCAGTATAGTCAACTGGATGCCAGAAATGATAGTTAGTAGTACAGCATTTCTGTACCCAATGCCCACATAATTTAAAGAAGAAGAAGAGTTTTGTGTGTCACCTGTCCGTATGTCTGCTGTCGCTGTCATTCAGTTTTAAAGATGGCAATATTTTGAATATTGGGAGGGAATTTAGAGGGAGGGAGTGATCTCTATATCTTCTTTATTTTTTTGATTTGGATTGATAAAATAATAATATGTCTGCTGTCGCTGTCATTCAGTTTTAAAGATGGCAATATTTTGAATATTGGGAGGGAATTTAGAGGGAGGGAGTGATCTCTATATCTTCTTTATTATTATGTCAGTCAGAGGATTGGGATTGATAAACAAAAAACAAAACCTCACCATTTTCAACCAATCAGATCGGTGTTTACCGAATGATGCGGCATTAATGGTGCTGTTCCTAGATTTTGGAACGCCATCTGTACTTTCTAACTCATAGAGTTGAGTACAGATGTCACCAGATGTTGCACACAACTATCATTTCTGGCATCCAGTTGACTATACTGGAACGAAGGTTTTGTTCTTTGGTTATCAAGCCCTATAGCCTCTCTGATGAGCCGTAATACGGCGAAACCGGTCAGAGGATTGGGATTGATAAACAAAAAACAAAACCTCACCATTTTCCACTAATTAGTCCTCGCATTTTGCAATATCCGGATTTCTCAAAACAGTTTATTTTAGTTACTGACGCATCCCAACTTGCTTGTGGTGCAGTTCTTTCACAAAATTTTAATGGTCAGGAACTACCTATAGCTTATGCATCTCGTATGTTTACAAAAGGCGAGTCTCACAAACCAACTATTCTTAAAGAACTCACAGCTATTCACTGGGCAATAAAGTACTTTCGTTGTTATTTATATTGACAAACATTTTTAGTAAAAACAGACCATAGACCTCTTGTTTACTTATTCTCTATGAAAGACCCGTCGTCCAAATTAACCAGAATACGATTGGATTTAGAAGACTTTGACTTTGATATAGAATATATAAAAGGAACAGATAATGTAGGCGCAGACGCCTTATCTCAAATAAATATTTCGGATTTGCAGGAAATCAGAAACACGGCTCAAATATTAGCAATTACCAAATTAATGACTAAGACAAACCAAAATTTTAATAAACACACTACTACTGGGGATAAACAATTATCACGTACTGAAGAACCTCAGATTTATGAAGCCCTTAATAATTATAATGTATTGAAATTTCCTTCCTTAAGATTTGAAATTGATAAAGAATGCATTCACATTATTATAAATTATCGCAAAAAGAGCGCTCGTTGTTGGCTTTCAATTACTAATGGCAATTTTTCATTACCGAAACTATTGTCTAAGCTGAATAACATGGCTGGTGATAGTAAGCTTACACATTTGCGATTGAATTTAGATGACAAGATTTTCACACGGTGCACCGTAAATGAATTAAAGGAAGTAGGGCATAAAATACTTTCAAAAGTTAAAACTGTTTTATGTAAAGAAAGAAAATTAATCATAGACAATGACGAGAAACTTAATTTAATCAAACAATTTCATGATGATCCTATGTTAGGTGGACATTGTGGCCAGAAAAGATTATTGAAAAAATTAAGGTCATTTTATCTCTGGAAAAATATGTCACGTGACATCGCTAAATATGTTAGGCAGTGTCATAAGTGTCAGGTAAATAAAGCCGCCGTTAAACACATAGAACCTTTAACTTTGACTCCAACTCCTCAAAAAGCTTTTGACATTGTCTGTATAGATACAATAGGACCACTTCAAAAATCAAATCACAATAACTGTTATGCAGTGACTCTTCAATGTGAACTAACTAAATACATCGTAATACTTCCAATACCCAATAAAGAAGCTTCCACAGCAGCACGAGCTATCTTTGAAAAATTTATCTTAGTATATGGACCTATAGAAGAAGTAGCGCAGTCAGTCCATAGGTGGATGCGAGAGAAACCATAGAGTTCTTAATGAATTTATGCGAATGTACATTGATCAAGCTCATACAGATTGGGATATATGGACAAATTACTACACTTTTTGTTATAATACGACTCCTACTACTTATCATAACTACACACCTTTCGAGCTAGTATTTGGTAAAAGAGCAGACCTACCTGAAATATTTAATGGTTCTCGTGTTGATCCTTTATACAATTTAGAATCGTATGATCAAGAATTTCGATTTCGGTTGCAGTTAGCGCAAAATAAAGCTCGAGACTTGAAAAAACCAAACAAAAGCGTAAGTTGTATTATGATCAGCAAACTAGTCGACTACAAATAAGCGCGGGAGATTTTGTGCTTATAACCAACGAAGATCGTCAAAAACTAGATTCTTGGTTTGATGGTCCGTTTGAAGTCATATTAATTGAAGGTCCAAATTGCATTGTTAAAGACAATAACAACAAGCAGATTAAGGTTCATAAAAATAGAATTAAGAAATATAATGTGTCTTGATAATTAAGTTTAGTTCTAAGTTAGATAAACAGGCCTGTCTGTAAATATCGTAACTATTATAAATATCGAAAGTACACAGTGTAAATACCCTAAATACTGTACGTACATTTAATTTATATATTATACTATTCTTAGCATTCATCGTGCCGGTAGTGTTCAACGTGGGAAGTGTTCAGTTATTAGTGTTCCTACTGTTTTTTATTGTGGGCAGAATCTTAATGTGCATCGTTGGTATTATTGTTAGCTCTTGTATCAGTAAAATTAGTATATAGATTTAGGTTTAGGGTTATTCAATCCTAAAATTTACATTCGGGGGTTACGTTAACAATTTATGGAAGTGCTGATGCATATTCTCCATTATACATATAAATTTATTTAACAAGCAGTTTACTGTTTAAAACACATGAATTATACGCAAATTGGGATAGAAATATATTTAGGATAGGTTAAGTTAAAGTACCACTGACTATACTTTATGTTATTGCTATAGTCGGAAAAGTAGTAGGTACAGAGAAAATTTTGTCGTAAAAGTAACTATATTTTGAGAGTGTATAGCTTTAAGTACTAAAGATTGCAAATTTGTAATTAAATTAACTTAAAACAGTTTTAATTAACTTGGCATCAGTAACCTTTTTTTTTTTAGTAAAGTGCCCTTTGAAAGTGGCCATAGCAAAGGTCATTCTCTAGGAAAAGGAGGTGTAACATAGTTAGTTGAAGTTGTAACAGTTCATTGACATGCATAGCTAAGTATTATTATTAATCGTATTGCATCAATCGGTGCGCTATTATAAGTATTTTATGTATACACAGCAACCTATATTATATTGTATGAGTAGGCATAATAGAGTACAATAAATATAATTGATTTATTCAGCAAATATATACCAGGTGTCCAAGAGCACCCTGGACATAGGAGATTAACATGGGAAAACGGTTTTGATTTTTTTGCGCCTGTACGGTTGATTTGATTGAAAAATCGTATTAATGAAAGTTGTAGTACCTATCACGGACTAATTTTCTGTATTTTTTTCAGATCTCTAACTTGAGCCTTTTCGTCGTAAAACACGAACAAAAATGCGAAAATTTAAACTTTTTACCTGCACTGTATAAGCGGTTGTCGAGCAACCGTACCAGCAACAATGAAATGTTTACCCGTTGCCCGACAACCGCCTATACAGTGCAGGCCAAAAGTTTAAATTTTCTCATTTTTGTTCATGATTTACGACGAAAGGGCTCAAGTTAGAGATCCTAAAAAAATACTGAAAACTAGTCCGTGATAGGTACTACAACTTTCATTAATACGATTTTTCAATCAAATCAACCGTACAGGCGCAAAAAACTAAAAACCGTTTTCCCATGTTAGTCTCCTATGTCCATGGTGCTCTTGGACACCTGGTATTGAATACAGGGAACTTGCCGGAGTATCATTTACTACCTTTACACTCTGTTACTCCACTACGTGGAAAATTTTGCGAAAGGATTTGGGTGTAAAACCTTATAAGATGCAGCTGGTGCAAGAATTGAAGCCACACGACCTCCCACAACGTCTAACATTTGGTGAATGGGCGCTGGCAAAGTTGGAGGAAGATCCATTTTTTTACCGAAAAATTGTGTTCAGCGACGAAGCTCATTTCTGGTTGAATGAATACGTCAACAAGCAAAATTGCCGCATCTGGAGTGAAGACCAGCCAGAAGCATTGCATTAGCTACCGAGAGCTACTGTTTAATCTTCATTTAAACAATAGGTTATTGACATGACATGATTTAAGTGTTTAATTACTTTCAATATGGCTCAATCGAAAACCATTAAGAAATAGTAAACATCCGCATAATGTGTTTGTACAAGCTATATTATGTAGGACGATCAGTAGGCAGCATTTGCAACATCAGGTTTACAGCGACCACTAAACGGTTTTGTTTGTGAAACCAGTAAATATATTGTACCTTATGTTTGTACAACAGTTTGAACATCACTGGTAATATTGGTTAGTTTTAAGTGATTGTAGAAGTAGATAGAAGAATAAAGTTAGTATTTGGTTAAAGCACAGTCTTATCATTACTCAACTAAACATGGTCCTTCGAGCAAAAAAGAAATAAGTCATGGGTAACTGAAGAAAATAGCGTTCGGGATTTTTTTCATACGGTAATCGCGTTAAACCGGATTACGAACAGTAAAAGTGCGCGTTTTTGTTAACAGGAAAAGGAAAAACGCGTAGTGACTAACTTAACCTAACCGCTGTGAAGTAAAGCAGTGAACCAAGTGACATTAATACAAACAGTTATACTACATTAAACAAAACCAAACAACACTGTCAACACAAACTACAAAGAAACTACTACAGACATGGAACAATTGAACAAAATTGTAGAAAAACAGGAGCAGCTAGCAGAAGAAATTAACAAAAAGTTCATAAACATTAAAAAGGATCCAAGGTCCAGAAAAACGGAAGCTTACCTGCTGGAAAAATTGAAGGAGGTTGACGACATATGGCAAGAGTTTAGTTCTTAACATCAGGAGATCGCAAAAATTACTGGTAAGAGCACCGAGAACCCGTACATAAAAACAAACTACTTTAATCAAGTTGAGGTAATATACTTGAAAGCAAAGGCATACTTGAAAGAACAGCAAGAAATTCTAAGAGACAGAAGTAACGATGCACAAGTGCAGAAAATTTGTGACCAGGAAAGAAGAATTGATCTCCTAAGAGCTGACATAGAAAGCTCAAAAACGGCCACTGAAGGATATGAGCAATATCTGGAAGACATAAAAAAGCAATTTATGATAGTTGTAGACAAGGATATAGAGCTAAGCCGCATAAGGCACGAATATTCTGACCGTCAATACTATACGGAAGATACATTTCATAACATTAAAAGGGAGTATCGAACTGCAACAATAGCGCTAGACAGACAAATTAAACAGCAACGGTGTTTACCTACACACACCACCAACACTATGGCATTACCTAGGCTAACAATACCATTTTTCAATGGAAAATATGACGAATGGCCTACCTTCCAGGACATATTTGCAACAATGATCGACACGAACGTCAACATTAGCATGGTTGAAAAAATGCAATACCTTAAAACGTACGTGAAAGGAGAAGCAGAGAAAGCAATTCAACATTACGAGATAACAGAAACAAACTATACTAGTGCCTGGAATGAACTTAAAGAGAGATATGACAATAAAAGACGAATTGTCAATAAGCTCATTAACAAAATACTACATATTCCACAGACGCAAAGAGAATCAGCCGAACATTTGAAAACCCTGTACAATACAGTAAAAGAGTGTTTGGAAGCGTTAAAAATGCAAAAAATTGACATAGCATCATGGGATCCTATTATAGTATGTATCGTCAGCAATAAATGGGATGCCAGAACCAACGACTTGTATGAGTCGACGGTTGACAACATCTTCGAAGTGCAATCATTGGAGAGTGTACTGAAATTTATACTGAGGCGATTTCAAACCATGGAGGCGTCAGAGACGAAATCAAGTGAGAAAAGAGGCGCACCCTCAGGCTACAGGGGCTTTGAGGAAAGAGGCGCACACTCAGGCTACAGAGGCTTTGAGGAGAGAGGAGGCTACAAGGGCACTTACGAACGAGGGCTCCAGGCAAACTCCAGAGATGTCGAGGACAAGAGAATAGCAGTAACTAATTGTAAGTATTGTAATCGATCGCACTCTATTTATTCATGTGTAGATTTTAAAGGGTTAGACAATGTACAGCGTCATGAATTTATAAAAAAACAAAAATTATGTTTTAACTGTTTAAATCATGATAGTAGTAAAAGATGCGTTTCTCGTTTTCAATGTAGAACTTGTAACAAAAACCATCATACGCTGATTCATATAGATAACTACAGAAATTTAAAAAATAGCCACAATTATAATTCAGACAAGGCAAAGGGCCAAGAAAGAGTTGCACGGGTTGCAAACCACATGACTGTGCAAGGCGAAACGGTGTTATTAGCAACAGCTTTAATTAAAGTTAAAAACGTGAACAATACATGGGAATATTTTAGAGCGTTAATTGATCCTGGATCTCAGGCGGCATTTGTTACCGAAGAGGCAGCAGTACTGTTAGGTTTGCCACGCGAAAAAGTTCGAGCAGAAATTACCGGGTTAGGAGAAGAACAGCCTAAGTACAGCAATAATAAAATAAGAGTAGAATGTAAAGCGCGAGCTTCAAGTGCGTACTCGCTAAGTACAGAATTGTTAGTGTTACCAAAACTAACAAAAAGTTCACCGGAGCGTGAAATTGATTACGACGAGAATTATTGGAAAAACGTAATGTTAGCAGACCCACTATTTTACAAGCCAGGTCCGGTAGACATTCTCTTAGGGGCAAAGGAATATCAGGAAATTTTGTTGAATGGTATAAAGAAAACGGATGTTGGACTAACAGGACAAAATACTGAATTCGGATGGATTTTACTTGGGTGTAGCCCAGGAAAAACTAATGGCACCATAGAAATTGCTAGTATGATGACAAGAACACTGCAAGAAGAAGACATAACGAGATTTTGGGAGCTAGAAGAAGTAACGTCAAAACCAGCTGTAAATAACCAAGAACAAGAATGTGAACGTGACTATAATCAAAATACAATGAGAAACGACGATGGGACTTACACGGTCAGCATTCCATTTAAAAACACAGACCTGACCTTAGGTGAGTCAAGAACTAGGGCAATGGCACGGTTATTGCAACTAGAAAAAAGATTACGTCAACAAGTGAACGAAAACATTGCATATAAAGAGTTTATGCAAACTTATATAACGTTAGGCCACATGAAACTTGTCAGCCAAGCAGACGAAAAGAAAGGAAAATATTATATACCACATCATTATGTAATAAAAGAAGAAAGCACAACAACTAAATTAAGAGTTGTGTTTGATGCATCATGCAAATCGTCAAACGGAAAAAGCTTGAATGAGTTAATGCACACTGGACCACGCATCCAAGAAGAGCTTTGCGACATCTTAATTAGGTGGCGGAGTTACAAGATAGCGTTTACAGCTGACATTGAAAAAATGTACAGACAGATAAAGATCAAGGAGTCTGATCAAGAATACCACAGAATTCTTTGGAGGGGTACAGAAGATGAGCCAATTCGTGAATACAAATTAACGACAGTCACATATGGTACTGCGGCAGCACCATATTTAGCAGTAAAGACTATCCAAAGACTAGCTGAAGATGAACAAGATAATTTTCCTAATATGTTAGAGATCGTAAGAAAAAACTGCTACGTAGACGATGTTCTCGCTGGAGCTGACTCTGAGTTAGAAGCAACAAAACTGCAGCAAGATTTAATAAATATGTTTAAATTAGGAGGATTTAACTTGAGAAAATGGAGTAGTAATAATTTTGCGATACTTACGAATATCTCAGAAGAACTCCGAGAGATAAAACAAATAGATTTGAATGATAATGAACTTCAAAAAACATTAGGCATATTTTGGGCAACTAACAATGACTCAATTAAATTTAAAGTTAATCTAACGGACTTGAACAAATTAACAAAAAGAGGAATAATGTCAAGTGTAGCAAAGCTGTTTGATCCATTAGGACTTTTATCACCTGTTGTAATTACGGCAAAACTCATCATCCAAGAATTGTGGAGAGAACAAAATTCATGGGACAACGTTGTGTCAGAAGTGATTTCAACCAAGTGGAAGGAATTTTACAAAGAACTTAACCAGTTGGAAGAAATACAAATTCCGAGGTGGAGTTACACTTCAAACTCCAGAAGGACAGAAATACATGGATTTTGTGACGCGTCAGAAAAGGCGTTAGGAGCTGCAGTATATGTGAGAACCATGAACGAGTTAGGACAAATACAGATCTCGTTGTTGGTGTCCAGATCAAAGGTTGCACCAATAAGAACTAAACCTACACTACCTAGGTTAGAATTATGTGCAGCGGTGCTACTGAGTAAACTAATAAGGAGAGTCAAGGAAACACTTGGGTCACCAAGTTGGAATATTCACGCGTGGTCGGATTCGATGATCACCTTGTCATGGATTCAGAGCGACGCAAGACATTGGAAGACGTTTGTAGCAAACAGAGTTTCAGAAATTAAACAACTGTCTTCAGAAGTACAATGGCATCATGTTGGGTCTAAAGACAACCCAGCAGACCTAATAACAAGAGGAATTAAACCGTCAAAAATTAAGGACAATCTACTATGGTGGAATGGACCACATTGGCTAAACCAAAGTGAAGACCAATGGCCACAATACAACAAAAATTACAGCACTGAGGTGGAGCGTAAAAAATGCTTACATGTGGGAGTAAGCATAGAAGTCGACAAAATCAACGTTCTAGAGAAATTCTCATCTTTACATCGCGCAACACGTGTGATAGCTGTATGTTTTAGGTTTATTAACAATTGCAGTCCCAAAACCGGGAAACTAGTAGGTCCATTCACAGTTCAAGAGCTACAAGATGCGATGAATAGAATTATCAAATTAGATCAACAAGATTCATTTTCAGAGGATATACGCAAACTAAGACTCAAAAATAGAGTATCAAAAAAGAGCAAAATTCTAAATTTACATCCATTCGTAGATTACCATGGAGTACTTAGAGTGGGAGGCAGGCTTCAACACTCATTACTAAGTTACAGTGAAAAACATCCGATCATAATTTCTGCGTCAGGTCACTTAGCAGGATTGATTGTAAGGAATGCACATGACAGAACCTTACACGGCGGAAATCAACAAACAATGGCTTTTGTAAGAAGAAAATATTGGATAATAAATGGAAAAAAGGTTACAAAGAAAATAATTAATAAATGTGCAAGGTGTATAAGATTCAAGGCTGAGACAGCTGGTCAATTGATGGGTCAACTACCACCAACAAGAGTTAATCCGGCGTCAGCGTTTTTAAATGTAGGAATTGACTACGCTGGGCCCATTCAAATAAAAACTACTAAAGGCAGGGGACATAAGTCCTACAAGGGCTACATTGCAATATTTGTATGTATGTGTACAAAGGCCATTCACTTAGAAGTGGTGAGCGACATGACGTCAGAAACCTTTATTGCCGCACTAAAACGATTTATGGCAAGAAGAGGAACGTGCGCAAATATATTCTCCGATAATGGTACGACATTTGTGGGGACAGCTAATGCATTAAATGTTGAGGTAGCAAACACGATAAAAACTTCCAGCATTGTGGACAAATTAGCAAACATTGGAACTCAATGGCATTTTATACCGCCATCAGCACCACATTTTGGAGGGCTCTGGGAGGCAGGTGTGAAATCAACCAAACATCACCTAAAAAGGGTGATTGGAGAGTCAACCCTAACTTATGAAGAATTAACTACATTAACACACCAAATTGAAGCATGTTTGAATTCGAGGCCTTTGTGTAAACTAACAGAAGAAATAAATGACATTTCAGTACTAACGCCAGGGCATTTCTTGATAGGGAGAGAACTATTATCACCAAGTAGTCCAATTATTACCCATAATGATACAGGTTTAGAAGGCAGATGGAAAATAATACAAAAAATGAAAAAAGATTTTTGGAAAGTGTGGACAAATGAATATCTGCATGAACTTCAACAACGAAACAAATGGAAACTGGAACAAGAAAATCTAAAGGTGGGAGAATTAGTACTTATAAAGGATGATCGAATGTCACCAAGCAAATGGCCAATGGCAAAGGTGGAAGGAGTTCAAGTCGACGACAAAAATTTAGTGAGAGTCGTCACGTTGAAAAAAGCGGAAGGAGCAGAAATTAAAAGACCAATCCATAAACTAGTACCGCTATCGATAATCCACAATGAAAACAACTCAAAACCACGTAGAAAAACAAATAACATTTGGAAAATTTGGACATTGGCAATTATTTTTGCACTCCAATTGTACAGCGGGAAAGCACATGCAGCCCACATAAAAACAAGTACAGCACAGTATCACGTGGAATATCCAAAACCTGGATTCTACATAGAACATCTTGGAACAGCCAAAATTGATCGAGGTTTTTTAAGAATCGAAGCTAAAATAGGAAAAGAAGATTTAGAGGCACACATAAAGTCTATACAGGATGTAATATCAAAGGTAGACAAGATGTGCAATGAGGTTAAAAAAACCACTATTCACCACGTGGATTGCCAACCACTGATTGATCATCTTCACGAAGAAGAAAGGCGAATCAAATGGATACATAAAGGTGTGTCAAAAATTGTTTTAAATAGGACAAGACGAGGTTTATGGGGAACCCTACTAACTTCAATTTTTGGCGTGAACGATGAAGTATACAGGGAAATCGATGATCTTGATAAAAATCAAAAAGAGTTGATTCAAGCGTCAAATCACCAAACCAAGTTTATGCTTAAAGCACTATTAAAGTTTAACGACACCGAGGAAAGAATATCTAAGAAGCTCAACCAGTTTACAGTAAAAATTAAGAAAGGCATGGAGGTGATAGAACAAATGCAAAATTGGTACTCCGAAGTTGACAATAACAAATTGGAAATTGAATTACTAAATCTGTACGATGTAGCAAAAGGGTACATCGACGAATTGATAGATTACTATCAGAATATATTAAATATACAAACCAGTAAAGAAAACATTTATGAGATAGTATCTCCAGTACATATAGAAGAAATTGTCAACGAAGCATCTATAAAATTACCTCATAACATAGAAATTCAGTCACAGCCTATAATTAAAACAGAATTAACACAAATTGGCAACGACACGTACATTTACGTTTACCTTGCAATGACGGAAGGTACACAGTTTGACCTAATTAAGGCAAATGTACTTCCACTAAAAATGAAAACGAACAACTACTGGATATATGATATAAGCACCGACATTATCGCAATAGACTATGATAATCAGCGATATTTTCAACTAAATGATGCGATGCTAAAAAACAGTGTAAAATTGAATAAGACAGTTTACATCTGTTCTCCATCTATCATAAGGAATATTGAGAACAACCCGAATTGTTTGATAGACGAATTATACCAGAGAACCGAAAATGTGACGTGTCCAGTGAAAGAAATGAGACTAACAAGTACTATCTGGAAAAAGGTATACACAAGCAATACGTGGATTTTTGTGGCACCTGCAAGGATTAAAGTGGCAATCACTTGCAGTGGGCATAGAGAGGAGGTAATGCTACATCAATGTGGCATTATTACAATATCACAGAATTGTGTGATAGTAACTAGAACAGCGACACTATCACCGGCGAGAATACAGAGCGTTCCAGTCATTGCCGGCTATATTAGGCCGGTTGAGGCAAATTTGACGTTGTCAAAAACACCCACACCTCACAGCAAACCATCTCACTCTACAACGGAGAATGAGGACATTATAGAACCCGACGAAGAAATTAATGATCTCTTTGAGGAACAAGAGAAGATCCAAGAAGAACTTCAACATACAGTTTGGAAAAACTTAAGACATCACGCATCACTATCAAGTGTGATTACTACACTAGTACTCACGGCAGTAGTAGCTATAGTAGTGTTTGGAGGTTGGCGACTTAAAAGCATATCATCGCTAAAAAAGGATTAAAACCAAAAACTCCTAGGGCACCAACTGAGGATGAAGAAGAAGAAATCGAACTACGCCCGTTAAGAACCACAAGGCATCAACTGCCGTCCTAAGATCAAGGTCATAAAATAAATACGCCTAGTCATAGGATGTGGTCAACCATTTTATTAGCATATCATTGGTCCGACTATAAATCTTGACTTATAATGTTGGCTTAATATACGAAAGTTTAGAGTTGCACTATTTAGTTAGATTTGTGCGTAAGGAACAAAATTCCTTTAGTTAGAATTATACTACATTAACCAGGGTAAATTAGGTGATAAGATATCTTTATAATTCAGTTATTAGTAGTCTATTGCACTGAAACGATTAAAACAACATTAAGCTGTATTTAGTATAAGATCCATGTGAGCATCAAACTGCTGCGGTTATACTGTTACAGAATCAATTTGCCGTCACTACAGTCATCAGGCAAACGACACCCATGATTAACACTGCAAAGCTGACCTAAGGAAAACACCTCGACCACTCACCTCTCAACTTGAGAGTTGCCAGCATGTTTAATCTTCATTTAAACAATAGGTTATTGACATGACATGATTTAAGTGTTTAATTACTTTCAATATGGCTCAATCGAAAACCATTAAGAAATAGTAAACATCCGCATAATGTGTTTGTACAAGCTATATTATGTAGGACGATCAGTAGGCAGCATTTGCAACATCAGGTTTACAGCGACCACTAAACTGTTTTGTTTGTGAAACCAGTAAATATATTGTACCTTATGTTTGTACAACAGTTTGAACATCACTGGTAATATTGGTTAGTTTTAAGTGATTGTAGAAGTAGATAGAAGAATAAAGTTAGTATTTGGTTAAAGCACAGTCTTATCATTACTCAACTAAACAGTACTACTTTCAAGAATGAAGTAATTCAAAATCTTTGTTCTGTGCATAGCATCGAAATCCATTATTGTACTCCTCACAATCCAAATTCTAACAGTCCCATTGAACGCTTTCACTCTACAATAAATGAAATCATTCTTACTTTAAAAAATCAAAAACCAAAAGAAAACATTTCTAATTTAATGGCCTATGCAATTTTGTCTTACAACAACTCTACTCATAGCGCTTTGAAATACACTCCTTTTCAAATAGTGAGAGGTAAACTCGATTACAAAAACCCTTTAGAATTGTCAGAAGAAGAAAGACTTTCTCAGTATATACAAGATCATTCTGAAAATATTAAAATAATAAATAAGGAAATATACAATAAACTGACTTTTCAACAAAAATCGAATTTAGAAAAAGCCAATGTCAACAGGCAATCCGAAATACAAATTGACCCCACAAAGCCCGTGTTTACTAAGACATTCGCTCAAAAATCAAAAGCTAAAGAAGCCAATAAATATAAGAAAGTTCACTCCCCTATCATTGACCATGAAAATGTAATTGTCTCGCAAAATAAGCAGTTTCATAAAAACGTTTTAAAACCACAACGTCATTTAATTGTTTCAGATGATGCAACTCCATCTAATACTAATAATTCCCATGGTTACAACCTTAGAAATCAAAGAACTAAGTAACCCTATCCTTCCCATCTCTGTTGGAAAAGCTTACGTTGCACAATCTAAACATACGTCTTTTTATCACATTAACATCAGTGACATCGAAACATGCTTGTATAAAGTTCAGTACCTTTTAGATAAATCCAATTACATAAATAACAACTCCAGCAAAAATGAGAGCTTTACGCTTTTGACCTCTCATAAGTTCAAACAAACAGCTGACTATTTGCAACGCATTCTTAGTAATGTCGAGATATTCCATAAACCTACTAAAGTTAAACGCGGACTAATTAATATTGTCGGTAAAGTTAACAAATGGTTATTTGGTACTCTAGATTCTGATGACGAAGATAGATTTAATAACTATTTTAATACAATCTTACAAAACCAACAAAAAGCACAAGATGACTTAAAAAGTGAACATACTGTCTTAACATCAGTAGTAGAAACTTATAATGTACAATTGAAAAAGCTGACTAAAAACCAAGACCTATTACTAGATAAAATCAATCAATTAAGAGACATGGAATACAATATAGGCAACGCATTGTATATGTCACTAATTTTGGATAATATTATATTTCAACTAAATACCGTAAATCAACTTGTCAGTAATATTGAAACCGCAATTTCGTTTGCTCATGTAAACACTATGCATAACTCAATATTAAATCCATCTCAGTTGAGGAAATTGATTAGTGATCTCCACAGTCTCTATAAGTCAGATAATCTTCCAAAATTTAACGAATTAATTAATTACTATAAGTACTTATCAGTGCAAGTAATGATCAAAGAAAACATAATATTATTTTCTATACACACACCAATTACTGGACCAAATCAATTTACATTGTATAAAATCTTTCCTATCCCGGTCCATAACCAAACAATTTCCGTTGCCGATCCTTATATCCTACTTACGAAAGAAGAATATTGGACAGCACAAGAAGAATGCCCGCAACTGGAAAATGTGTTCATTTGCCAACAAGAAGCTTTATCAAGAGAAGCTAGCTGTGTATTTAAGCTGATCACCACTACAGTGAATGAGTGCCCTTTAGTAGACATTTATTTTAAAAGAACAACCGTACACCGCTTGAATGGAAAGGAAATCCTGGTGATTCCAGTAAATGAAACTATCATCAAAAGTACTTGTAAAAAAGGATTGTACAGTTTACGAAATCCCAGTATAATCACTATTCCCGAATGTGCGATTAAAATTGGACACCGTGTATATGAAAAAGAAACCAGTTCAGATCTTCGATTCATAGTGGACCTGCCTGACTTTTCGTACACCGAACAAAGTACTGCCATCCCTAAACTCCAACTCGACGAGGTAAACATTGAAGAACTCAATAAAGCCCGGAAGATCCTGGACTCAGTTAAATTTCATTTCTTGAATGAACCAACTCAGTTTTCACCCACATATTGGACTCTTTTTGCACTCATTTTAGGCATACTGATCTTGGCAGCCCTTATCTACCTGTGGAGGACTCTTCGCCAAAGAAGAAAGTCTAGACGAACCCCTTCATCTAAAGACATTGATCTGCCCTTAGATGATCGAAAAAACAAGGAACCCTTGTTTTCCGAACTTACGGAGGGAGGAGTTATGTAGCCTATAATTCCGATAATGCTGACTATTAGATTAGACTTTGCAGAATCTTATTTTATTGTTTATATAAAAATCACGCTTTCTAGATTCAAGCTAGGGCCCGTAGTCAGTCTGTAAATCACTTTGCAATTGATCTTCGTTTAAGGCAGTCATATTGTGAGTCACCTTTTGTTGTAATCTTTTCTGTAATAAAGTTTTTTTAAAAGACTTATCGCGTGGAAGATTACTTAACTCAAGTGATATTTTAAACTCGAAATTTATATGTATTACTTTTTATTTTTATAAGATGGATTCCTTTCACTGGAAAAAATCGCTGACTCACGCAGAATTAGCGGAAGAGGTGGATTTGGCGACATTAGAACTTGCGGCCATTTCCGAAGAACAGGCAGAAAACTCTGATGTGAATGGCGACTCAGACGCCGAAGATGTGATCCCTGATTATTACTGTAACACAACCGCACTTCCGCCATCTACAATAGAAGCTCATAGCGACACTCCGACTTCTGAGAGTGATGCGCCTTCTCAAGCATTGACTCCATCATGTTCAGGATACTCTTCTACTACATCTAGCAGGTCAAGCAAGAGAAGAAGAACCAATTTGGGTACTCCAACTCAGCAATCAGAGGACTGCTATGACTTTGATTCTGACGATTCCATTACTGACAAAACTTACACTCCTTTAGACAAGTTACAAACACAACATAGTAGCAATGAATTATTGCATGACAGTGAACAGGAGAATATAGATGTCACCCTAGATTTTGATCGTTTTTGCTTATGGGAAAAAAGTTCGGTTTTGCCACAGACATTCAACAACTACAACTTTGACACTAACGTAGGCCCTAATGTGCAGGTAATTGTTATATATATTTTTCGTTTTTGTATAAATATTTATGTAAACAGTAATTCTTATTTCAGATTGATTCGGAAGAGCCTATTGACTTCTTCCATTTATTTTTCACAGAAGAGTTTCTAAAAGACATTGTGGACCAGACAAACCTATACGCCAACCAGCACAATAAAAATTTGGGATTTACCTATGAAGAAATACAAGCATTTCTAGGAGTTTTAATTATTATGGGATTCAATTCTTTGCCGCAGATGCGCAAATACTGGTCCCAATCTCATAATTTTCATAATAAAAGAATCACATATATTTTTCCATTGAAAAGGTTCCTGAATGTCCTTAGATTTCTCCATGTAAATGGATATGCGAGAAAAAACATTTTCAAAATGCCAAAACCTCAGACCTCATTCACTCCTGTAACACAGCCCGCAAGCATCAGAACGGTGGTGGGATCTGGCGAGAACACGGGCCTTGACTCCTCCCTTAGTCCCGAAGAAGAGCAGGCTCTGTCAATAATTCCCACCCTTTCTGAAGGAATCCCAGTGATCGCGGCTCCACTAACCAACCCTCCTCAAACACTGACTAATCCCAGCTGGCTGGAATTGATGGAAAGAGAAGGATCATCTCAATCAGTCCCAGAGGTAGACTTAGAGGATGTGGATGAGTCCTACAAAGTTCTTGTGGAATATGCCAGAAGCAAGAACCTTGGAAGCAAGATTATAAGGGACTATTCCAAAAATACCGGATATATAGACAGGGGATTGTTCAATATAACTCTATATGAGTATCTCTCAAAAGAGATCTCAGAGTCTCAGGCTCTTGGAATGTTGAAAGGAATCAGAATGGAGAGACAACGAGCTCAAGCTCAAAGCTCTCGAGACACGGGGCATGCAATGCAAAAATTCATCACCGAGCAAGAAGGATTCTTGACAATGGCATTGGACAAATTGAGACAATCTGGAGACAACGAGAGAAATTGCAGGCATGTGCTGAGACAAACAATGGACACTCTAAATCGACTAGAGAAGCAAAAATTAGATTCAACATTGACCCCAAAGTCATCATCCCCTACATACTCCGTGTCCACTGAACCCCCCGACACCAGCCTCACATTCGGTCACCATCCGACAATGCTAACTGGATTAGACATGTAGCACAAACATGTAGACATGTAGCTGTTGATGAGAGCATGATAGCATTCAAAGGAAGGTCAACATTAAAGCAGTACTTGCAGATGAAGCCCATAAAACGGGGTTTCAAGGTATGGGCTTTAGCCTGCTCTCAAACGGGCTATTTGTACTCATTTGAAGTCTACCAAGGAAAGGAACAGAACCTCAATTCTGAAGACACGTTAGGAGAGCGTGTAATTCTAAAGTTATCAAGAAATTTACAAGGAAAAGGTTTCTGTATTTATTTCGATAATTTTTTTACGACAATTCCGTTAATGGAAAAGTTGGAAAGCAAACATCTTTTTGGTTGCGGCACCATAAGACAAACAAAAAGTTTTTTCCAAAAAGCAGATTGACAGAAGACAAAAAGCTTAGCATAGGTCAATCGGATTTTACTACGTGCAAACAGATCTGTATCTGCAAATGGAAAGATCGCGGTAAAAAAGCTGTAACAGTGCATAATGCAGCAGACTTTGGAGAAGTCCTTCGAACAAATAAATTTGGTGTAAAGGAAAATGTTAGGTGCCCTCTATCAATAGTTGATTACAATAAATTTATGGGAGGGGTTGACAGATTTGACCAGAGAATGTCAGCTTATCCAATCGGATCAGAATTGGCCGCCTAGATCGTGCGATTTAACACCATTAGATTTTTTTCTTTGGGGTTTTTTGAAGTCGATGATTTACGCGAATAAGCCAACGACGACTCAAGCCTTAAAAGAGGAAATTGGACGCTGCATTAATGAAATACCGCAGCATTTATGCAAAGCGGTCATTGAACATTTCATTAAAAGATCGCGTGCATGCCAGCAAAGCCGCGGCGGCCATCTGCACGATATATTGTTCCATACATAACCTCATTCTGTCTACTTTACGATATAATAAAGTTTCACGATTTTTTTTTAAATATCTGTTTTATTTAAAATTTAAAAATTGCGTTCTTGTTGGAACACCCTTTACAAGAGTTATGTAGCCTATAATTTCGATAATGCTGACTATTAGATTAGACTTTGCAGACTCTTATTTTATTGTTTATATGAAAATCACGCTTTCTAGATTCAAGCTAGGGCCCGTAGTCAGTCTGTAAATCACTTTGCAATTGATCTTCGTTTAAGGCAGTCATATTGTGAGTCACCTTTTGTTGTAATCTTTTCTGTAATAAAGTTTTTTTAAAAGACTTATCGCGTGGAAGATTACTTAACTGGCGCAGTCGGTAGGATCTCAGAAGATTTTTCGGTTTAACCTGTGATTTGGAAGCAGCCTTTCCTGAAGCCAGGCCCAAAAAATCGTCAGTTTCTACTGTTTGCTGAGATCGACCTTTGAACCTACAGAAGAGAACCCACAGTTGCGGATCTAAGAAAGTACCGTAAGTGAGATTCCTTCTTTTACCCTTTTATTGTAAAATTGATGTGTGTTAATGCGAAATACCATTTTTCTATATTTTTTATCATCAAATTTAACTTTGAATGTCAGTAAGTCAGATCGATAATCTAATCTTAGACATTTCAAATATTAATTTGGAAGATAATCTTGATACTACTCTCATAAACATAGATTTAGATATGGCTACTCTTACAGCAGCAAAAGAAATTGCGCGCACACTAAAAACATTTAGTGGAAAAAGCAAGCATTTAGAATTTTTTATAGCCAGCGTAGATAGTTTCTATCAAAGATACTTTATTTCTACTCAAGATGATTCATTAAAAGAATTTGTTTTTGCTTCAATTTGCTCTAAAATTTGTGACGAAGCAGGCGATTTCTTATTATGTAGACCAGATTTAACTAGTTGGCCGCTCATTAAAGCAGCTTTAAGACAAAAATTTGGCGATCGCGTAAATCGATCAGTCTTATCTCAACAATTAAACTTCATGACTAAAAATCGAAATGAAAGTGTGTTAGACTTCATTGAACGCTTAAAAGTGCTTAAAACCAGAATTTCACTAAAAATAATTGCTGATTTAACATTAACTAATGCTACCAAGCAAGCATTAATTGAACAAACAGAATTAACATCAGTCACTGTTTTAATTAGTAATTCTCCTAGTGAACTAAGGACTATTCTAATGTTTCACAACCCTAAAACTTTAGAAGACGCTAGCACATTTGTTGTAAATTATTCGTTAGTTGAACAGCAAATCAACGCAAGATCTTATCACTCTCAGCCTAAACAACAACCACAATTTGGGAATAAGCCTCATTTTCAACATAAACCTGTAAACAGAACACCCCACTTTGCCGAAAACAGTTTCCCAGCGTTTGAAAACCGTTTTCCATCATTTCAGCCCTCATTTGTTCAAGTACAACCCCATTCTTCACAAAACTTCAATGCGCAAGCAAATTTCAAACAGCCTTTTCCCAGCCAGCCTATTAACATTCAAAGTAGACCAGTAAAACAACATTTCCCCACAAACAGTCAAGTATTTGGAAAACCTAAAAATGTATTTTCGAAAGAAAACTCGAACAGACCCACCGGACCACCAATACCTATGTCAACTTCGACAAGAAACACCATGCAACGATCATTTGTGCCCCAATCGAGAAACTTTAACAATTTCCAAAGACCCAAATATACTTTTACTGAATTAACCTACTTAGCCGATGGTACCCCAGTATACGCACAGGACCAATCAGAAAACCCTGATAATGACTACACTCAGTATGAATCTCCAGAATATTGCAGTGAACCTCAACAATACTATGAACCCCAATATTTTGAGGAAGAAAACGCACCTCTAAACGAAACCGAAAATTTTCAAGAACCCAGCAAGGAAATCAATCCGCCCTAAATCTAAATAGTTTCCAAGTAAATTCACTTCCTTATATCACTATAACAAACCCCCCAGCTAAATTGTTAATTGATACTGGAAGTCATACATCTTTAATTCGACCAATTCTAGCCGAACAACACTTTCCAAATTCAATTTACACTTCTAAACATACCCTCGTAACTTGCACAGGCAACTCAAAAACTCAATTCAAATCAAGAATTCCCCTCTTACAAGAGTTTGGTATTAACAACGAATTAGAGTTTATACTATATAATTTCCATGATTATTTTGACGGTATAATAGGACTTAGAGACTTGAGAAAATTAGGTTTAGATGTAAAATTATCAGAACAAAAGTTGTGTAACAATTTCACAGAAATTCCTTTATACTATCGTGAAGATTTTGATCTCCAAAAAATTGAAATTCCACCTACATCAATTATTGTAAAGAATATTTACACTAATCTTCCTGAAGGAACAGAACTCTTTTTGCCTCATATACATAACGGAACAGTTGAAATTCCACCTTCGCTTTTATTAGTGAAAAACAGTACAGTTCCATTGGAAATTCGTAATTTGTCTAAGGAAAGTATAATTATAGAATTTGACCCTTTCTCAATCGAAGAAAAAGCTCAAATCTTTAATTCTCAAAATTTTGAAATTTTTAATATTGAACAAGTACATTCAGAAATCTTTAACTTTGAAACTTCGGATTGCGACTTTGAAACTTCAGATTGCGACTTTTCTTTAATCCGTTCTCAACATCTCAATCAAGAAGAAAGAAAAGAATTAAAAAATGTCATCAAACAATTTTCAGACGTTCTGCATAAACCAAATTCACAATTAACCTTTACTAACGAAGTAAAGCATGAAATTAAGACCACAGATGAAATACCCGTGTACACTAAATCTTATCGTTATCCTTATGTTCATAAACAAGAAATTCAAAATCAAATCTCTCAAATGCTTAATGATGGCATAATTCGCCCTTCATCTAGCCCTTGGTCATCACCAGTTTGGATTGTCCCAAAAAAAATTGACGCTTCAGGCAAACAAAAATGGCGTGTAGTTATCGATTATCGCAAAATCAATGAGAAAACGATTGACGATAGATATCCAATTCCAAACATTGCAGATATCCTCGATAAACTTGGCAGAAGTCAATATTTTACTACATTGGATCTAGCCTCAGGCTTTCACCAAATAGAAATGCATTCCAACTCTATTTCTAAAACAGCTTTCACTGTCGAAAATGGACACTACGAATATATCCGTATGCCATTCGGTCTTAAAAACGCCCCCGCTACTTTTCAAAGAGTAATGGATAATGTTTTGAAAGATCTCCAAGGAAGAATTTGTCTCGTTTACATGGACGATATCATCATCTTTTCTACATCTCTTCAAGAACATATCAGTAATCTCAAGGCCGTTTTTCGTAGACTTCGCGAGCATAATCTTAAAATCCAGCTCGATAAATCTGAATTTTTGTGTAAAACTGTTGAATTTCTTGGTCATGTTATCGCCCCTGAAGGAATTAAGCCAAATCCAAAAAAAGTCGAAGCCATAAAAAAGTTTCCAATTCCTAAAACTCCAAAGGAAGTAAAATCTTTTCTCGGACTAATTGGTTACTACCGAAAATTTATTCGAAATTTTGCACATTTAACAAAACCTCTTACAAATTGTCTAAAGAAAAATCAAAAGATTGAACACACCCACGAATTTGTCAATTGCTTTGAAACTTGTAAACAAATGTTAATGAATGACCCAATTTTGCAACACCCTGATTTTTCACAACCTTTTAATCTTACTACAGATGCATCTAATCATGCAATCGGAGCCATTTTGTCACAAGGTCCTATAGGTAAAGATCTACCTATCGCATATGCATCTCGAACTTTGAACCCTGCAGAAACAAACTATAGTACGATTGAAAAAGAGCTTTTAGCAATCGTCTGGGCAACCAAATATTTTAGGCCTTATCTTTTCGGTACTAAGTTTAAAATTATCACGGATCATAAACCATTACAATGGCTATTCTCCATTAAAGAACCCAATTCTAAACTAGTACGATGGCGCTTAAAATTGGAAGAATACGACTATGAAATCATATACAAGAAAGGAAAGCAAAACACTAATGCCGATACGCTTTCTCGAATTCAAATTTACCCTATAGAGGACGATCAATTATCAATTTTTCCCAATTTTGACCCAAATGAAATTCCTGAAATTTCCAACGAAGACATTGAACAAATACTTGATTCATGGACTAAAGAAATTACACCGCCTAGTTCTTCTCCAAAGAACAAGATTAATATAATTTCAGACATAACAATTCGTCCACCAATTTAAGAAAATCAAACTAAAATTGATAATACAGACGATCTAGAAACAAGACATACAACTGCTGAAAATCCCATAATTGGCGCACCCTATGTACAAAAACCTTTAAATATACAGTGTGGAACAGCCAAATGGAATAAATTCGATAACGAATAAATGAGAGCGTGTTGGGAAAAACGCTTGGACACGTCGATTTGTATTTTGAGATGTGCATTTATTAAAAAAAATAAAAATTATATAGGGTGTGTCATGTGACAGTGGCCGATACCAACTTTCTTATTTTAAATACAACCCCCTGTATATTATTAGTTTTTTGGATTCTTCAGAAAATTCTAGACATAATTCATGTACAATGTCCCATACCTATCTTCAACTGTTTCGGAAATATTAAGTGTTTTCAGATGTATTACTAAATAATATATAAAAACCAAGTCATGTTTAGATACTCGAACAACAACAAAATTAAAATTCAAAAGCAACACATTTTTGATAAACATCGCTTATATGTATTTTTAAACAACGATCCTTCTGAAGATGAAATTTGTAAAATCATTAAAGAACATTTTACTCCTAAATGCACATATTGCTTAAATTTTAAAGATAAAAGCCTTGAACCAATTGTCTTAAGTATTTTCCAAAAATACTTTAAAAATAATGCATTTAGTCTTTTCATTTCCAATACTGTGTTGGAAGACGTCGAAAATATTGAAGAACAACGACAAAAACTAAAATACTATCACGAAACTAAAACCTCACATCGTGGTATTCAGGAAAATATTGTAGCACTTAAAAAACGATTCTATTGGCCAAATTTAGAAAGTGACGTCAAGATGTACGTAAATTTATGTGAAATTTGTCAAAAGTCCAAATATGAAAGACACCCGAATAAATTGATTTTTAAACCAACACCTATAGGTTATGAACCTTTTGATCATATTTATATGGATATCTACAAGACACACAATGTTTCATTCTTAACCATTGTAGATAGTTTTTCAAAGCTAGGACAAGCATATCCTTTGCTAACGCCAAACAGCACAGAGGTAGCTAATAAATTAATCACTTATTTTAATCATTTTGGATTACCTCGCAAAATTACCACCGATAACGGTACTTGTTTAATCTTCATTTAAACAATAGGTTATTGACATGACATGATTTAAGTGTTTAATTACTTTCAATATGGCTCAATCGAAAACCATTAAGAAATAGTAAACATCCGCATAATGTGTTTGTACAAGCTATATTATGTAGGACGATCAGTAGGCAGCATTTGCAACATCAGGTTTACAGCGACCACTAAACTGTTTTGTTTGTGAAACCAGTAAATATATTGTACCTTATGTTTGTACAACAGTTTGAACATCACTGGTAATATTGGTTAGTTTTAAGTGATTGTAGAAGTAGATAGAAGAATAAAGTTAGTATTTGGTTAAAGCACAGTCTTATCATTACTCAACTAAACATGGTCCTTCGAGCAAAAAAGAAATAAGTCATGGATAACTGAAGAAAATAGCGTTCGGGATTTTCTTCATACGGTAATCGCGTTAAACCGGATTACGAACAGTAAAAGTGCGCGTTTTTGTTAACAGGAAAAGGAAAAACGCGTAGTGACTAACTTAACCTAACCGCTGTGAAGTAAAGCAGTGAACCAAGTGACATTAATACAAACAGTTATACTACATTAAACAAAACCAAACAACACTGTCAACACAAACTACAAAGAAACTACTACAGACATGGAACAATTGAACAAAATTGTAGAAAAACAGGAGCAGCTAGCAGAAGAACTTAACAAAAAGTTCATAAACATTAAAAAGGATCCAAGGTCCAGAAAAACGGAAGCTTACCTGCTGGAAAAATTGAAGGAGGTTGACGACATATGGCAAGAGTTTAGTTCTCAACATCAGGAGATCGCAAAAATTACTGGTAAGAGCACCGAGAACCCGTACATAAAAACAAACTACTTTAATCAAGTTGAGGTAATATACTTGAAAGCAAAGGCATACTTGAAAGAACAGCAAGAAATTCTAAGAGACAGAAGTAACGATGCACAAGTGCAGAAAATTTGTGACCAGGAAAGAAGAATTGATCTCCTAAGAGCTGACATAGAAAGCTCAAAAACGGCCACTGAAGGATATGAGCAATATCTGGAAGACATAAAAAAGTAATTTATGATAGTTGTAGACAAGGATATAGAGCTAAGCCGCATAAGGCACGAATATTCTGACCGGCGATACTATACGGAAGATACATTTCATAACATTAAAAGGGAGTATCGAACTGCAACAATAGCGCTAGACAGACAAATTAAACAGCAACGGTGTTTACCTACACACACCACCAACACTATGGCATTACCTAGGCTAACAATACCATTTTTCAATGGAAAATATGACGAATGGCCTACCTTCCAGGACATATTTGCAACAATGATCGACACGAACGTCAACATTAGCATGGTTGAAAAAATGCAATACCTTAAAACGTACGTGAAAGGAGAAGCAGAGAAAGCAATTCAACATTACGAGATAACAGAAACAAACTATACTAGTGCCTGGAATGAACTTAAAGAGAGATATGACAATAAAAGACGAATTGTCAATAAGCTCATTAACAAAATACTACATATTCCACAGACGCAAAGAGAATCAGCCGAACATTTGAAAACCCTGTACAATACAGTAAAAGAGTGTTTGGAAGCGTTAAAAATGCAAAAAATTGACATAGCATCATGGGATCCTATTATAGTATGTATCGTCAGCAATAAATGGGATGCCAGAACCAACGACTTGTATGAGTCGACGGTTGACAACATCTTCGAAGTGCAATCATTGGAGAGTGTACTGAAATTTATACTGAGGCGATTTCAAACCATGGAGGCGTCAGAGACGAAATCAAGTGAGAAAAGAGGCGCACCCTCAGGCTACAGGGGCTTTGAGGAAAGAGGCGCACACTCAGGCTACAGAGGCTTTGAGGAGAGAGGAGGCTACAAGGGCACTTACGAACGAGGGCTCCAGGCAAACTCCAGAGATGTCGAGGACAAGAGAATAGCAGTAACTAATTGTAAGTATTGTAATCGATCGCACTCTATTTATTCATGTGTAGATTTTAAAGGGTTAGACAATGTACAGCGTCATGAATTTATAAAAAAACAAAAATTATGTTTTAACTGTTTAAATCATGATAGTAGAAAAAGATGCGTTTCTCGTTTTCAATGTAGAACTTGTAACAAAAACCATCATACGCTGATTCATATAGATAACTACAGAAATTTAAAAAATAGCCACAATTATAATTCAGACAAGGCAAAGGGCCAAGAAAGAGTTGCACGGGTTGCAAACCACATGACTGTGCAAGGCGAAACGGTGTTATTAGCAACAGCTTTAATTAAAGTTAAAAACGTGAACAATACATGGGAATATTTTAGAGCGTTAATTGATCCTGGATCTCAGGCGGCATTTGTTACCGAAGAGGCAGCAGTACTGTTAGGTTTGCCACGCGAAAAAGTTCGAGCAGAAATTACCGGGTTAGGAGAAGAACAGCCTAAGTACAGCAATAATAAAATAAGAGTAGAATGTAAAGCGCGAGCTTCAAGTGCGTACTCGCTAAGTACAGAATTGTTAGTGTTACCAAAACTAACAAAAAGTTCACCGGAGCGTGAAATTGATTACGACGAGAATTATTGGAAAAACGTAATGTTAGCAGACCCACTATTTTACAAGCCAGGTCCGGTAGACATTCTCTTAGGGGCAAAGGAATATCAGGAAATTTTGTTGAATGGTATAAAGAAAACGGATGTTGGACTAACAGGACAAAATACTGAATTCGGATGGATTTTACTTGGGTGTAGCCCAGGAAAAACTAATGGCACCATAGAAATTGCTAGTATGATGACAAGAACACTGCAAGAAGAAGACATAACGAGATTTTGGGAGCTAGAAGAAGTAACGTCAAAACCAGCTGTAAATAACCAAGAACAAGAATGTGAACGTGACTATAATCAAAATACAATGAGAAACGACGATGGGACTTACACGGTCAGCATTCCATTTAAAAACACAGACCTGACCTTAGGTGAGTCAAGAACTAGGGCAATGGCACGGTTATTGCAACTAGAAAAAAGATTACGTCAACAAGTGAACGAAAACATTGCATATAAAGAGTTTATGCAAACTTATATAACGTTAGGCCACATGAAACTTGTCAGCCAAGCAGACGAAAAGAAAGGAAAATATTATATACCACATCATTATGTAATAAAAGAAGAAAGCACAACAACTAAATTAAGAGTTGTGTTTGATGCATCATGCAAATCGTCAAACGGAAAAAGCTTGAATGAGTTAATGCACACTGGACCACTCATCCAAGAAGAGCTTTGCGACATCTTAATTAGGTGGCGGAGTTACAAGATAGCGTTTACAGCTGACATTGAAAAAATGTACAGACAGATAAAGATCAAGGAGTCTGATCAAGAATACCACAGAATTCTTTGGAGGGGTACAGAAGATGAGCCAATTCGTGAATACAAATTAACGACAGTCACATATGGTACTGCGGCAGCACCATATTTAGCAGTAAAGACTATCCAAAGACTAGCTGAAGATGAACAAGATAATTTTCCTAATATGTTAGAGATCGTAAGAAAAAACTGCTACGTAGACGATGTTCTCGCTGGAGCTGACTCTGAGTTAGAAGCAACAAAACTGCAGCAAGATTTAATAAATATGTTTAAATTAGGAGGATTTAACTTGAGAAAATGGAGTAGTAATAATTTTGCGATACTTACGAATATCTCAGAAGAACTCCGAGAGATAAAACAAATAGATTTGAATGATAATGAACTTCAAAAAACATTAGGCATATTTTGGGCAACTAACAATGACTCAATTAAATTTAAAGTTAATCTAACGGACTTGAACAAATTAACAAAAAGAGGAATAATGTCAAGTGTAGCAAAGCTGTTTGATCCATTAGGACTTTTATCACCTGTTGTAATTACGGCAAAACTCATCATCCAAGAATTGTGGAGAGAACAAAATTCATGGGACAACGTTGTGTCAGAAGTGATTTCAACCAAGTGGAAGGAATTTTACAAAGAACTTAACCAGTTGGAAGAAATACAAATTCCGAGGTGGAGTTACACTTCAAACTCCAGAAGGACAGAAATACATGGATTTTGTGACGCGTCAGAAAAGGCGTTAGGAGCTGCAGTATATGTGAGAACCATGAACGAGTTAGGACAAATACAGATCTCGTTGTTGGTGTCCAGATCAAAGGTTGCACCAATAAGAACTAAACCTACACTACCTAGGTTAGAATTATGTGCAGCGGTGCTACTGAGTAAACTAATAAGGAGAGTCAAGGAAACACTTGGGTCACCAAGTTGGAATATTCACGCGTGGTCGGATTCGATGATCACCTTGTCATGGATTCAGAGCGACGCAAGACATTGGAAGACGTTTGTAGCAAACAGAGTTTCAGAAATTAAACAACTGTCTTCAGAAGTACAATGGCATCATGTTGGGTCTAAAGACAACCCAGCAGACCTAATAACAAGAGGAATTAAACCGTCAAAAATTAAGGACAATCTACTATGGTGGAATGGACCACATTGGCTAAACCAAAGTGAAGACCAATGGCCACAATACAACAAAAATTACAGCACTGAGGTGGAGCGTAAAAAATGCTTACATGTGGGAGTAAGCATAGAAGTCGACAAAATCAACGTTCTAGAGAAATTCTCATCTTTACATCGCGCAACACGTGTGATAGCTGTATGGTTTAGGTTTATTAACAATTGCAGTCCCAAAACCGGGAAACTAGTAGGTCAACAAGATTCATTTTCAGAGGATATACGCAAACTAAGACTCAAAAATAGAGTATTAAAAAAGAGCAAAATTCTAAATTTACATCCATTCGTAGATTACCATGGAGTACTTAGAGTGGGAGGCAGGCTTCAACACTCATTACTAAGTTACAGTGAAAAACATCCGATCATAATTTCTGCGTCAGGTCACTTAGCAGGATTGATTGTAAGGAATGCACATGACAGAACCTTACACGGCGGAAATCAACAAACAATGGCTTTTGTAAGAAGAAAATATTGGATAATAAATGGAAAAAAGGTTACAAAGAAAATAATTAATAAATGTGCAAGGTGTATAAGATTCAAGGCTGAGACAGCTGGTCAATTGATGGGTCAACTACCACCAACAAGAGTTAATCCGGCGTCAGCGTTTTTAAATGTAGGAATTGACTACGCTGGGCCCATTCAAATAAAAACTACTAAAGGCAGGGGACATAAGTCCTACAAGGGCTACATTGCAATATTTGTATGTATGTGTACAAAGGCCATTCACTTAGAAGTGGTGAGCGACATGACGTCAGAAACCTTTATTGCCGCACTAAAACGATTTATGGCAAGAAGAGGAACGTGCGCAAATATATTCTCCGATAATGGTACGACATTTGTGGGGACAGCTAATGCATTAAATGTTGAGGTAGCAAACACGATAAAAACTTCCAGCATTGTGGACAAATTAGCAAACATTGGAACTCAATGGCATTTTATACCGCCATCAGCACCACATTTTGGAGGGCTCTGGGAGGCAGGTGTGAAATCAACCAAACATCACCTAAAAAGGGTGATTGGAGAGTCAACCCTAACTTATGAAGAATTAACTACATTAACACACCAAATTGAAGCATGTTTGAATTCGAGGCCTTTGTGTAAACTAACAGAAGAAATAAATGACATTTCAGTACTAACGCCAGGGCATTTCTTGATAGGGAGAGAACTATTATCACCAAGTAGTCCAATTATTACCCATAATGATACAGGTTTAGAAGGCAGATGGAAAATAATACAAAAAATGAAAAAAGATTTTTGGAAAGTGTGGACAAATGAATATCTGCATGAACTTCAACAACGAAACAAATGGAAACTGGAACAAGAAAATCTAAAGGTGGGAGAATTAGTACTTATAAAGGATGATCGAATGTCACCAAGCAAATGGCCAATGGCAAAGGTGGAAGGAGTTCAAGTCGACGACAAAAATTTAGTGAGAGTCGTCACGTTGAAAAAAGCGGAAGGAGCAGAAATTAAAAGACCAATCCATAAACTAGTACCGCTATCGATAATCCACAATGAAAACAACTCAAAACCACGTAGAAAAACAAATAACATTTGGAAAATTTGGACATTGGCAATTATTTTTGCACTCCAATTGTACAGCGGGAAAGCACATGCAGCCCACATAAAAACAAGTACAGCACAATATCACGTGGAATATCCAAAACCTGGATTCTACATAGAACATCTTGGAACAGCCAAAATTGATCGAGGTTTTTTAAGAATCGAAGCTAAAATAGGAAAAGAAGATTTAGAGGCACACATAAAGTCTATACAGGATGTAATATCAAAGGTAGACAAGATGTGCAATGAGGTTAAAAAAACCACTATTCACGTGGATTGCCAACCACTGATTGATCATCTTCACGAAGAAGAAAGGCGAATCAAATGGATACATAAAGGTGTGTCAAAAATTGTTTTAAATAGGACAAGACGAGGTTTATGGGGAACCCTACTAACTTCAATTTTTGGCGTGAACGATGAAGTATACAGGGAAATCGATGATCTTGATAAAAATCAAAAAGAGTTGATTCAAGCGTCAAATCACCAAACCAAGTTTATGCTTAAAGCACTATTAAAGTTTAACGACACCGAGGAAAGAATATCTAAGAAGCTCAACCAATTTACAGTAAAAATTAAGAAAGGCATGGAGGTGATAGAACAAATGCAAAATTGGTACTCCGAAGTTGACAATAACAAATTGGAAATTGAATTACTAAATCTGTACGATGTAGCAAAAGGGTACATCGACGAATTGACAGATTACTATCAGAATATATTAAGTATACAAACCAGTAAAGAAAACATTTATGAGATAGTATCTCCAGTACATATAGAAGAAATTGTCAACGAAGAATCTATAAAATTACCTCATAACATAGAAATTCAGTCACAGCCTATAATTAAAACAGAATTAACACAAATTGGCAACGACACGTACATTTACGTTTACCTTGCAATGACGGAAGGTACACAGTTTGACCTAATTAAGGCAAATGTACTTCCACTAAAAATGAAAACGAACAACTACTGGATATATGATATAAGCACCGACATTATCGCAATAGACTATGATAATCAGCGATATTTTCAACTAAATGATGCGATGCTAAAAAACAGTGTAAAATTGAATAAGACAGTTTACATCTGTTCTCCATCTATCATAAGGAATATTGAGAACAACCCGAATTGTTTGATAGACGAATTATACCAGAGAACCGAAAATGTGACGTGTCCAGTGAAAGAAATGAGACTAACAAGTACTATCTGGAAAAAGGTATACACAAGCAATACGTGGATTTTTGTGGCACCTGCAAGGATTAAAGTGGCAATCACTTGCAGTGGGCATAGAGAGGAGGTAATGTTACATCAATGTGGCATTATTACAATATCACAGAATTGTGTGATAGTAACTAGAACAGCGACACTATCACCGGCGAGAATACAGAGCGTTCCAGTCATTGCCGGCTATATTAGGCCGGTGGAGGCAAATTTGACGTTGTCAAAAACACCCACACCTCACAGCAAACCATCTCACTCTACAACGGAGAATGAGGACATTATAGAACCCGACGAAGAAATGAATGATCTCGTTGAGGAACAAGAGAAGATTCAAGAAGAACTTCAACATACAGTTTGGAAAAACTTAAGACATCACGCATCAATATCAAGTGTGATTACTACACTAGTACTCACGGCAGTAGTAGCTATAGTAGTGTTTGGAGGTTGGCGACTTAGAAAGCATATCATCGCTAAAAAAGGATTAAAACCAAAAACTCCTAGGGCACCAACTGAGGATGAAGAAGAAGAAATCGAACTACGCCCGTTAAGAACCACAAGGCAACAACTGCCGTCCTAAGATCAAGGTCATAAAATAAATACGCCTAGTCATAGAATGTGGTCAACCATTTTATTAGCATATCATTGGTCCGACTATAAATCTTGACTTATAATGTTGGCTTAATATACGAAAGTTTAGAGTTGCACTATTTAGTTAGATTTGTGCGTAAGGAACAAAATTCCTTTAGTTAGAATTATACTACGTTAACCAGGGTAAATTAGGGGATAAGATATCTTTATAATTCAGTTATTAGTAGTCTATTGCACTGAAACGATTAAAACAACATTAAGCTGTATTTAGGATAAGATCCATGTGAGCATCAAACTGCTGCGGTTATACTGTTATAGAATCAATTTGCCGTCACTACAGTCATCAGGCAAACGACACCCATGATTAACACTGCAAAGCTGACCTAAGGAAAACACCTCGACCACTCACCTCTCAACTTGAGAGTTGCCAGCATGTTTAATCTTCATTTAAACAATAGGTTATTGACATGACATGATTTAAGTGTGTAATTACTTTCAATATGGCTCAATCGAAAACCATTAAGAAATAGTAAACATCCGCATAATGTGTTTGTACAAGCTATATTATGTAGGACGATCAGTAGGCAGCATTTGCAACATCAGGTTTACAGCGACCACTAAACTGTTTTGTTTGTGAAACCAGTAAATATATTGTACCTTATGTTTGTACAACAGTTTGAACATCATTGGTAATATTGGTTAGTTTTAAGTGATTGTAGAAGTAGATAGAAGAATAAAGTTAGTATTGGTTAAAGCACAGTCTTATCATTACTCAACTAAACAGGAACACCCCTCAAGGCCGAAGAAACCCAAACGGCAGAGGACAATTTCAAAATTAAAAAGCCCGAACGAAATTGTCTAATTGTCATCTACGGGCATTAGTAAATAAATAAATAAATAAAACATTAATCGTACATATCACAGTTAACGATAAAGATAACGTCCCTGTTTTACTTGATACGGGAGCTTGTAAAAATGTATTTGACGTAAATTATATCAGCAACATGTGACGGTTACAGAACAGTATACAACTAATAACAGCAGGAAGGTATACAGTTCAACCTCTTGGAAATTCTGAGGTAACTCTAAAAATTAACGATACAATTATTGTGAATGAAGCACTAGTGGTCCAAAATTTATCAAAAGCCTTAATTTTGGGACATAACTTTCTCGCTAGTAAAAAATCATTAATCGATTATAATACCAATACTGTGACGTTATACCATGAACTTGACGCATTTATTTTACATTTTGGCAACAATGTTGACAACAGCATTAGGAAAATAGAGCAAGTGGAGGATATTAGTAAAGTATTTGCAAACGTAGAGATCGAGTCAACAACGCAAACTTTAAGGTTACACTTGCAACCGACTACATGGTCAAAGTCGGTCGCGAGATAACAGTACGACTGAACTGTGCATTACCTCCGCACGAGCTCACGACGTACTGCTTTATCGAGAATGATAAATATCTACGACCAAGGGGATTAGTTTGTTCAAGTTCAATTTTTGTGAAAAATAGCAAATTGTATATCAAAATTAATAATTTGAAAAAGTGATGGGAAAGACCCCTCCACTACCCCTCCACTTTGAGAAAAATGGACTACTACTTCACACTTAATAATTTGAGTTTTGAAAGAGCCTTTATACTAAAAGATACCGCTAGCGGTTATTTAGAAAAAAACCATGGAGGTAGATTTGACTGAAAATTCCAGTTTATTGTATTAATGAAACCGAAAGTGATGAAGAAATGATTACCATGCATGACCATAATCTAAGTAATATAACAAATTCAGAAGTACATAATAAATTCCAAACGCTACTTGCAGAGTATAGTGACGTTTTTTCAAAAACACCAAAATATATGGGGAGAACAGATGTGATTGAACACGAAATTGACGTAGGAAATGCTAAACCTATAAAACAGAAACCTTACAGAGTAGCATAAAAAGAAAGAGAGATAATAGATACGCAAATAAGAGAAATGGAACAATACGATATAATAAGGCAAAGTAACTCGCCCTGGGCAAGTCCCGTCGTACTAGTAAAGAAAAAGTCTGGAGAGACACGATTTTGTGTTGATTATCGCAAGTTAACAATGTAACAGTAAAAAATTCGTGGTCAATATTGAGGATATTTTGACTTATTTAGGGAACTCCCAATATTTCTCATCGTTAGACATGTATTCAGGTTATTGGCAAGTCAAAGTAAAAGAAGAAAATAAGCCACTTACTGCCTTTACAGCGCCAGGTCACGGATTATGGGAATTTAATGTAATGCCTTTCGGATTGTGCAATGCCCCGGCAACATTTCAACAGTTAGGAGATGTAGTGTTTAGAGATTTAAAATAGAAAGAAGTTTTAATTTACATGGACGACATTATAATTTTTTCTGAAACAATAGATAAAAGTAAAAAAGTTTCAAATAGACTTCGAAGTGCAGGCCTAACGTTAAAACCTAAAAAGTGTGAATATCTAAAGGAAAAAAATTAACATTCTTGGTTATACAATTTCGAAAGATGGATTTTTTCCTGATAAATCAAAATTAGTTTTAATTGAAAATTTTCCGAGGCCAAAGAATGTAAAAGGTGTACTAAGCTTTTTAGAAGTTTGTAACTATTACCGGAAGTTTATAGAAAATATTGCAAAAATTGCACGCCCCTTACATGATTTGACAAAGAAACAGAATAAATTTGATTGGCAGGACATACCTGACAAAGCGTTTGAAACACTAAAACAGAAATTGATTAGTGAACCAATGTTGGCACATTTTCAGCGAAACAAAGGGTGTGAATTAAGGGTAGATGCATGTAAAGATGGAATAGGAGCTATATTATTGCAAGAAGATGGAAATGCGTTACACCCGATAGCATACGCAAGCAGAAGTCTTAGTAAAGCTGAGAAAAATTATTCTATAACAGAACTTGAAGGGTTAGCAGCCATATGGGCGCTATCTTATTTTAGGCATTTTATTTATGGAAAACCGATAAAAATAGTGACAGATCATCATGCGCTTTGTTGGCTAAAAACCTTAAAAGAAACTACTGGACGTTTAGCGCGTTGGGCGTTAAAATTATCTGAATTTGACTACACAGTACCTCATAAATCAGGAATTGCTCACAGGGATGCAGACTGCGTTAGCAAATATCCTGTTTTACCAGCTAACACAAAGGTACAAGACATTGACGAAATACCTACTTTCATATTGGATACGTAATATTGCGAAATTACAAGCAACAGACGGAAAAATTTGGAAATTATTCAAGCTATAAGAAATCCTGAACAATTGGTTTGCGGAAAAAGGCAAAAAAATTTAGGCTTGAGTCTGAAGTTTTGTACCGTATAAACTCGCATGGAGCGGGCCGGACTAAACTCTTGGTAATACCACAACAGTTAGTAGGGGAAATTTTGTATTCCCACCACTTAGAACAGCTGAGTGGCCATTTAGGATTGTTAAAAACTCTGGCAAAGATAAAACAACGATATTATTGGCAAGACTTGCAAAAGGACGTAGAACGTTTTGTACGAGGGTATTCGAATTGTCAGGCTCGAAAAGGCCAACAAAATCAGAAACCTATCGGTTTGTTACACCCCATTCCGGTTGGCACTCCATTTGAGAAAGTTGGGATAGATTCATTAGGTCCGTTTCGCAGAAGTAGCAGGGGCAAAACCATGATAGTGGTTGCAACGGATTACGCCACACGGTGGGCGGAGACCGACGCACTACCGAGCGGCAAAGCCGGACCTGTAGCGAAATTTATACTGGAAAAGATTATTACTAGACACGGTGCACCTAAGGAATTGTTGAGTGATAGAGGAAAGGTTTTTCAATAAGAGTTAGTTACGGAATTACTGAAAAAGATGGGGACGACAAGTCAGTTTACTACGGCGTATCATCCCGCAACTAATGGCTTAACAGAAAGATTTAATAAAACTTTAGCCAATATGTTATCTATGTATACTAGTACAAATCAATCAAATTGGGATGAATATCTACCATATGTGATATTTGCGTACAATTCTGCAACACAGGATAGTACTCAATTTTCCTTATTTATTTTGGTATACGGTCGTGAGCCAATTTTACCAACAGAGGCAAACCTGTTGCCGCCCTTAGAAAGCAGTAATAGCAACCAAATTAAAACCAAATTCGAGGATGGAAAACACTAAAATGCAAGTAGTGCATCATCGCTATTTTTGGTGGTGACAAATCCCCGCTATTGTTGCGATGCAGGCGACGAGGAATAACAAACTACGTCAGCCGGTCAAACGGGTATAAAATACCGTGAATGAAAGCGTCCACAGCCGCACTTTCAGTGTCTTTATGCCATCAAACAAACATTTTACACTTTTTGTTCGTTCGGGAGGCGAATAAATCAATATCTGGCATACCAAACTTTTGCATAATATCCAAAAAATATTCATCATTTAGTTCAAATTCATTGTCATCTTTAATTTTTCGCGACTCTTCGTCTGCTTCCTTATTCTCTGAGGACTTCACATAAGAAGCCATGACAACTAACTGTTTATTTTCGCACCATTGCCACAGTTTCCTTGTTATGTAATTTAATTTTGCAGATTGAACCCTGCCCATGCGATTTATACAAGCAATGGCAGTTATATTGTCTATTCTGCAGAGAATTGTACAGTTACTGAGGTCAGAGACAAAACATTTAAGACCGAAAAACGCAGCTTTGATTTCGAGGTAATTTATATGAAAAGAGGCTTCTGTGTGAGACCAGTGCCCATGGGTCCTTTGACCTTTGCAGAAAACACCCCACCCAGTAAGTGAAGCATCTGAAAAAATTTCTAAAACAAAGCTTCGAGCTACTAAGGGTTTTCCCAATGACAAGTGGGTTTCCCACCATTGAAAATCCTCGTCTAACCAAGAGGTCAGACTTAGATTAGCATTATAATTCCCCTTATTTAGGTGAATTGCTTTCGTTTTTAAGCTCTCGAAGTTTTTTCACGTACATCCAGCTATAAGGTAAAGCTTGTAAAGGTAGTAAATGATACTCCGGCAAGTTCCCTGTATTCAATATCTCTTTGCTGAATAAATCGCTTATATTTATCGTACTCTATTATGCCTACTCAGACAATATAATATAGGTTGCTGTGTATACATAAAATACTTATAATAGCGAACCGATTGATGCAATACGATTAATAATAATACTTAGCTATGCATGTCAATGAACTGTTACAACTTCAACTAACTATGTTACACCTCCTTTTCCTAGAGAATGACCTTTGCTATGGCCACTTGCAAAGGGCACTTTACTAAAAAAAAAGGTTACTGATGCCAAGTTAATTAAAACTGTTTTAAGTTAATTTAATTACAAATTTGCAATCTTTAGTACTTAAAGCTATACACTCTCAAAATATAGTTACTTTTACGATAAAATTTTCTCTGTACCTACTACTTTTCTGACTATAGCAATAACATAAAGTATAGTCAGTGGTACTTTAACTTAACCTAACCTAAATATATTTCTATCCCAATTTGCGTATAATTCATGTGTTTTAAACAGTAAAAACCAACAATAATACCAACGACCCATTAAGATTCTGCCCACAATAAAAAAACAGTAGGAACACTAATAACTGAACACTTCGCACGTTGAACACTACCGGCACGATGAATGCTAAGAATAGTATAATATACCTATAAATTAAATGTACGTACAGTATTTAGGGTATTTACACTGTGTACTTTCGATATTTATAATAGTTACAGTATTTACAGACAGGCCTGTTTATCTAACTTAGAACTAAACTTAATTATCAAGAGACATTATATTTCTTAATTCTATTTTTATGAACCTTAATCTGCTTGTTGTTATTGTCTTTAACAATGCAATTTGGACCTTCAATTAATATGACTTCAAACGGACCATCAAACCAAGAATCTAGTTTTTGACGATCTTCGTTGGTTATAAGCACAAAATCTCCCGGGCTTATTTGTAGTCGACTAGTTTGCTGATCATAATACAACTTACGCTTTTGTTTGGTTTTTTCAAGAAAGTCTCGAGCTTTATTTTGCGCTAACTGCAACCGAAATCGAAATTCTTGATCATACGATTCTAAATTGTATAAAGGATCTACACGAGAACCATTAAATATTTCAGGTAGGTCTGCTCTTTTACCAAATACTAGCTCGAAAGGTGTGTAGTTATGATAAGTACTAGGAGTCGTATTATAACAAAAAGTGTAATAATTTGTCCATATATCCCAATCTGTATGAGCTTGATCAATGTACATTCGCATAAATTCATTAAGAACTCTATGGTTTCTCTCGCATCCACCTATGGACTGACTGTGATACGCAGTGCTAGTTTTATGCGGCGTATTTAACATTTTTGCTAAACTTTCAAAAATTTTATTCTTGTATTCTGTTCCTAAATCAGTTCTTACTTCTTTTATAGGTCCATATACTAAGATAAATTTTTCAAAGATAGCTCGTGCTACTGTGGAAGCTTCTTTATTGGGTATTGGAAGTATTACGATGTATTTAGTTAGTTCACATTGAAGCGTCACTGCATAACAGTTATTGTGATTTGATTTTTGAAGTGGTCCTATTGTATCTATACAGACAATGTCAAAAGCTTTTTGAGGAGTTGGAGTCAAAGTTAAAGGTTCTATGTGTTTAACGGCGGCTTTATTTACCTGACACTTATGACACTGCCTAACATATTTAGCGATGTCACGTGACATATTTTTCCAGAGATAAAATGACCTTAATTTTTTCAATAATCTTTTCTGGCCACAATGTCCACCTAACATAGGATCATCATGAAATTGTTTGATTAAGTTAAATTTCTCGTCATTGTCTTTGATTAATTTTCTTTCTTTACATAAAACAATTTTAACTTTTGAAAGTATTTTATGCCCTACTTCCTTTAATTCATTTACGGTGCACCGTGTGAAAATCTTGTCATTTAAATTCAATCGCAAATGTGTAAACTTACTATCACCAGCCATGTTATTCAGCTTAGACAATAGTTTCGGTAATGAAAAATTGCCATAGTAATTGAAAGCCAACAACGAGCGCTCTTTTTGCGATAATTAATAATAATGTGAATGCATTCTTTATCAATTTCAAATCTTAAGGAAGGAAATTTCAATACATTATAATTATTAAGGGCTTCATAAATCTGAGGTTCTTCAGTACGTGATAATTGTTTATCCCCAGTAGTAGTGTGTTTATTAAAATTTTGGTTTGTCTTAGTCATTGATCTGGTAATTGCTAATATTTGAGCCGTGTTTCTGATTTCCTGCAAATCCGAAATATTTATTCGAGATAAGGCGTCTGCGCCTACATTATCTGTTCCTTTTATATATTCTATATCAAAGTCAAAGTCTTCTAAATCCAATCGTATTCTGGTTAATTTGGACGACGGGTCTTTCATAGAGAATAAGTAAACAAGAGGTCTATGGTCTGTTTTTACTAAAAATTTTTGTCCATATAAATAACAACGAAAGTACTTTATTGCCCAGTGAATAGCTGTGAGTTCTTTAAGAATAGTTGGTTTGTGAGACTCGCCTTTTGTAAACATACGAGATGCATAAGCTATAGGTAGTTCCCGACCATTAAAATTTTGTGAAAGAACTGCACCACAAGCAAGTTGGGATGCGTCAGTAACTAAAATAAACTGTTTTGAGAAATCCGGATATTGCAAAATGCGAGGACTAATTAGTGCTTGCTTTAAACGGTTAAATGAACTTTCGCATTCGCTTGACCATACAAACTCAGCATTTTTCTTAGTTAGCGAATTTAAAGGTAATGTGATAGTTGCAAAATTTGGTATAAACCTTCGATAATAGTTACAAAAGGCAACGAACCTTTTTACCTCATCAGCAGCTCGCGGCGTCGGATATTTGTTTATAATATCGTACTTAGTTTCATTGGGCAAAATACCTTTGTCTGTTATTTTATGACCTAGAAAAGTGACCTCTTTTCTAAAAAAAATTGCATTTCTTGGGATTTAATTTCAAATTGTACTTTCTGCAAGTTTCAAAAACGCTTTTTAAATTATTCAAGTGATGTTTTTCTGAACAGCCTATTACTATTGAATCGTCCATATATAAAAAAGCTTTTTCTGGAGTTATTCCGGCAAAAGCAATAGACATCATTCTTTGAAAACTGTTGGGACTGACTGAAAGTCCAAAAGGCAATCTGGTAAATCGATATGAACCCTTATCGCTGCTAAATGAAGTCAAATCTCGCGATTCTTCATCTAAAGGTATCTGATGGAATCCTGATAACAAATCGACTACTGAGAACCACTTTGCTCTACCAAGTTGATCTAAAATATCGTCTATGCGATTAATCGGAAACTTGTCTCCTATAAGTACCTTATTTACAGCTCTAAAGTCAATACATAATCTCCACGCTTTCTGATCAGTTTGCGATTTTTTAGGAACCAATAGAACCGGACTATTGTATGCTGAGCAAGATGGTTCGATTATATTATTATGTAACAATTTTTCGACTTGTCGATTTGTTTCATCTTTAAGTGCTCTGGGAGCTCTATAATTTTTAATATAAATAGGTTTTTTGTCAATAACTTTTAATTTTTGTGTGTAAAAGTTGTTAAATGTTAATTTATCTGTTTCTAATCCAAAAACGTCTGAATAATCTTCGCAAAGTTGTAGCAGATCTTTTTTAACAAAGTCTGGGACATCTTGATTAAGTTCTTTTAAGAGTTGAACATGTCTATCTTGATTTTCTGTTTCTATGTTGTAAATGTTAAATTTATCGAGACTGATAGTTTCAAGATTAGACATGTCTACAATTACATTTTCAAATGTTGTGTTTAAGATTTTTACAAGCGGATGTTTTTGAGATACTATACTACGAGCTAAGTATACACCAGGCTTTAATTCTTTATTTAACACCACAACGTCGTGTGTCAAATGTTTCAAAACGTCAATCTCTCTAATAACTTCACATCTAGAAGGAATATGGAACACATTCTTTTCAGGACTGCTTAAAATTGGAATTGTTAACTTTTTGTGTTTTAAGTGTACCGTCATATTCCAGTTAGAATAATCTATTATTGATTGGTAAGCAACTAAAAAATCTCTACCCAATATTCCGTCACATGGTATTGGAACATTAAAATCAACTATATGAAATTTGTGAGGTAACGTACACCCTTGGATAAAAATATTTGTGTTTGCAACACCTAATGAATTAGTTAGGTCTTCTGTGATACCTTTGATGCTAGTGGCTCCAGAAAAATCAACTATTTGATCAGGATTTACTGATAAACGTTTAAAAATTGATATGTCAGCTCCGGTGTCTACTAGTAGCGTACTAACTGAACCAGTCATTTCTAACTCAACTTTCACAAAATTTGAAAATGTCAGACTAAAACTATATATGGTTACATATCGCCCAACCGAGTCGCTTCTTGGCTCGATTGGTGCTCCAATCCGTTTCCCGACTCCGAAAAGCCAACAAAATTAGGACTAGAGCCTCTATAGTACCTAGCAGATGTGTTACCACGATTAAAACCTCTATTAAATGCGCCTCTGCTTCTATTACTGCCTCTAAATTGTTCTCTATTGTTTCCAAAATTATTAGAATTTCTATTGTAACTGTTAGAATATCTATTGAAACTCCTATCGAAATGCTGGTTATAACTATTATTACGTGGACCTGTGCCCCTAAAGTGACGTCGCGCATTATGAAAATTGTTTTGCCTAAACTGAAAAATATTTGCCGAAGACGGTGCCAACGAACTAACATTAAAACGAAACGAGTAATAAGATACAGTATCACTTTGACGTCTTTAGTGATGTTGTACTCAGCTTCTTGTACTATAAAATTGGAGTTAACTACGCCATTTTCCGTTACTTCTTGCTTGGTATCTTTTGACTTGGTTTGCCCCATCTTAGCTCACATTTATACCACGCTCAGCTCCTAAGCAGATTTGTCGGCATCGGATACATTACGAAACACAACCAATGGCACTACACTTTTCTTTTAACTTTTACTTTTTACTATTTAATTAGAAGTCCACGAAAAATTAGCAGGATCGCCATGTAAAGGTAGTAAATGATACTCTGGCAAGTTCCCTGTATTCAATATCTCTTTGCTGAATAAATCGCTTATATTTATCGTACTCTATTATGCCTACTCATACAATATAATATAGGTTGCTGTGTATACATAAAATACTTATAATAGCGAACCGATTGATGCAATACGATTATTAATAATACTTAGCTATGCATGTCAATGAACTGTTACAACTTCAACTAACTATGTTACAAGGTGTATCACTTATCATTTACTACCTTTACAAGCTGGACAACAAGAAATTAGAGAACCAATGAACCTGGCAAACTCTCTGATTTTGCAACTCTTCTTTCTTCCCATAGATTTCAGTACCTGCAATATCTTGTACTGTTTCATTACCGGGAGGGAAATGGTTAATTCTCTTGAATCACAATAGAATCCCAAATAAGTAATAGTTTGTGAAGCATTAAGGCAACTCTTCTGATAATTGATTATAAATCCCAACTTTTGTAAGAGATTTACTGTTTTTATAACGTTAAACTGACAATCTTGAGCTGTATTTCCTATCAGCAACAAATCATCTAAATATATGTTTGACACAAAACCTTTCCCTCTTAATAATGCTAAAACTGGCTTCAAAATTTTTGTAAAAGTTCTAGGTGCACAGCTTAACCCAAAAGGAAGACATGTGAATTCGTAGATAGTACCTTGAAATTTGAATCTAAGTTATTTCCTATGATTTTTACGTATCGATACTAAAAAGTAAGCGTCTTTTAGATCGAGTGAAGCTAAATAACAGTCCCGATTTATCAATTTCGAGACTATTTTATAATTTTCTAGTTTGAAGTGGATGGTAAAAACAAATTCATTTAATTGTTTTAGGTTCCTTTTGGATCCATCCGGTTTGTCACGGAGAAAAATGTTAGAAATAAACTGACAACTACAAGGTAAAACCTTATTAATAGCACCCATTTTTAACAAATTTCCAAGCACTTCCCTGATATTGCAAATTTCCAGTTCTGACCATTTCGCCTCTTTACGCCGCTGACTTGTTTTTGGATGATTTTATCCTCTCTTCCCGGTTATCTCCAAACAGCCACGCTGAGATTGACGACTGTTCTAGAGTTTCCTTTAGATCTTTATTGATTGACGTCAAAATAAGATCCCGTCTACATATTGATTGAGTATGAAATAGGTCTGTTAACAACCGTCCCGCGTCGCTGAGTTGCTTAGTACAAGTTCGATTTTCATCAGTTAGTTCACGCAATAATGCGAAGATGGATGCTCCGATGGTTGCTATTGCACCGCCCAATTGAGACTGAGAGGAAACCAATTTTGCATCCCTCTTTACTTGTAATTCATTCAAAGCTACCTTAACCAGATCGTTTAATTTTGGTGGATTTAAGTCCAGACAATTTCACGGAGTAGCTGTTTGTAACAGAAGGTTGTAACCGCCTTTACGTACCGGTCCTGGTACGGTTTTTGCCACACCTAGGGGTAGGTGCTTCGAAACTCGGGCGCCACCTTAGTTTTATTTGGAGAAGCGTAACTAAGGAACTCGCTTCGTATACCTGGGGAGCTTTTACACAGTCGAAGACAGAGTTCACGTTTATCTGTTAATGGATGAAGGGAGTGGGACAAAAATAAGGAAACACAGGGTTGTTAGCAAAACTAAACAAGTCGTGTTAACCAGGAAAAATAACAGTTAACAATCATTCATATCCTTACTTAAAAACGCTAGCACAAATGAACAAACAGAGAACAACACAGCCTCGTGTTCAAATTAATAAACGGTACAGTCGGACCTGGAGATCCCAACTAAATCAATACGGTAACTTTGAAACGGAAAACAAACGGACAACACAACCTAGTGTTCAGAACGCGGAACGGTACGGAGAACTAAGACGGTTTCGAAACGGTTTTCCCAGCCAGGGTAAACAGACGGTTACGGTATGCATGACGGTTTCGGACGGTACGAAAACTGTGCTCTGGGGGTACAGACGGGGTCAGAGAATCGGTATCAGCTTTCAAACGGTCGGCTCTCGGAGTTGACCAGTTGGGGGTTAAAACGGCCGGAGCTGACAGTCCGAAGAAATCAGTTCGGAAAGACCTGGGTGAATTCAGGTTTGGTTACAGGATTTCGGAGCCGTGGCCTTCGAAGTTAACCGGCAGTGTTATAACATCCAGTACCGGCGGTCCGAAGGAAACGGTTCGGAAATACCTAGGCGATAGTGAGATTGTAGCCTCCGGAGTTGACCAGCAGTGTTATAACATCCGGTACTGGCAGTCCAGAGGAAACAACTCAAATCACCGAGAGGTTTTCGGAGTCGTGGCCCTCGAAGTTAACCAGCAGTGTTATAACATCCTGTACTGGCGGTCCGAAGGAAACGATTCCGAAATACCTTCCCCTTCAAAGCTTGCCCCCAGGAACAATAAAATTTACCGTTCAGCTGGCTGAAGCGTCGGTCGGTTTCGGTGGTCCGGGAAGAACTAAACAATGTAGCGCGCGGCGCATTACCTGTTTACCAGCTCGCGAGTCGCGACGGCGCGATGTTGTTTCGTTTACGCTACCGCGGCTGCGCGCTGAACTTTTATCGATCGCGGCGGTGCGTTCACCATTCTGTCGCGAAGACGCATTGTAACTTAAGCGTGTGAGGCTGCGCATTGTTTTCTTTAATCTAATACTACATATTAACAAAAAAATTAGTAACTTCGTTACATTTCCCCCTTTCTTACCAAAAAAAAAATAAAACTTAACTTTGTTTTATTTTTTTTTAAAACCTTAAACCTACACTACTTATCCTAACACAAACACTAAACTACGATTTGTCTCTAACCTCTTCTTAGTCTTCATATCCTCCATATCCCATTGTCAGGAAACTACATCGGCATGTTTCAGATCTCTAATGTGGATTCGTCGAAGTACTTTTCCAGAAACGTCTTTCAAATTATATACAACGGGAGAAACAACTTTAGTAACGGTGTACGGTCCGGAATATTTTGGTGCCAACTTGGCAGCGAAACCTTTTTCAGCAGACGATAAGACTACTTCACGACGGAAAACTTTATCTCCCACGTGACATTTCCATGGGCGACGACGCAGGTTATAGTATTTACTTTGCACGGAAAAAGCTTTATGCTAAGTGAAACCGGACAAGCTCGTGAATATCATACAGAGCTTTAGTGCGCTCATTATGAGTGGAAAAATCAGTCGGTTGTGGATCACTATGTGTCGGGGAAGAAGAAGTTGCAACGGATGACGGTTTTAAACGGTACAGAGCTTTTGGAGACTCTAACTCCCTACCAAAATTTAAGAAAGCCGGGGAAAAGCCTGTGGAATCATGTTTGGCGGTATTAATCGCAAAAAGCAAATCGGGTAAACGGACATCCCATTTTCGGTGGTCGGTTTCACAAAATTGAGCAATCATGGTTTTTAAAGTTTTATTTGTTCTTTCGACAGGATTAGCCTGGGGTGTATACGGAGGTGTAAAACGATGTGTTACCCCTAGATCTGAGAGCAAATCTTTGAAAACATGACTAGTGAACTGGGTACCATTATCAGAAATGACTATGTTTGGACAGCCAAAACGAGTGACGATTTCCTCGTAGAAAGATTGACTTACTGCTCGCGCGGTTGCTTTCCTAATGGCCCTACATTGCACCCACTTGGTAAAACGATCCTGAAAGACTACCAGGTAATTATTACCTTTGGCGGACCGCGGTAACGGACCAACTAAATCAGTACTGACAGTTTCCCAAGGGCGGTTGTTTCGGAACGGTTGCATAAATCCAGGAGCGGCTTGTTGCGAACTCTTGAAACGTTGACATGACGAACAGTTTCGTATATACTTGGCAATCTCCCTAAACATGCCGGGCCAATAATATCGCTTGGCTACTCTAACGGTTGTTTTCGCTATTCCTAAATGTCCAGCAGTCGGTGCATCATGATTCTCTTCTAAAACGGTACGGCGTGCGGCTTTCGGAACACATAACTTCCAAGAATCAGTAGAGTCGGTATCGGACATATTATTCAGGTCCCAGAAATGTCGGTATAAACGTCCTTCTTTCACGCAATAATCAGGAAAAGCAGAAGGATTTGCTTCAACGGCAGCTTTCTTAGCTTTGTACCAAGAGCATTCTTCAAAATCTTCCAGAAGGGTTACTTCTGCGCAAGATTGTTGCTCTAAATTTACTATTACCTCCGTTTTTTGTTAACTAAACTAAAACCTGAAAAATGTCGTTGACAATTCAATTGAACAAGAATAGACATTTTAAATCTTGTTCTAATTTTGTACGTTACTTACAGCAAAACATAAACTTATTAATTTGACATAATATATTTGGAAAATCCAATGTTTGACAACACCTGCATATTTGGTTTGTTGTAAGCTAGGAAAGCTTAGGAAAAGAACACAAAAATCGAAAGTAAAAATTAAAAAACATAAATCGTAAACTACAAAAGGGTATGTTATATACCCTTTTATATTAATAAATATTATTAATAAAAGTTGAAGTGTATCGTAAAACCTATCAGAAAAACGAATTATGCACAGGCTGTATAGATAAAAGTTGAAATTTTTTAAACTGAAATAATCAAAATAAATTTTAAACAATGAACGCACTGTCGGGCATCTATTGCATGTTGATTTGCACAACTAATTTTTGTCGTTCCTGTAAAGCGTTCGTACCAAACATGAGTAATCTGCTTTTAGAAACAATGGCAATGCAGTCAATAATTATATGATCCATTAGTTTTAGATATGACATTATTAACAAAAAAGAATTTTAGAATTTTATGAAGAATCAAAAAATGTTTTAAAAACGAGGTTTTGTTTTAAAAAAATCTAAAGTTTTATCTGTCACCGTCACGCCTTTATGAACCTGTATACCCGAAAGTAATTTGAAACTATAAAAAATATAAATATTCTGTAAAACTTGTATTTATCATTTTTTTGTATTTCTCAAAATAAATGAGACAATGAACTCTACTCTCTCATTGCTCCACCTATACAAAGTGATTAGTTTTATTTTGCACTCAACCTTAAATTGTTTCTACTTGATTTTACAACAACAAATAGTAAATACGAACATTGTAGGGATTTATCTAAGGGAACCACATTTAAATCAAAGTAAACTATGTGGGTAGTTAGAGGGTATCTCATAACATTGTGACAGACCAAACTTTGCTTTTTTATTAATTGGAAAACCCTGTATATTATTGAATTTTTGGATAATCCTATTGGCTATAAGAATGATTTTGTTAGATGAATAACAGCGTTTTCGTGCACCATTTTTGAGTTTTGTTTTTTATAAGTTATGTGATATCAGTTGTTTTAATTTAAACTCGGCACTCGGCATTTTTTTGGTTTTGTTTTAAAATGATCAATTTTATTAACCCAGATATGCCTAAAGAATTTTTTTCGTAACAAACACGTTTTTTTGTTATTATCTTTATTAATTAAGGGGAGAAGAATCAGGTAATTGCAAAATGACATTAAAACATGAACGCATAAGCCCTAAAGGGCTAGGCCTATATTTAGGACGTTAGGAAAGTAACATATGTAACTTAAATTACGTAATAAACATTTCAGGTTTTATGATACTGCACAAAACATTTCACATGGACCCCAACATCGCATTTTTGACACCGTGTAGTTGTTTTTGTATGACAGTTCCGGCATTTGGTCTGCTTTTCTTGAGGTACAACATAGTGCTCAAGCATATCAAATCGAATTGCAATATTTTCATTATGGCTAGGACGGCCGGTAGAACTTGTAGCCTTTTTTCTATTTTGAGTGAGTAATGCCACTGCAATCTGACGCTTGAAAGCTAGATGATCAAGCATTCCTTTGTCATCCTTGTGTATTCTCCACGCGTTGTGAACCATCATGTCAATCCCATGTGACACCAATGGAAAATACCATTTTTTACCGCGAATGGATATTCGATACAAGCTTATGTTTTCGTCACACCTGTCAACTCCTCCCATGTTACTATTGTACTTTTTTATGACATAAGGTTGGGTAATTTGAATACTTTTTTTTTCTTTTTGAGAGTACCGTTTCACACTTTGCTCGGGTTTAGCCCCAATTGCATTTGAGCACATAGTCACTATGTTGTTGTCCTTCCATTGTACAGCCACTAAATTGTGTTCCTTAGAAACTTGACATTCATAGTCGCCTCTTTTGCTCTTTCTTAGATCAATTTTGGTAAAGGGATTATTATTCAGCCTATTGGTTCTAATAGTTCCACTGCCCTTTATGCGCTTATCAGACAAATTTATGAGTACATCTACAGAATTGAAAAAGTTATCAAAATAGAAGTGAAATCCATCTTTTTCGGGCCATTTGCTCTGAATATGGTCAGCATAAGTTAGTATTACACCAGCACCGACACCTAATTCTTTATATTTATCCCCAACGTGAGTCGACGCACCCTGGTATGGTTCAAACCAATATACATATCCTAAACGTGAACATCCCATCCACAGTTTGTAACCATACCTGATGGGCTTGCCACGAATGTATTGCTTACAGCCGTGACGCCCATAATATGGAACCATAGCTTCATCAATGCTATGCGATTTCTGCAGCGGAGCGTGATCTAAAGACTTCTGATTCAGATGTCTAAAAAAAGGCCGAACTTTGGCGAATTTATCGTTATTGTTGATCTGGTTATTATCAGCAAAGTGCAAATTACTCATTATCAGTTCGAACCGGTCTCTCGATATAGCATTAGAAACTAAGTCATTGTGTGTATCTTTTTCCCGCTCCCAAAACATACGTCGCCTTGGCACTTGCACGTAACTGCTCAAAAGAAGCGCTCCCAAAAAGGCCTTTATTTCTTGCGGAGAAAAAATCAAATACTCTGAAATTATATCTTACCTGTTTGTTTCGATAACTAGTAAGTTGACTAATTCGTCGTCAAAAATTTTTTTAAAAATTTGAGAAGGTGTCAAATCTTTGGTACTGAGATCTTCACATTCCCATTCTTCATCGGTTTTGGAGTCGAAATCGTCAGGTGCCCACAAAACCGTATTCTTTTTTATTTTCTCTATATGAGTTTGAGGTGTGCGAGCTCTTTTTATGAACTCGGCGAGCGAAAGATTCATTTCTTCATCCGAATCACTCTGATCGCGTTCACCTGCTGATTGTTCGTGACTTTGAAATATTTCGGCAGGTGCTCGTAGTTGGCTTGCAGGGAAATTATCTATTGAAAATTGATCCTCATCTCCGGAATCTTCATCTGTTATGTTCCCACAAGCATTATCTGGAGGAAGCATCACAATTTCTATCTCGCTTTGTGCGTTTTCGTTATCATCATCATCTAGAAGCGATAACGCTTCATTTAGAGTGAGTCCCCTAAAAATTCAAAATCGATTTATTATAATAACATAATTTCCTAACGTCCTAAATAAAGGACGCCTGGATATGCCTGTCTGTAGTTTGTTCCGGCGAACAAAACTGAGGTTAAGATCAAAAACATCATTTATTTGCAACCGTTTTCCGAGCAGTTTATCATAATACAAGCTTCAAACTTGATAAATAAACTCTAAATACTTACCCTACAAACTTGACGTCACAGTGAGTCATTTTAACTCATGAATAATAATGTACAACAACTAACACACACAACAAAAATGCACGGCGCTTTCGAAGCGGGTAGAAGGCATTATGGGAGAAATCACAGGCCAATTAGACGCAGCATATAACGACGTACTGACAATCGGCGGGGAATTTAAATCACTGGCCTATATGTAGGACGTTAGGAATAAAAGGGTTAAAAATGTTTTGTCCAAAGAAAATTGCAAGTGGCATCTTTAAATGGTTAACAGAAAAAGTACGATCAGAATGTGCACTCTATCTTTCCTTAAGTGCAATGCTGTGGGTTTCCTTAATTTTTGCAAGTAGAAACGATTTTACTTGAAAGTTGAATCGTTCCACTAACATTTTTGTTATAATCAGTAAGATTCTCCAAAAATGCAATAAATTTGCTGTGCTGTTTTTAACTGATGGGGTTTCCCAAGCGCTGCCAAATACGTGTTTTTCATAAAATCAAATTTTTTAAGAGTCGCTAATTTTCTGACATTATACGTTAATTTACGTATATGAATATTTTGGTACCGATGTGTAGGGTAAATAAATTCTTCGCAACTTTGCGTATAATTTTCATACGTTTGTAAAGTTTGGTGCTAGATTACCATTCAATATAAAATGAATTATTATACTGATTTTATGCTACAATATAAGATCAAGCTTCAGCTAACATCGGTTGAAACGCATTGACATTTCTTATATTCTTGTCGTAATATTATTTTCTTTGTTTCAGGTATTCTCCCGGGGAAGCGAGATGCATAAAAAGTCGTACAGGGGAACGCTGAAATTCTTATTTATTTTACTAATAAACTAAAGATTGGGGCGCGGGTTGTGTGTAGTTTTATTTGCTATTTCGATTTGGTGTTATATCATATGCAGCATTGTTCTATCCACAATATCTGGCCCAATTATTTTCATTTAATGTCCGACTAAATGGTGAACTATTAGAAAAATTATCATTCCTTTAAATGTCAATCTACGCATGGCGAACTGAGTAACTGTGCAGAAGTTGACATTGGGAGTGAACAAGGACCAGCAATCAGTCATTCATATCTATCAAACGTACAATTTATTTTCCAACTTGTTATTAGAACTTCAGTAAATAAAAACAATCAAGTTTTTGTTTTCACATGACTTGAGGCATGATCCGATATTGGTTGGGACTTTGAAACTCAAATGTGATGTATGTCAATTTAGGTCTGTGAGCACTCAGTCATGTCTGTCCAGTGTGAAATATTGACCCAGTAACCGGTAATAATTACATTTGTTACCTTTAACATTTCATCTGTAAATTATGTGTGTTTTAATAATTAGAAGCTTTTTTCAAAAGAGATATAAAGTAAATAAAATAAAGATAAACGGATATAAAGTCTTTGATATATTATAGTTAATTTTGATCGTGAAATATTATTCAGTCATTTATACTGACAGTTGGCATCAAACATTGCATTGCATCTTATCAATGACATGTTTCATTGTAAACATAGACATGATCCAAATACATCGATTTGCTCTATTATAAAAAATTGGTATAATTTCAATTAGTCGTAGAAAAAATAGGCTACAGAATTTGCATGAATTATATAAACTGCTTGTCAAAAAGATTGGGACGGCAACATTTTGAGCGGCTGTTTCTTCAAATTGATTCACTCGATTTTATTAATTATTTGTCTGTGTATTACGAGGTATTTTCTTGCTCTTTCTGATGACCTAAATAATCTTTTTAAAAGTTGTCACGGATCCGAGTATACAGGGTGTGACTGAGGTGTAATCAAAAAATGAAAAATTCGGTCTAACGCCAATTCTCACAAACATACATTTATGTTTCAAAGTAACCTTAATCGAGTTTCGTTCGTTCGAATATTTTCATTTTATTAGGATTGTTGCGCAATGGGCAGTGATTGAATTGAATAACACAACACAACTTTATAATAATACTTTAATGAAAAGAGAACGTTAAAACTTATAAAAAAAACTTACATACTTTTATTTTCCGACTACTGACATCTTCACTGTCATCTGTCCACTGGCAAAACGACTTATCATATACTAAACAATAATTTCATTGTCCACTTTAACATCGGTGTTTACCCAATGATGCGGCATTAATGGGGCTGTTCCTAGATTTGGGAACGCCATCTGTACTTTCTAACTTAGAGAGTTGAGTACAGATGTTGCACAACACTCTCATTTCTGGCATCCAGTTGACTATACTGGATTGAAGGTTTTGTTCTTTGGTAATCAAGCCCTATAGTCTCTCTGATGAGCCGTAATACGGCGAAACCGGTCAGAGGATTGGGATTGATGAACAAAAAACAAAACCTCACCATTTTCACTACTTTAGGGTGTTTCGCAAATCTCTCTATTAATTGTTGAATTGTGTGCTCTAGAAATGGGGTGAATAAATTTATTCTGTAGTACGTGCATATATCCGAAGAATATATTTTATATTTTATATTATTATTTGTCTTCCAACGATACGTGGCATTTGCAGTATACCACCTTTGCGTCTTCATACAGATGAAGGGAAAGTACTCTTCGTCAACTTTATTTCTCAAAAGTGGCAAAGCATTAATAACATCATCCACGTGGCTGAATGCTGTAGCGCTTTTCTCGCGGTTTTCTTCGGTTACGTTGCCTCGGGCGCCACCTTCGTTATTTATAGTGGCTGAAGGTCCACTTTGCGGTACCTGGGTAGCCTTTAGACAGCTGGAGAAAAGTTCCAAAGGGTTCGGGAAGAAAACAAAATTAAAACAACTGTTTTCACTAATTGCACTGTATTACGGCTCTCAATACTTACAGTAAATACTCACGGTAACGAATACCCAATGAAACGGAAATTACCTTATACGGTGGTACGGGGAAAGCGTGTAACGATAATGAAAACTACCTACGGACCCTTCACTACTGATTAGCCTGACTACGGTAGATTAAGACACGGTAAAAGTACGGCGGTACGGTACGGTTATGTAAAACTGACTACTCGGCGCCGGAATTTATTCCAAAAAAACCCAAAGAGGCCCAATTACGTGACCAGCGGTGTTCACGCCACTCGACCTAACCTCTAGGTGCCTCTCCCCGATTCCCCGGGGTTCGACAAATAGAGCCTCGGTTGCACACTGTTTCCCCAAGCGTGCAACAGAGGTTTTAAGTCTCGTGACGTTGCCAGTCACACAGCCGCTAATCCCTCCAGTATTCCCAAACCCGTTTACTGCTCCGTTTCCCCGGAGCTAAGCAAACGAGTCACAGGAATCACCGTTCCCGCTTGCTACACCGTTTCCCCGGTGTTCAACAAACAGGAACAGGACCAGAAGGATTACCTAACTGTTTTCACCAAAATTAGTAACTGTAGCCGGCGCCGTCTTATCAAAAACACCCTCAAACAGAAAACCCCGGAAAGCTATAGGAAATGCCCCAAACGAAAATCCCCTGAAAGATACTGAATATGCCCCAATTTACAGTTTATTATATTAACTACAGTTAACGGTACGGGTTTAAACAGCAAACGGAACAAATACCGGACGGTCGGTATGTGTCTATTTTTTACTTACAAGTTCGCGGAGATAAGAGATAACGGTCGGCACGGATCGGCTTAGCAGGCTGATTTCGATCTTTGCTGATCGAAGAATCCCTATTTTCCGGCTCGGGGCCTTCTTTTATACACAAATCCCACGGTGGGGGCTGTTAGTGGCGGTACCCACTCTCAGCGCCCACCGAACCATTTCGAACGGCACCGGACGGTCCCGATAAAATCGACGCCACGACGGCCTCGGTCTAGCACCCAGCAGTGAAGGTCACGCGTATTCAGATTTAATCAGCGAAAAATTAGTAACTTCGTTACACACCCCCCCTTCTTACGGAAAAAAAAAAAATATATATTTCCCCAACACAATATTTTTTTTTTTATTATTGCGAAAAAAAGCTAAAAAAAAAAGAAACTCTAACGTTAGTTAACTAACACTTAACCTAGCTTAACCTAAACTAAAACTAATCCACCAAGCGGTGGCGCCTCTCGGTGCACCCACACCGTGGGCAACCCCGGGACGACGATCGGCGGCGGACGGGAGACGGATCGGCGGGCGACCTGCGGGAGCGCGAAGGTCGCGGTGGCGGCGGAGGCGGCAGCGGCTGTGGGCAGCACCGACGGGTGGTGACACCCAGCCTCCCACACTGTGAGCAAAAAAGCAGCGGTGACAGCTGGCACTCCGTCCGGTAGTGCCCCCGGTGACCGCACCTCCAGCATGAGTCGGGGTGCACCGTCACCCGATGGTCCTCCATCCACCTTGTCTCCTCTCGGAGGCGTCGGATTGCCACTGGGGTCTCAGGTCGGCTCGGCGGCGGCGGCGACGGTGCGTGGCGGTCCACCTCCCGATAGAAGGGGTCACCCCCCGTTGGGACCACCACTAATACATCGGACGATGCGTCACTGTCGCTCATGTCGGCTAATATAGAAAAAAAAAGAATAAGTGTCGGTACAGGACCCCCGAAACAGAACGAACAGACAACACTATCTACCCCCACAATATTTGTTACCCCCTTTCTACTTTTTTACGGTGTTACCAACTGTTTTTTTTTTCCGGTGCCCTACGGCGGTGCCTGCGACCGCCTAGGCAGCGCCACGCGCACCCGCGTCCCAGTGGAGCTGGTCAGCAAGACACGGCGGCGCCCGCTGGACGCCGAAAACCTTCCCCCCAACGCCGCCACAAGACCGGGTGGCCAGTCCTTCGGGTCTGGGTACACCACGGCGAAGTCCGCCACCTGGCGGTCCGGCCAAGCCTCCCCGTCGCGCGGCGCCCGACCGCCATACCGTGCCAGCAAGATTTCGGCCGCCGACAGGCCGGGTGTTGGGGGCGGCAGGGTGACGGGTATCAACCTCCATGTCGGCGGCGGCGGTGGCGAGGGCGGAATCGGAGACAATAAGGGCGGCATCGGGGACAGACAGGGCAGCGGCGGCGTCCGGGACGGAGGAAAACGGGGACGGCACAGACGGCGGCGGCGTCGGCGGATCAAACAGGTCGGTCGACGGCGGCGGAGGTGACGGTTCGGTCGGCGGTGACGGTCGCGTTGGCGGGGAAAACACACGGTTGTCCGGCTCCCCTAAATCGCCGAGGAACTCGAGCAGTTCCGCTGGCCAATCCCGAAGGTGGGGAAACTGCTCGAAGCAGGGGCGCTTTGCCGGCGGCGGAGTCATTCTCTGTAAACATAGTCGTAAGGTACGGGTGTTTCGGCACATTACCTGCCCACATAATCCCTAAACGGTACAAAAAAAAACGGCACAACCCCAATTACAACCCCCGGAACTCTACGGTACATTAATACATCACCTCCGCAGAACTTAATGGTTTTAAGTCCTTGATATGTATACGGCGGTACCATTTTCCGTTCTCATCCCTTAAGTCGTACACCACCGGTGACACAACTCGTTTTACCAAGTACGGTCCGGAAAACTTCGGGGCTAACTTTGCAGCAAAACCCTTGTCGGCGGATGACAACGGATTTTCCCGTTTCATAACTCGGTCCCCAACTTTACATCTCCATTCTCGTCGGCGCAAATTGTAGTTACGGCTCTGAGCGGAGAAAGCTCGGCCCAGATTAACTCGGACCAACTCATAAACTTCAGCAAGCCTTCGGAGATGTTCGGTATAGCCTTGGTAGTCGGTTTCGGCGGGCGGGCGGTCGTTTGTAAGTTCGGTGACGGGCGGGCAGTCGTTTGTAAGGTCGGTGACGGGCGGACGGGACAATGCAGCGGGCGGCTCCAACTCTCGGCCAAAGTTCAGAAAAGCCGGAGTAAACCCTGTAGACTCATGCCGGGACGTGTTCACGGCGAAAACCAAATCTGTAAGATAAACATCCCACTTTCTGTGGTTTTCCTCACAAAAGGAAGCCACCATAGTTTTCAAAGTTTTATTTGTACGCTCTACCGGGTTTGCTTGCGGTGTGTACGGCGGAGTCAGACGGTGGTTTATTCCCATTTCCTTCAGTAAACCACGGAACAGTTTACCAGTAAACTGGGTCCCGTTGTCGGAAATTACGGTTTTCGGACACCCAAAGCGCATTAAGACTTCCTCGTGTAAAGCTTGACTGACGGCCTTGGCGGTAGCTTTGCGGATGGCTTTGCACTGGACCCACTTTGTAAACCTATCCTGAAACACAACCAAATAAGAGTTACCCTTAGAGGACCTCGGTAACGGCCCCACTAGGTCAGTGCTAACGGTTTCCCACGGTTGACAGTTGCGGGACGGTTGCATCTTTCCAGGCGGTTTCTGGGATTCACCCTTAAATCGCTGACAAACAGAGCAATTCCGGACGAACCGAGCGGTATCTCGGAACATCCCTGGCCAATAATAGCGGCGGGCAATGCGGGCTATTGTCTTGGCTATGCCCTGATGGCCGGCGGTCGGTTGAGAGTGGTTTTCATCCAGTACAGCTCTTCGAGCATCTTTAGGCACGCAAACCTTCCATGGATCGGCCATTTCGTTCTCAGTCAAGTCGGTCATGTCCCAGAAATGTCGATAGAGACGGCCATTGCGCACACAAAAATCCGGAAAAGCTTCGGGGTTCTTTTCCACGGCGGTTTTCTTCGAACTGTACCAAGGACAAGGTACGAAGTCTTCGAGAGCGGAAACGGGGTCCACATCGTCTTCAGGCTTGCCTACCGGACTCCTAGACAAAGCATCGGCTACCTTATTAAGTATTCCCTTACGGTATTTAATTTCGAAGTCAAACTGTTGCAAATACACACTCCATCGAGCCAAACGGCCGGACGGGCTCTTTAAGGAGTGTAACCAGCGGAGCGACTGGTGGTCAGTCACTACGGTAAACCGGTAGCCCTCTAAGTACGGTCTCATCTTTTCGGTGCCCCAAACTATGGCCAGACACTCTTTTTCAGTCACGGAGTACTTCTTTTCGGCGGCGGACAGACTACGGCTGGCGTACGCTATGACATGGTCACCATCGGTGTCATGCTGAATTAGAGCTGCCCCTAACCCAGCGTCGGAGGCGTCAGTCTGTAAAATAAACGGCTTGGTAAAGTCAGGACATGTTAATACGGGAGCCTCTGTAAGCCGGATTTTTAACTGTTCAAATGCAGCCTGCTGTTCTTCCTGCCACTGCCAGCGTACGTTTTTCTTTAACAGGTGGTTCAACGGGGCGGCTAATTGTGAGAAATTTTCCACAAAACGGCGGTACCACGATGCAATTCCCAGAAATCTTCGGACGCCCCTCACGTTAGTCGGCGGCGGTAAACTGAGTATTGCCGAGACCTTTTCCGGGTCAGTGCGGATTCCCTCGGATGTGACAAAGTGACCCAAATATCGGAGCGACCGGCGCCCGAATTGACACTTCTCTGGATTCAGTTTCAGGTTGGCGGCTCGTAGACGGTCAAACACCTGTTTTAAAAAGTGTAAATGCTCGTTAAATGTCTCGCCCAGTACTATTATATCATCTAAATAGGCGAAACAGTACGGCTCTAACTCAGGCCCGATCACACGGTCCATTAGGCGCTGAAAGGTGGCGGGGGCGGAATGAAGACCAAACGGCATTACTCGGAACTGGAACAGGCCTCTACCCGGTACGGTAAACGCGGTAATCGGTTTACTTTCTTCCGTCAACGGTACTTGCCAATAACCCTGTTTCAAGTCTATACTAGAAATGTATCTGGCTCTGCGCAGCTTGTCTAGTATTGCGTTGATAAACGGCAACGGGTACGCATCCGGACGAGACACAGAGTTCACTTTCTGAAAATCGATACAGAACCGGTGCTTACCATCCTTTTTCTTGACAATCACCACCGGTGAGCTCCAAGGGCTCATGGAAGGCTCAATAACGCCCTCTTCCAGCATCCGATCAACCTCTGTGTTGATCACTTCCTGCATTTTCGGATTGCGGGGGTGGTATCTCTGTTTTATGGGGTCGCTTTGTGTCAAGTTAATGTGATGGTAAATCAGCGGTGTTGTGCCCTCTATTGACTCAAAACCGGGCAGTTCGGCGGCCAAAAAGTTCTGAAGTCGGTCCTCTTCATCGGCGGTTAACAACAGTTTCGGCGGTGCGGTAAGACCCAACGGACTGCATGGAAGAGGCAGCGGTACTACGGTAACCTGACTGGTGCTTAGATCAATCTGAAAAGCATGTTGTTTTAACAAATCCATGCCAAACACAACGTCGGAAGTGAGATTTGGCAAATAGCTGAGATCTGCCTGCAAACTAAGATCATTAATAGAGACGGTAAGCCGGAAAGCTTCGGTGATCTTGACCACGCCTCCACTAGCGACTTGAGCGGAACTGGTGTGCGGGGTGATCTGTTGCGAACGTTTAGCAACACACAACTCCCTAACGGCGTCACCTATGAAAGAATGAGCTGCTCCGGTATCTATTAATGCCCTAAACGGTTTTTCTAAGATTGTAACAGGCAGGTGCGGACGGCAATCTTCCTTTGTACGGACAGGCAAGGTTTCGGTTTGACGGTGCTGGACGGACCTTGCTGCAATGCAACACCGATCTAGTTTCCCGCCTGGCAGGTGCAATCCCGGCTCAATACACCGGCCTTGCCACAACGGGAGCAAAACAGCCTTGCCTGGTTTCTGCAGGCCGAACGGTAATGGCCTTTTTGACCGCAGTTCCAGCATTGAGGGCCGTTATCCGTAGCCTGTTGGCTTGGTCCGGCTCGTTCTTCGGTCCCAGTGGATGGTCTAGCTGGCGGCACTGTCGTTGGCCTAATTGTCCGGTTTCCTTGATTTTCTGTAAATTGACGGGTGTTAGCAAAATTTCGGGGCCCTGAGAAAGGCCGTGACGACGGTATGGAGGCGGGAATTATCGGCGGCGGCGGTGAGTGCAGCTCCTTGAACAATAGTTCGGTTTCTCGAACCGATCGGGCAAAGCTGGTGCGATCCGAAAAATCGCCCCGACGGATTTGTTGTCGGTACTCCGGCAACAAATTACGATAGAGCCACCTCAGCTCTTCTTCCGGGCTAATTCCCCCATGACGGCGGATTAACGTCTGCAGCTCAGTTATATACGCACCAGCCGATTCATTCGGTCGCTGACGTCGCCGACTGATTTCCAGCTCCAAATCTTCGGCATAATTTATGGGGAAGTAGAAGCTGCGAAAATCAGCCAGAAACTGCCCCCAGGATCGCCAACTTCCTCTGTTGTTACGGAACCACAAAGCGGCCTCACCCTGTAACAAATCAGGCATACGTGGCAATAAAACGTCCATGGAAATGCCTTGAGCGTCACAGAGCTCTTGGACACGCTCCACAAATGCAACGGGGTCGTTTCGGCCATCAAAGTACACTTTCCAGTTGTGTACTTGCACATGGGCAGTCGGCGGCGGTACGGTGGTAAACGGGGATCCAGAAACGGCGGGCGGTGAGTGAACGGTCGGCGGCAGGGCAAACGTGACGGCTGGCAAGCCTGTCATAGTGACAGGAGGCGTTGTCACCACAGAAGTACCTGTAACAGTCGTAAAATACCGGGTGGTCGTCGACGTTACGGCGGTAGTGGTTGGCGGTGACAGTGGGTGGTTTGGAAACCCAACAACCGGTACTGCAGGAAACGCAAACTGTTGCAAGTGTGGGGACGGTGTTGCCACACCCTCACGCATGTAACGCACCAGTCGTCTACGCAACATTTCCACGGTCCCAGTCACATCCAGGCAAAACTTACTGAGTTGACCCTGCAACTCTTCCTTTTTCAACCCGTAAATCCAACTCACCCTCACGTCAGTCGGTCCCGGTACTACTGACAACTCCATGTTGTCGCTGTCTCGACCCTCGGTCACTCCACCAGCGGCCCTGTCTCCGCTGTAGCCTTCCTCGTCCATCTCTTTTCAGCTAAAGAAAACCGGCAAAAGAAAACAGTCTATAATAAAGGGGAAAAAAAAAATCGGTCCCTGCTCGGGCGCCAAATTTGTAGCGCTTTTCTCGCGGTTTTCTTCGGTTACGTTGCCTCGGGCGCCACCTTCGTTATTTATAGTGGCTGAAGGTCCACTTTGCGGTACCTGGGTAGCCTTTAGACAGCTGGAGAAAAGTTCCAAAGGGTTCGGGAAGAAAACAAAATTAAAACAACTGTTTTCACTAATTGCACTGTATTACGGCTCTCAATACTTACAGTAAATACTCACGGTAACGAATACCCAATGAAACGGAAATTACCTTATACGGTGGTACGGGGAAAGCGTGTAACGATAATGAAAACTACCTACGGACCCTTCACTACTGATTAGCCTGACTACGGTAGATTAAGACACGGTAAAAGTACGGCGGTACGGTACGGTTATGTAAAACTGACTACTCGGCGCCGGAATTTATTCCAAAAAAACCCAAAGAGGCCCAATTACGTGACCAGCGGTGTTCACGCCACTCGACCTAACCTCTAGGTGCCTCTCCCCGATTCCCCGGGGTTCGACAAATAGAGCCTCGGTTGCACACTGTTTCCCCAAGCGTGCAACAGAGGTTTTAAGTCTCGTGACGTTGCCAGTCACACAGCCGCTAATCCCTCCAGTATTCCCAAACCCGTTTACTGCTCCGTTTCCCCGGAGCTAAGCAAACGAGTCACAGGAATCACCGTTCCCGCTTGCTACACCGTTTCCCCGGTGTTCAACAAACAGGAACAGGACCAGAAGGATTACCTAACTGTTTTCACCAAAATTAGTAACTGTAGCCGGCGCCGTCTTATCAAAAACACCCTCAAACAGAAAACCCCGGAAAGCTATAGGAAATGCCCCAAACGAAAATCCCCTGAAAGATACTGAATATGCCCCAATTTACAGTTTATTATATTAACTACAGTTAACGGTACGGGTTTAAACAGCAAACGGAACAAATACCGGACGGTCGGTATGTGTCTATTTTTTACTTACAAGTTCGCGGAGATAAGAGATAACGGTCGGCACGGATCGGCTTAGCAGGCTGATTTCGATCTTTGCTGATCGAAGAATCCCTATTTTCCGGCTCGGGGCCTTCTTTTATACACAAATCCCACGGTGGGGGCTGTTAGTGGCGGTACCCACTCTCAGCGCCCACCGAACCATTTCGAACGGCACCGGACGGTCCCGATAAAATCGACGCCACGACGGCCTCGGTCTAGCACCCAGCAGTGAAGGTCACGCGTATTCAGATTTAATCAGCGAAAAATTAGTAACTTCGTTACAATGCTGTTATGAGGTCGATGTTAACTGCTTGTAGTTGTTTTGATAGCGACAATGTATAGTTCATGACTTTTTGGAGAAACACTAGGCACATAACAAGATTCGAAGATCGAAGTGTGTTGAGCATTTGGAGAGCTTTTGCGATGTTTCTTTATTGTGGCTAGATTGGAGTTCTTCGAGAGCATTCACAATCGCTAAACTTCCTTAAATCTCATAACAGCTTCATACTTTTGAACCCACCGTGTTTCACACATTGCAAGCAGGCTTTTTTGATGATTAGTCGGTAATAGCTCCCGAATTTTACCTTACTGTACGATCCCAACGCAATTTCTCACATCTGCCTGTGAACAAGAGTCAGCAATAGCAAGATTTAGAGAGTATGCACTACAATGTACAGGGTGATTGATTGAATTTTGACCATCCCCTTAACTTCCTTAATTTTGACTTTAGAAAAAAACGTTACATACCAAACTATAAATATTTAGGTCTACTTTACTCTTAAACTGTTTTTATACAGGGTGTTCCAAATTTGAGTAACAAACCAAACTTGTGTTTTTTTAAATACATTCACCAACTTTTTATCCGATATTTGAATTCTACGTCAAACTCTAGACCTAATTGATGTAAAATGTCTGTATCAATATTCAACTTTTTCCGCCGCAGCATCTGTTATACTGTTATGATAAAACCTCACGTTAATGAGATTCCAACATATTTCAATTAGATTGCTCAAGGTCGTGGATTAATTGCATGAGATAATCACTAGCTCTTTATAAATGAACACTCTTGGATCTACTGTAGGAAATCAAACGAACCGTTAGTTGTATATGTACACGCGTATATTACAAAAAAAAACAACCACAATATTTACAATTTGCAAAAATTACAAGGTTGCCGAGAACCAAATTACTGACTGAATTCATAGAAAAAATAAAAAAAAACAAAATTGAATCTAAATTTTAAAATTAAAAAACAGGAAAAGTTTTCCCAGTGCCAAACTGTCCTTACCAGTTTTTAACTGGTGGCTCAACTCTGACGGAGGCTCTGACCTTTTAAAACTCTGTGGCTGCTGGTCGGATTTTCCAACACGTGGGTTGGTCCGGTAAACTCTGGACGGAGCAGTCCAGGTTAGGTTTATTCAATCCCCGATTGGAAAGTTCTTTGGTCGGGAAAACCCTTAGATCTCTGGTCAGAAAACCCTCAGATCTCTGGTCGGAAAGCCCTTAGATCTCTGGTCGGAAAGCCCTTAGATCTCTGGTCGAAAAGCCCTTAGATCTCTGGTCGGGAAGCCCTTAGATCCCTGGTAGGGCCGAACACAATACTGTGTTGAAAAATTGGGCCGATACAAAATAATTTAAAAGAACCAACAGTAAAACCAATTTGCCTGTGATTCGGCCAGATGATCAAGGATTTAAAAATTTTAAGTCACACACGTGCCACCACGCTCAGAACCTAGGTCAGATGTCGGCAGTTCGGGTGCTGTAGTGGTAAAAGGACCGATGTCACAAAGTGGGGTGATTAAATAGGCCACCTGACACCTGACACAAAGAAACACGACCACAAACCGACGCTTCCCCAACAAAAATCGAAAACTAATCACGTGAATACGGCACCTGATAACTTATCAGGTCACGCACCCACATTTACAACAAAATTTGCACAAAGTGCAAATGGAGCTATTAAGCGATCGGAATCGGTCTACTAGTGCAACTAGGCCCACGGACATTAAAAATACAAACTAAACGAGTTACGGACGAAAACTATTTCGTACGTAACACACTCCCCTAAATAACCAAAAAAAATTAAACTTGTTTAATTTTTAAGTGAAAGTGCCCCTCGAAACTGACCTAATGAAAAGCAAACCAAAGGACGGTAAACCACCAAAATCAAGAAAACAAATGTGATGGGCGTCAGCATACCATTTGAAGGTATTCTGGGTAATACGGTATCCACAGAATCTTTCAATTAAACAATTGAGTATATAAGTACCCGCCACTGTCCCTTAATAATGACTTATTGAAAAAGGTGTTAGGTAACAAATGTCATTATCACCAAAACAAGAAAACACAAACTTGTTCATTATGGATTCAATCAATTAGAAAAACATACGACCGACTCAAATCGTGTACACCTATTAAACCAACGGAATTGCATCCAAAGTTAGAGTCAATCCTAACAAAAAAAAAACAAAAACTAAATCTCAATAATCAGGAGTCAGATGAATGAGCCTCAGAATGCTCGTCACTTAAAGTCACATCCGGTTTAATGTCAGATACATGCCAATCTCCCAAATTATTTCCATCCCTGTCAACCAAACGGTATACCAAATTAGAGAGGACATTAGAAATAGTACAAGGAATGTACCTAGGTGCCAACTTGGCAGCAAAACCGTCTACTGCTTTAGATAAAACATAATTTTTCTTCCAGACCTGATTTCCAACATGATACTTAACATCTCTCTTTCGAAAATCATAACGTTGTTTACTTTGAATGTAAGATTTATGAAGTCGTTTCCGAACTTCTTCATAGATGTTAGGTAATTCCTGAACTGTATTGGGGTTATGCACTTTATCAGAAATTTCCACTTTATTGTCAGTATTATCACTGATTAAACCATAAAATGAACCATCAACAAGTATATTCCTGCCAAAGTTTAAAAATGCAGGAGAGAAACCAGTAATTTCATGTTTAGCCAGTCTAATAGCCTGGGCAACTTGGAAAATAGATTTATCCCAATCCCTGTGATTTTCATGAATGTACGATCCTATTGCGGTGATTATCACTTGGTTGACTTTTTCAGTATGGTTCACTTGTGCATGATATTTAGCGTTATACTAAATTTTCTGGACATTATACTTAGTCATGAGATCTTTAAACTCCTTCCTAGTAAACTGACTACCATTGTCACAAGAGAGAATCTGGCAAACCCCAAACAAAATGTTGGATTTATACTTCTCGTTTGTAGTGGACTGTATGATTCGATTATTTTAATGAAACGAACTTTTTTAGCTAATTAAACGATTATATTCGGGAATTAAAATGGTAACGTGTCGGCACGGCGACGGCTTCGTACGAGAGAGAGAGATGCAGCGTTGCCAGTTATTAAAGTCCAACTTTAGGCATCTCTTGGTGGGGGTAAAATTCTAGGGCGCTACTCTCCTTAAGGGTTTGAATATTTACAATGTTTACAACATGCCGCCGGCCTTGAAATACAAAGATATTTCAACAGTTCGAACAACATGTCCTTATTTAAAATTAAGAGAACAAATTCTTAAGAAAACATTAATAGTCACTGCCATTGTCCGTTATCGGCAACGGACATATTTTCGTAATCGCGCGTGACAGAACACCTTTCTTCGTGCGCACTGACACTACACGCACTAATTTATCAGCTCCGGGGTGAACAGCCACTATGCGACCCATAGGCCAATGCAAGGGAGGTTCATTTTCTTCCTTGAGTAGTACGAGAGTTCCGATCTTGATGTTCTCTTGTCGAGTCTTCCACTTGGCTCTCTGCTGTAATGTGTTGAGGTAGTCTTTACTCCAAAGACTCCAAAATCGTTGCGCTAACTTTTGCAGTTGTTTGTACTGACGTAATCGGTTGGTTGGAATGTCACTGTCGTGGGATTGGGGTACAGCGACTAGACTCTCGCCGATTAAGAAGTGCCCAGGAGTGAGTGCATCAATATCAGTAGGGTCATTGGATAGGGGTAGGATAGGTCGAGAGTTTAGGATGGCTTCAACTTGTGTAAGAAGCGTATAAAATTGTTCAAAATTTAAATGATTATCCCCAATGACACGTTTCAAGTGATATTTAAACGAACGCACCGCAGACTCCCAAATACCTCCATGGTGAGGTGATCGCGCCGGTATAAAATGCCAATTAATTCGATGATCAGAAAAGTAGTTAGAGTATTTATTAGAGACGCAATCTCGCACAACCTGGCAAAGTCTAAGTAATTCACGGTTAGCACCCACAAAATTGGTTGCATTGTCACTAAAAATATGCTGACATAAACCGCGTCTCGAGACAAATCGTTTGAAGGCATTAAGAAATGCTTCAGAGCTTAAGTCCGTTACAAGTTCGGCATGAACAGCGCGGGTACTGAAGCAAATAAAAACGCAAATATATGCCTTAATAGTTACCCGATTCCGTGTTTTACCATCTTTCAGACAATAAGGGCCAGCATAATCAATGCCGCAATAAGAAAAGGGTCGAGATGGTACGACTCGAGGTTTTGGTAATGCTCCCATTAGTTGATTGGGGCTTGACGGTTTTATTCGGAAACAAATAACGCATTTCCTTAACACCTTTCGAACTTCGTTTCTTCCGGTAATAATCCAAAATTTGTCCCGAATTTGATTTAGAATGAATGACGGACCTGCATGTAGGAATTTCCGATGATAGTGATTGATTAACAACTGAACAAATGCATGTTTAGATGGTAAAATAATAGCATGTTTCCTTTCAAAATTAAGATTAGAATTTATTAATCGTCCGCCTACTCGTAGTAATCCTTGTTCATCAATGAACGGATTAAGAGAAAGAATTCGGCTATTTTTAGGCACAACTTGAGAATTCTGTAAGCAACGAATTTCTTCCGAAAACCTTTCAATCTGCACTAGCTTACATATTTTGTAAATAGTGCTGTCTAACTCACGGGTAGATAACGGCCCTGAAGGTTTTTCCTTATTTCGAGCATTATGAGACCATCTATAAACACGTGCAATAACTCGAATTAATGTGTTATAAGAAGACCATCTAAAAAATATCTCATTAGGATTACCGATGATTTGTTTTACGGTAGAAAAAGATAAGTTCATATTTTGTTTTCGCGCTTCGTGCAATGCTATTTTAACGTTTGGACATTTAGGCCACTGCTCACAATCTGTCAATAAAAAAGGAGGACCATGCCACCAAAGAGGTTGAGTTTGAATGGCTACAGGATCAGAACCTCTGGAGACTATGTCAGCGGGGTTGATATCAGACTCTATATTGTCACGTTTAGGGGTGCGTAGTGAGGGATGGTAGAGAAACAACTCTGGTTACAGGTAAGCCTTATTTATTATAAATAATGTAAAATAAATACTTAAAAAGGGTTATTCTTACCCCCAGAAAAGAAGGGCCAACACGGCCGTGAATGTCGTTAAGCGCATGGGGGTTCGGGAGAGACGAGTGGGGTTTTAGCCCTTCGGCTACACCGTAAAGGGGCACGCAAAGGTGTTCTTGTACGGTGTGACCAAAAGACCAAGTGAACAACTGACAGGGTTAAGGGTTCTAACGGTCACTTCAAGTTGCGAGAGAACCCTTCTCTTATCAGCCTGGGATCCTAAGAAGGTAGCGAGCCGACCCACCACTTCAAGTTAGGGAATGTTGCTCGCCGACCAACCCGGAGACCAGTAATTTTAGATGGCCAGCCTTGCTGAATAAATACTCGTCGATTGACCCAGATTCCTACTAGACTTGCTGACATATGCGATTATTCGGTGTATAGTACGTTTGTAAATGTTGGGAATCTGTGACATCTCCCTCCCCCAAAAAGTGTTCGCCCCGAACACTACTTATCCTAGTTTTATGTTGTACTGCCTTATTCTATCAGGAGGTGTGGCCACTGCCTTTATTTGTAAAATAATATAACCTAAATTGTACGCTCACTGATTCTTATATATGACGCTGCATCGTTCCTGGACAAGCGGCTTGGTGTTGAGGTTGGCCCAAGTTGGACTTTGTCTGACTGGTACCGGAGCACCTGTTACTCAGTTCGCAGGTGGTGGTACCCTGCCATCTTACGGTTCGCCTGCTCATTTGCATGAAATCACCAGCTATGCTCGGGTAGGTTGCTGTGTTGTCTCCCGGAGAGTCCTCGTTTGCCGCTATAGGCGCTGTGGTTGGTATGGTTTTTTGCTTGCCTGCTGGATGAATGTTTGTCAAAGCGTATTTCGTTAAGTTTAAACAATAATATATACAACCAAAATATGATTTCCCTTTATACTTTCTCTTTATACCATATTTGTAATAGGGGCCCTGGCTGACCTGGGCCAGTTATTGTTCTTCCACCACGTTTTCCTCATCTGAGCTATCTTCTGACGCGTCCCCCAGCGTCCATTCGTCGTAAAATGGCAAGATTCTTCCTATATGCACCACGTCTGTTTTCTTCCCTTTCTCTTGCTTCACCTCGTAATTCACCTCACTAAGTTTTTTCGTGATCTTATAGGGCCCAAACCAACGTAGTAGCAATTTCTCACTTTTACCCACTTTTCTAATTGGGATAAAAATTTTGACCCTGTCACCTACTTCAAATTCCCCTTCTCTGTGTTTGCCGTCATAAATGCCCTTGTCTTTGTCCTGTTTCTTGTGGATATTATCTACTGCTGTTGCCCTTAGAAGTAGTGCCTTTTCTCTCAGTTTATGGGAGTTCAAGTCATCATTACTGTCCAGTAAAGATGCGTCCAGCGGCAGTGTGGGATCTCTAGCAAACACCAGTTGAAATGGACTGAACTGCGTTGTTTCTTGTTTTGCTGTGTTGTAAGCAAAGGTGACGAAAGGCAAGTATGAGCACCAGTCTGTTTGATCAGAGCTGCAGTAGAGTGACAACATGTCAGCCAGTGTTTTGTTCAGCCGTTCTGTAAGGCCGTTACAGGATGGATGGTAGGCAGTTGTAAAGGTACTCCTCATCCCCATGATTTGCTGCAACTCCTGTACTACTTCCGACTGAAAAACTTTTCCCCTATCGCTGAGGATGCTCCGTGGGACCCCGTGAATCAGTATTACTTTTTCTAGCAGGAATTTTGCCACGGGACCTGCTTTTCCATTGGGTAGGGCAGCTGTAATGGCATATCTGCTTGCATAATCCGTTACTACTATAATGGTGGTTTTTCCCTGGCTGCTTTTCCTGAATGGCCCCAGTAAGTCTATGCCTATTTGATCAAAAACCCGACCAACTTTTATGGGTTGAAGAAACCCTAGTGGTTTTCTGTTTGTGGGCCCCTTTCTAGCCTGACAATCCCTGCAACCTCTAATGTATCCGCGGACATCTTTAATCATAGAGTCCCAGTAGTATTTAGGGATTAATCTGCTTAGTGTCTTCGTGACGCCCATGTGTCCACTGGTGGGTGCATTATGAGCTTCCCATAGGATTTCTTCTCTTAAAGCCCTTGGAATTACGAGTGCGTATTCCAATCCATCTTTCGTAGGGGTAGTTTTGAACAAAATGTCGTTTTCAAGTCTATAATTTTTTTGCTTTTCTGCGTGTCAGTGCGTTAATACTGATTTCTTGAGGGTTGCGTATTGCAAGTTTCAAGTCCTGTAAATTCTTGTCTTGATCCTGCAAGTACCCCATATTAACTGTTGAGATGGTGAACGTTGGTACCTCGTCTAAGTCTTCTATGACGTACTCATCTGCACTACTCACTGGGTTCCGCGACAGGCAGTCTGCATCCTGGTGTTTACTCCCTTTCTTGTACACTACAGTGTAATCGAATTCTGCTAGTTTAAGAGCCCAGCGTGCCAACCTCCTTGAGTGATCCTTAATATTATGAATCCAGCATAAAGCGTGGTGATCGGTTACTATTTTTACTGGGTGTCCATAAATTAAATGCCTTAAGTAGGTCATTCCCCAAACTGCTGCTAATAACTCCAATTCGCTGATTGAATAATTTTTTTCTGCTTTTGACAGTGACCTGCTTATATAGGCTATAGGGTGTTCTTGTCCGTCGTCGCTCTCCTGTAGTAGAATTGCCCCTATTCCTTCTGTGCAGGCGTCTGTATGCATTGTGCAGCCAATGTTAGGGTTGTAATGTTTCAGGACTGGTGCTGAAGTGAGTTTTTCTTTTAGCACTTGGAATGCTTCTTCTTGTTCCTTACCCCAGCAGAATTTGTTCTTTCTTGTTGCCTCATGCAAGGGCCGAGCTAATACTGCGTAATTTTTAATAAACTTTCTATAAAAATTACATAATCCCAAAAAGCTTTGTAATTCCTTTGTTTTCTTAGGGGTGGGAAATTGCTTAATTCCCGCTAACTTATCCTCTTCGGGGCTTATTCCTTCACTGCTTACAGAGAATCCTAGAATTCTTATCTTTTGCTGTAAATATTCGCACTTGCTTGGCTTAAGGGTTAAATGTGCTTCTCTCATTTTTTGAAATACTTTTCTTAATTTTGTGATGTGGTCATCTAGGTTTTCTGAGTAGATTATAATGTCATCTAGGTATATTAGGATGTCTTTCCATTTCATGTCTTTGAATATCCTATCTGCTAATTGTTGGAAAGTTGCCGGTGCGTTGCACAGTCCGAAACTCAACACATTAAACTCGTATGACCCGTGTCCTTGTGCCGTAAATGCCGTGTATTGTTTTGACGACTCTTCAATTGGTATTTGCCAATACCCTGAAAACATATCCAAGGTGGTAAAGTACTTGGCATTTCCCAGATATGTAAGAATGTCGTCGATCTGCGGTATTGGGTAACAAGATTTTTTGGTCACTGGGTTTATCGTTCTTTTGTAGTCTACGCAGAATCTAGTGGAGCCATCTTTTTTCTTCACCAGTACAACTGGGCTTGCCCAAGGTGAATGGCACGGTCTTATTACGCCACACTCTAACATTTCTTGTATCTGTGCGTCAATGATTTCTCGCTCAGTTTGAGACACTCTGTAAGGGCGACATTTGACTGGTTTATTTTCCGTGACCTCTATTTTATGTTCTATGAGTTGTGTTTTTCCCATGTACTTAGGTGATTTACAAAAAATGTCTTCATATTCGGTTAGTAAATTTTCCAGCTTCTTTTTGAATTCTTTTTCCGTGATGTGATCTAATTTATGGTCGTCTAGTGTTACTACGTCCTCTTCAGTTTTGTACGTTGTATAGAGGTGGCTTATGTCTTCATTTGTAGATTCTAATCGTGCTATCGTTGTGCCTTTGAAAATTACTCTATTTGTGGGTCCTATGTTTGTCAGATTTACCGTGATTTCCTCTCCGGCCTGATCTAAGCTGCACAAGAGGTTGTTGCGGACCAACCACCCTTCGTTTGGCACCATGAGTTTTTTGTCGTTTCCTGGGGGCTGAGGTTCAACTTTTACTGCTTTCTTTTCCCCTGGATTAAGGACGCAATCTTCAGACATTCTTATTTTTTCAGCCATGTTTTCTTCGTCCTTTACGAAGTACGGCAGGGCGTCCCATGAGCTGCCTTTGCTCAGTTTATGGGGTTTTGGTCGCGGGTTCTTATCTTTAGAGACCCATAATGTTAGGTTTGTGTCTTTGAACTCTTCGTAGAGTGCATTTTTAATTTCTGTCCAGTCGGTTCTGTTATTTGCGGCAATCGATCTCGGGATGGCTATGTTAGAGATACCGTTCCGTACTGTCCATTCTTTTAATTTAGTGCAGCAGTTTTTGAGTGTCTGAGCGGACGTGCATTCACCATTATTTTCTATTATCGCCATCTGTAGGACGTGCCTGTTTCCTTTCTGAAAGCTGGTCGTACTGCCTAAGCTTATTTTGCCTGTTTCTTTTTCCGCTAAGTAATTTCTAATGGCTTTTCCGACTCCTCTGTCTTTGCTTGGCGTTGTGGAGCACGTAAAGGCCCATGCAACGTTGCTTGGCAAGCTGAAAATTGATCCGGGCATTTCTCGGAAAACTTCTTTCCAGCTTCGTATGCTGTTTTCCTGTCTTGGCTCTAATTTAAAATTGTGGGTGCTTCTTATATTGGCAATTGGGTGCAGCTTGTGGGTGCTTTTCGTATTATGTCTTAGTGGTATAATCATGTTTTGTGCCAAGCTGAGTGTGTTCATTATTAAACATATGGAGGCCTTCATTTCCCTTAAAAATTCCATCCCTAATATCAAAGGTTGGGGAGGGCCTGACAATACTGTTGCTTTCACTTTCAATTTTCTTACTTTATTGCCCCTAAGTTCAAGAGATGCCCATGTCTCTCCTTGACTAGCTATTCTTTGTCCTCCTGCTGTGAGTAGTAGGGTAGGGTGTTGGCCACGCTTGTACACCCCCTCTGTGAGGTGGTGGCTTATTATGTTTAACTCTGCACCTGTGTCGATAATTACTGGCACATAGTAACCGTTCACCACCGCGTTGATGTGTAGAATTTTGCAGCACGTTGGGCCCTGAGTGGAGAGGGTGACAGGGCTTAGTTTTGCCACCCCCTGGCGTTTGGGTACTGCTGCCTGCTTCTGCAAACTGCAGCAAAGTGCCCTGGTTTCCCGCAGTAATAGCACGCGGGTTTATTGTCTCTAGTTCTTGTGGAGACGTAGTGCCTTTCTGGCGGGGGCGTGCGCCTTGTATCGTACGTCCTTCTGGGTGGTGGCGGGGTTCTTTCTCGATAGGGGCGGTTCACTTCGTAGCTTGACTGTTGCCTGGGAGCTGAATTGTACTCGAATTGGCGCTGGGGTCTAAATGCTGGTGGTGGGGTGGTTTCTACAGGAGCGTTATCCATTGTAATGCACAGCATTTTTATTTCATCCAAGTTTCGAGGGGCCCGGTTGGGGAAATGCGTGAGCCAGTAGTATCTTGCTCTGGATTCGTCTCTTAGGCCGTTGTGAAAAATTTCTTGGAACTCGTCAAGGTCGACCACTTGCTTGTACTCTTCGTATAGAACCCTTAGGTCGTAAAAGTAGTTTTTTGTTGGTTCCAGGGACCCTTGTTTCCTTTCCCGCACTTTTAAGAGTAGCCGTGAATTGATGTCGCCGTCACTAAACTCGATTTTAAAGGCCTGGCAGATATGGTGCCAATTACTGTCGGGGTAAGTTTCTTTATATTCCCTGTACCATATGTTTGCAGCCCCCTGTAAGAAGGAGTGAAAGTACAGTATTTTTAAGGCATCATTCCAGTTGTTAGCCACCGCTGTTCGCTCGTAGGTAGCTATAAATACTGGTGCTGAGTCTGTACAGGGGTTGAAAGTTGGGGGGCTGATGAACTGGGGTAGTGCGGGTGTTTTTTCTCCTGTCTCTACAGTGGAGATTGTAACGTCTGCCATGGCGTTGGTGCCTATTATCCCTTTCTTTCTGCTTTCTAATCTCTCTGATTGTGCTTGTGCTAGCGGGGGTGAGTTTTTCTCTCTTATTGTTACGTCGAGTTCGCTTTCTGTATCCTCGTTGTCCCCCTGTCCGCCTTCTTTCTTTTCAAGTATTGCTTTTTCTTTCTGTCTTACTACCGTGAGGGTGATGTACTCAGGTAAGCCCTCTGGCTCTTGTCTTCGTGTATCCCCCACACTCGAGCTTCTATGTCTCGGTTCAAACGGGCTGTCTGGCTTTATTGACCTCAGGTTGTATTTCCCTCTATTTATTCCTTTTTTTTCCCTTCGCCTTCAGTGGCTTGGGTTGCGAGGGTGTGTCTACCAATATGGAGATTAATAGACGGGGATTGAACGGTGCGCCTCCACCATGTCACGTTTAGGGGTGCGTAGTGAGGGATGGTAGAGAAACAACTCTGGTTACAGGTAAGCCTTATTTATTATAAATAATGTAAAATAAATACTTAAAAAGGGTTATTCTTACCCCCAGAAAAGAAGGGCCAACACGGCCGTGAATGTCGTTAAGCGCATGGGGGTTCGGGAGAGACGAGTGGGGTTTTAGCCCTTCGGCTACACCGTAAAGGGGCACGCAAAGGTGTTCTTGTACGGTGTGACCAAAAGACCAAGTGAACAACTGACAGGGTTAAGGGTTCTAACGGTCACTTCAAGTTGCGAGAGAACCCTTCTCTTATCAGCCTGGGATCCTAAGAAGGTAGCGAGCCGACCCACCACTTCAAGTTAGGGAATGTTGCTCGCCGACCAACCCGGAGACCAGTAATTTTAGATGGCCAGCCTTGCTGAATAAATACTCGTCGATTGACCCAGATTCCTACTAGACTTGCTGACATATGCGATTATTCGGTGTATAGTACGTTTGTAAATGTTGGGAATCTGTGACAATATGATACCAAGTCATATTTGCGGTAAGTCGTTGGATTTCGGCAACTCGATTTGAGACAAACACTTTCCATCGACTCGGTTCAGAATTTAGCCAATCCAGAACGATCATAGAATCGGTGAAAAGATTTACTTGAGGTATGTGAATTTCTAGAGACTTTAACACCTTGTCGACTAATCGAGCTAATAACAGTGCTCCGCACAGTTCTAAGCGTGGCAAGCTCATCGAACTTAATGGCGCTAATCTAGATTTAGAACAAATCAGATGTGAAGAGGGTTTGTTTGAATTATCGCAAGATACGAGATAAATGCAAGCTCCGTAAGCGAGGTGTGACGCGTCCGAAAAACCACAAAGTAAAACTGATCTATGACTTATTTCGGTATCTATCACGCAACGTGGAATGTGTATAGAATTGAGTTTAGGCAATTGGTTGACAAAAATTGACCATTGGTCAGCTATAATTGCAGGCACTGGAGAGTCCCAATCTAGTTGACTTTTCCAAACCTCTTGTAAGATTAATTTAGCCGTAACTATTACAGGATTAATTAAACCCAATATGTCGTAAAGCTATCCAATGGTTGCTAGAATGGTTCTTTTAGTTATTATAGAAAGATCAATTTTTAATTGAAAATTATAATGAATAGTATCAGATTTTGTATTCCAAGCGGTACCTAACGTTTTTGTTTCATCGTCTCCGAGTATATAAAATTCTGTATTCTGTGAATCGTCAGATTTTTTGATCACGCGGAGATTATTTGACACCCATTTTCTTAATTGTAATCCATGTTTAGACAATGTTTTGTCGATATTTGCTTTTAATTCAATTGCTTTGTCAAGGTCGTGGTGTCCAAAAATTAAGTCGTCCATGTAGAAATTGTTTAAAATTATTTTACTAACTTCGGGCTGTAAATCTTTATATTTAAGTCCAATGTCATGTAAAACACGCGTAGCTAAGAACGATGCGCTAGCTGTGCCGTACGTCACGGTATTTAATTCGTAATGAACGATGTTTCCAGTGACGTCATCTCTCCAAAGAATGCGTTGCAATTTTCGATGGGATTTGTCAATCCATATCATACGGTACATTTTTTCAATGTCCGCGACAATCAAAATTGGGTAAGTGCGCAAACGCAAAACCATATCGAATACGTCCTTTTGTACTTTGGGCCCTATCTTGAGCACGTCATTTAGACTATAGCCAGAATTAGTTTTCAAACTTGCGTTGAAAACGACGCGTAATTTTGTAGTGCTACTACTTTCCCTTATGACGGCATGATGGCTGAGATATACGCAAATTTCACCTGGTAAATCTAAATCAGGATTAATGCGGGACATATGACCCATTTTCTCGTATTCCTTTAGAAAGTCAGTGTACTGGGTTTTTAACTCGATATTCTTTTCCAAATGTCGCTCCAAAGAAAGTAAACATTTTAATGCGATCGAATAAGATTCTCCTAACTCTACATAATTTTGCTTTAATGGAAGTTTAACTGTATAACGTCCGTCTGTTTCGATTTTATGATTATTTCGAAAATCTAACTCACATTCGAGTTCTTCATTAGTTAGCTTATCTTGTTTGCTTCCTACATTTTCAATTTGCCAGAATTTTTGTATGGTGTTATGTAGGTTTTCGTAAGATTCATTGAGATTCAAAAAACAATGACTATGATATTTTTCTTTCGGTACACGGTATAAGTTTAAAGGACCAACTAAAACCCATCCGAACTTGGTATTTTGCAAGATAGGAGCGTCTTCACCTAACATAATTTTTTGGTCATTTAAACAACGGAAAAATAATTCGGTTCCGATTAAGATATCAATTTCGTTTGAGTTACAAAAATCGGAATCCGCTAATTGAATGTTTTCGGGCAAGTTAAGAAAAGTAGGATCGAAAGAAATTTGCGGCAATTTAGTGGTAATTTTATTTATAATTAAAAATTCAGCCTTTGCCTGGAATGAATCATTTAACGCTTTAATCGTTGTTTTGACTTTGACTGACACATTACAGGACGCGCCTCCTACTCCAAGAACAGGAACGTTTACTATACATCCTGGTAAGTTCAACTTTTGATACAAAGCTTCAGAGCAAAAGTTGGATTGACTTGCAGAATCCAATAACGCGCGACACTTTAAAGCTTTGCCATTTGTGTCTATAATGTTAACGATTGCTGTTGCAAGCAAAATTTGAGTTTTACCCGAGGAATTAGTGTTGTGACAACGAGCAGCTGATGACGCTGTTGCATTGCTGACCGTTTCGTTAGCACCTGTATTTATGCTAGTTAAGGTACATTGCCTCTGAAGTGAACTATCGAGTTCTTGTATCGATTGACGCGTACTGTTGTAATTTTGATCGGACATTTGCAAGATTCTGGAACCTTGTTCGCTATTTTCAAGATTAACGGTATTTTCAGAACTGACGTTTGTGGAACTAATGGCGGTAAAGGTATTATTGTTATTATAAGGAGTGTTTCGATTAAATTGGAAATTAGAATCATGTAAAATGGAGTTATGTTTACGCTTGCAAATCCTACATGTTTTACCTGTACAATTTTCATTATTGTGACCACTTCTTAAGCAATTAGTGCATATTCCTAAACGCTTCAGCTCAAGATAACGATCTTTACAGGATAACGCAAGTAATTTAGGGCACTTGTATGTATAATGATTCTTTTCTTTACAAACGTAACAATAAAAATTATTAAATTGCCCTTGATTTGCCGAATTCTGATAAAACTGTTGTGTGGAATCTCCTGTGTTTACATGAGCTACTGTACTGCGGTTTTGAGGAGCTTTTTCGTACGCGTGGTGTTGTTTATTGTCAATAGTTTCAAGTACTTGACATTTATTTTTCAATAAATTTAATAACTCATCGAGCATTGGCGAATCTTTATTGTTCAGCACTTCCCACTCTTTACGGGTGTGATTGCCTAACTTTTGTGAAATTAAATATATTATCAACGTATCCCATTGGTCTACTGGTTGACCAAGACTCGTTAATGCTCGAAGGTTTCGAACTACGCTGTCTATGAGTTTTCGTAAATTTTGATGAGATTCTCTAGATACTGAGGACATTTCAAATAAATTTCGTACATGATTGTGAATTAACATGCGCTTATTTTCATATCTTTCACGTAGTAACTTTAATGCCTCATCGTAATTAGCTTCGCAGATTTCTAGAGATTGTAATACTTGTGTTGCCTCACCGCGAAGGCACGACTGCAAGTAATAAAATTTCTGAATTTTTGTTAAGTCGCTGTTTTTATCTACTAACGCTTGAAATACTTCGTAGAATTGAATCCACCCTTCGTACGATCCACTAAACTGTGGCAGGGAAATAGATTGTAACTTTGCGTTATTATTATTGTTTATTGCTGGTTGAGACACATTTAAATTTGCTCCAGCACTCGAATGTGTGAATATGTGCTTGTTGTTCAATTAAATCAAGCTCTATCGCAACGCTACTGTAATAATTGTCTTCAAACGACTGTCTTTCAACATCCTGTTTTGAATCTAATTCTTCGATTTTTGATTGAATGTCTTGAAACTCTGCCCAAGTTGTATCGAGATCTTTTACACGCAATTTTAAGCTAGTATATCCGGGATTTGGACTGTTCAAAAAATTAGTAAAACGAGTTAGAGTTGCCTTTAATTGGCCTCTTCGAAATACCAACCTTTTAAACTCGTCTATTCTTGAATCGACACCATTATCTGTGTCATCGGGCATTGTTATAACTTGATGTAAGTTGACCGTTTAGACGTTTTTTTTTAAAAAACTAAATCTGATTATTTGCTTTAAGCTTCTCACACAAATTTTAGCATGCAGATGGATGTATCCAGGTAGGAACACTAACGGAAAATAATGGAAAGGACCTACTTTATATTTTGACATCTTGCTTCTTTCTCGCTGCTCTACGTGGCAACGCTGTGTATGGCTCGCTGTTGTTGATCTTGCACCCGTTCACGGAACGCGGCACGCGGAATTTACATCAAACCGATGCTTTTTGAGGTTACTTATCACTTATCACTTTGCAATCCGCTCGTATGGACCAAAATTTATGTTGGATTTATACTTCTCGTTTGTAGTGGACTGTATGATTCGATTATTTTAATGAAACGAACTTTTTTAGCTAATTAAACGATTATATTCGGGAATTAAAATGGTAACGTGTCGGCACGGCGACGGCTTCGTACGAGAGAGAGAGATGCAGCGTTGCCAGTTATTAAAGTCCAACTTTAGGCATCTCTTGGTGGGGGTAAAATTCTAGGGCGCTACTCTCCTTAAGGGTTTGAATATTTACAATGTTTACAACACAAAAGGAAAACTTGATTTTCGATGAACTTAACTATGGCCCTAGAAGTCGCCTTCGCCATAGTGTGCACAAGTACAAATTTAGTGAACCAATCCACCACAACAAGAACGTACTGGTTTCCCGATTTTGATCTTGGATAAGGACCAATAAGATCAGCCGACAATAACTGGAAAGGAAAATTAATATTTCGGTATTGACCCATAAGACCTGCCTGCGGAAAATGACTAGATTTACTATAGTCAAATTTTTACCCTTTGAGAATGACGTCAAGCAGGTGAAAAAACACGCATGTCTGGAATTAGATCACAAACACAAATTCTAACCTACAAATCCTTTGAAAAATTAGTGCGTTCGGAAGTGACTGATGATCAAGTGCCCTGAAAATCACATGATCATGAGAGTTTCAGTTTAATCATCATTCATTCAGTGAATAGGTGTGCTTGCACTCACTTAAAGATCTCTTCTACTCCTAATAACATAATATATTATTAATGTTCATTGATTTTGTGCTGTGTTATTCTACTTTGCATAATAAAGCGAAAATAGTAATTTGACATACCAACATTACCAATTTAATCTTACGAAAAAGAATAAAAAGAAATACATACAAAGAAATTTACTATATGCATACATATATTTAATACACAACGGCAAAATTTAACGTGCTATCGTAGTAAAATTACAAGCTAAACCATACAATTTACAAACAAGTACTAATTCTAAATGTGTTTTTTCTCGAGAACAAAAAGAAACAATATTAAGATGGCATGCCGATTGAGTACTCCAATGTGTACGATAGAGCATCACAGTCTTTAAAAGTGAGTACTGCTACCCTATGTCGAATGAAAAAGGCTGGAATTCAAGCTGACGACTTCTATTTCACCAACATTTCTAAGAAAATGTTGGTCAGTAAAACCAAAATAACCCCAAAAATAAAGAATTAAGAAGATATACATAAGTGTGTAGCTAAATGAGATTATCTTCAATCTCGGAGTCACTTAATTCCGAGCTTAATTCAGAATCTGAATCATTATTGGCTTCAGTAATAATGAGTGGTTCAATGTCTGAAACATCACAGTACTTTATGGTGTTCCAAGAATGGTTTATGAGCTTGTTGACATGTTGAATGTAGTTTTTTTTTTGCAATGTTCTGCTGGCATTTCTCTTAAAACCCTTTCCCAAGTTGTCAATACTTCTACTGCTGTCCCTTGTAAACTTATCATATGTTCATCATATTTTCTCTTGCACTCGGACCAGACCATCTCTATAGGATTGTATTGGCAATGATATGGTGGTAATCTTAAAATTTTGTGGCCAAAAGATTTTACATATTCATCCAGGTAATATTTTTTCTGTGGAATCAATTTTGAACAAAATAAAGTCCAAATTTCATCTTTCATCGCTTTTTCTTCAAAATCGTCATTTTGTTTCCTTAACCAGGTAATTAATTTTTGTTTTGTCCAAGATTTCTGGGGAATTTCTTCTAAAAGTCCAGAATGGTAACTCGCATTGTCCATTATTATAAGTGATTTTTCCGATAAATTTGGGATTAATTGATTTTTAAACCAATTTTCAAAGTTTTTTCGATTCATGTTGTCATGATAGTCGCCTTTTTTCGAACCGCTTTTAAAAACCAAACTCGCATTATTAATGAAGCCATTTTCATTTCCTGCGTGAAGTACTATTGTCACGAATGGAAAATCCGTTAATTGGAAAGTTGGACTGATTAACTTAAAAAACATAAGAGTATTCGAGGATTGCAAAATATTAAGCGCACGAGGCAAGGTCGCATCACGATGCACCGAATGTGTCATGCACCGGGTGCACCATATCAGCGATGAGTCGCCACCACCTGCTTTGCAGGAATATGAAAAATAGGCGACGAACAATAACAAACTACGTCAGCCAATCGGGTATAAAATACGCCGATTTCAGCAGTATAGGATAAGTGTGAACCGATCAACGGTAGTGCGACCAGCTGACCTGAGAAGTCGAAATGTCGACTCTCCTCGGGAAAAGATCAAGTTAAGTAGTCAGTCCTCCAAAGTTGTTCAAAACGCGAAAGTGACCAAGCCAGCCGCCAGAAAAGCTAAGTCCTTTGCTCATGAGTCTGTGTAAGTACAATTATTACATTGTCAACTTTTAGTGTTTATGACCGTATTGTGCAGACCCATTTGTGTATTCCATATTTAATAGATTTAAGTGTTTAATAGATAAACTCAGTGTTTGATTCCATCCTTAAAACTGAGATCCCGGCGCGACGTTTATCGTCGTGAGTCAGTTTAATTGGTGAACCCAAAAGGACTCATAAATTAAACGTGACATTTGGTGGAGGCGCCGGTCTGTTTTGGGATGGATAAAAAACAATAGTTGAGTTTTTTATTTCTATTTTTATTTTTTGAGGTATGATACAGATTCAAGAGAATAATGTGTGGGCTATAAAAGAAATTTTAGGTATTATTTTCTTTTGGCTAGGGATAGTGACATTGATTTATTTAGTGATTTTTTGGGGATTTCCTTTGCTATTGAAGCGCTCATTTGATAAAATTTTGGTTTAATATGGGTGGTACATCTTCAAAAGAGGAGGAAATTATTATTTCTCAAGCGGGAAACAGTGGAGGTGTATCAAATAGTTCGGAAAAAGATAATTCATGGTCAGCTAAGGAAATTTTAATTATTATTTTTCTGTGCATGGGGGTATTAATGCTTGTGTATTTTAGCGTCAAAAAAATTATTAGTTTGATGAACAAGCAAATTCGTAAAGAAATTGCTAGGAATAATCAACTTGCTTAAAAGATTTAAATTTAAATTTTTAAACGAAACGGAAAAAAAAAAATTAAAAAAAAATAAATATAGCACATAAATGAATTTAAACGGTCATTTAAAAATTGTCCATGAGTGAGTCGAGTGACAAAGATCGAGTAAAAACTCGCAGTAGGGCTCAAAGTTTGTCGGAAAAAGAAAAATTCGTGTTACGTGAAGCTATCGCTAGGGGTCGAAACCCAGAGAAGGTGATAAAAGAGTTAAAAGATTTTAAACCCGAGCATCACAGTTCGACTGTGAGTTCTCCTGCTCCGACACAAACGGCAACTTCTTCACACAAACAAAAGCTTGACAAACCCAGTTCAGTTTGTTTGACAAGCAGTGAGGACGAAGAAAATACTCTTGACAATACTGTCGTGGGCGTTCAAGCTCAAACTTCCCAAGCCTCGGCTTCGACTTCTAAGCCCCAATCCACGGAAGTTTATTTCAGACCAAGAGCTTCGTTAAGTAGAACTCCGCCAAAACCACGTGAAACAGAGGATCCTTGGCAAGAAAGTCCCTTAGAAGTGGTAGTGCCACCAAAATCCCGCCCCTCAGAATTATTACAAAGTTCTAATAATCCTTGCCCACCCCCTGTGATTCGGGAAAGAAACCGTGCCATACGCCCTAACAATACTTTAGTAATGGCTAACATGACATTACAGGCAGCTTTGGCTGAGCCAAAAACTCCGGCTACCCCCGTAGCTTTTAAGCGTTAAGTTTACATGCCCATCTACATTTAACCCTTCTATTGACTCTCCCAGTATTTTTATAAATAAATACGAAAAGGCAGCGATTGTGAATAGCTGGTCAGAAAATCACAAAATATCTTATTTGGCTAATTTTTTGGAAGGTCCAGCCCATACATGGTTTAGTAATTATATTAGTGAGCCAGAGAATCAGATGAAAACATGGCTAAATATTAAATCAGATTTTTTGAAAGAGTTTTCAGGAGAACAGCCACTCCGAAAGTTAAAATTTCGATTAAACACTCGCAAACAGCAAGACGTCGAGGACATAAAAAAGTACTATTATGATCTATTGGCAATCGCAAACGAGATTGACCCAGAAATGACTTTTGATTCGTTTAGGGATCATTTTGAAAATGGTTTACATCCGTCTTACTATGAGATGTATTATTTGCTTAGTTCTAGCAATAGAAATTTTGACGATTTAACGCAATTGGTGATTAAGATTAGCGATATAAAAGAAAGGACATTAGTGAATCAAATGACACAAAGTACAGCTTTATTGTCAGTATCTGCGGCAGTAAACAGTAACAATGGTAATAACCCAACAAACCGACAAAGGACCTGGAATGACACCAGGCCACGGACATTTTTTAATAGGAATTTTTCAAATACGATTCAAAATCAGACACGAAATACCTATGTTCCAAGGGTGAATCATTTTAGACCAAATCAAAATAGTCCGAGGAACAACTCATTCAATAGGGGGCGACAATTTGTAAGAAACAATTCGCAACAATCCCAGAGCCATGATACTTTTAATAGGAACAGAAATCAGTTTTCTAATCAAAACTGGAGAAATAATAATAACAATAATTATTTGCCTCGTACGAGAACGCACGACGGCCGGGTTATTTGCATTGATTGCCGTAGGCCCGGTCACGTGTCTTGTAACTTCAATAATAGGCCTTTTCAAAGGAATGCACCTCAAGGCCGAAGAAACCCAAACGACAGAGGACAGTTTCAAAATTAAGAAGCCCGAACGAAATTGTCCAATTATCATCTACGGGCACCAGTAAGCAAACATTAATAGTACATATCACGGTTAACGATAAAGATAACGTCCCTGTTTTACTTGATACAGGAGCTTGTAAAAATGTAGTCGACATAGATTATATAAGTAACATGAGACGGTTACGAGACAATATACAACTGATAACCGCAGGAGGCTATCCAGTTCAACCTCTCGGTAATTCTGAGGTAATTATAAAAGTGAATGGCACAATTATTTCCATTGAGGCACTAGTGGTGCAAAATTTATCAAAAGCCTTAATTTTGGGACATAACTTCTTGGCTAGTAAAAAATCATTAATTGACTATAATACCAATACTGTGACATTATACCATGAACTTGATCCATTGATTTTATATTTTGGCAACAATGTCAACAACAACATAGGGAAAATAGAACAAATGGAAGATACTAATAAGGTATTTGCGAACGTTGAGATTGAGTCAACCGCGCGAAGTTTGAAGGTTACACTTGAAACCGACTACATGGTCGAGGTTGGTCGCGAGATAACGGTACGACTGAACTGTGCCTTATCTCCGCACGAGTTTACGAGGTACTGCTTTATCGAGAACGATAAATACCTACGACCAAGAGGATTGATTTGTTCAAATATTTTTGTAAGAAATGACAAATGGTACATCAAAATTAACAATATGGGGTTTAAAGAAGTGTTCATATTAAAAAATACCACAATCGTTTATTTAGAGAAAAATATAGAAATGGATATAACAAAAATTCCAGTTCATTGTATTGATGAAACTGAAGATGATGAAGAAATGATTACCATGAATGACCATAATCTAAGCAATATAACGAACCCAGAATTGTGTAACAAATTACAGACATTACTTTCAGAATATAGTGACGTTTTTTCAAAAACACCAAAATATATGGGAAAGACCGATGTCATTGAACATGAGATTGATGTAGGGAATGCTAAACCTATAAAACAGAAACCTTACAGAGTGGCACAAAAAGAAAGAGAGATAATAGATGAGCAGATAAGAGAAATGGAACAATACGACATAATAAGGCAAAGTAACTCGCCCTGGGCAAGTCCCGTCGTATTAGTGAAGAAAAAATCTGGAGAGACACGATTTTGCGTGGATTATCGCAAGTTAAACAATGTGACAGTAAAAAATTCATGGTCAGGATCTAATATTGAGGATATTTTGACTTACTTAGGAAACGCCAAATATTTCTCATCGTTAGACATGTATTCAGGTTATTGGCAGGTCAAAGTAAAAGAAGAGAGCCACTTACTGCCTTTACAGCGCCAGGTCACGGATTATGGGAATTTAATGTGATGCCTTTTGGATTGTGCAATGCCCCGGCAACATTTCAACAGTTAGGAGATGTAGTGTTTAGAGATTTAAAATGGAAAGAAATTTTAATTTACATGGACAACATTATAATTTTTTCTAAAACGATGGATGAACATTTGGAAAAATTACGTAAAGTTTTCAATAGACTCCGGAGTGCAGGCTTAACACTAAAACCTAAAAAATGTGAATATTTAAAAGAAAAAATTAATATTCTTGGTTATACAATTTCGAAAGACGGAATTTTTCCTGATAAATCGAAATTAGTTTCAATTGAAAATTTTCCCAGGCCAAAAAATGTAAAGGGTGTACAAAGTTTTTTGGGACTTTGTAACTACTACCGGAAGTTTATAGAAAATTTTGCAAAAATTGCACGTCCTTTACATGATCTAACAAAGAAACAAAATAAATTTGATTGGCAGGACATACATGACAAAGCATTTGAAACACTAAAACAAAAACTGATTAGTGAACCAGTTTTGGCACATTTTCAACCAAATAAAGGATGTGAATTAAGGGTAGATGCATGTAAAGATGGAATCGGAGCAATATTATTGCAGGAAGATCATGAAAATGCGTTACATCCAATAGCATATGCAAGTAGAAGCCTTAGTAAAGCTGAAAAGAATTATTCAATAACAGAACTTGAAGGGTTAGCAGCTATATGGGCGCTATCCTATTTTAGACATTTTATTTATGGAAAACCTATAAAAATAGTGACTGATCATCATGCGCTATGTTGGTTAAAAACCTTGAAAGAGACTACTGGACGTTTAGCGCGTTGGGCGTTAAAGTTATCAGAATTTGACTACACAGTACATCATAAATCAGGAATTGCTCACAGAGATGCAGACTGCGTAAGCAGATATCCTGTTTTGCCAGCAAATACGAAAGTACAAGAAATTGACGAAATACCAACCTTTTTATTGGATATACGTAACATTGCGGAATTGCAAGCAAAAGATAAAAACATTTTGGAAATAATTCAGGCTATAAAACATCCTGAAGAAGCTACAATTGGTATACGCAAGCAAGCGAAAAATTTTAGGCTTGAATCAGAAGTTTTGTACCGTATAAACCCGCATGGAGTGGGCCGGACTAAACTTTTAGTGATACCGCAACAGTTAATAGGGGAAATTTTGTACTCCCACCACTCAGAACCGCTGAGTGGCCATTTGGGATTGTCAAAAACCCTAGCAAAAATAAAACAAAGATACTATTGGCAAGGGTTGCAAAAGGACGTGGAACGTTTTGTAAAAGGATGCCCGGATTGTCAGGCCAGGAAAGGCCAACAAAATCAAAAGCCTATCGGTCTGTTACATCCTATTCCAGTTGGCACCCCATTTGAAAAAGTTAGAATAGATTTGTTAGGTCCGTTTCGCAGAAGTAGCAGCGGCAAAACCATGATAGTGGTAGCGACAGATTACGCCACAAGGTGGGCGGAGACTGACGCATTACCGAGCGGCAAAGCCGGACCTGTAGCGAAATTTATACTGGAGAGAATTATTACAAAACACGGTGCACCCAAGGAATTGTTAAGCGATAGAGGGAAAGTTTTTCAATCAGAATTGGTTACGGAATTGCTAAAAAAGATGGGGACAACGAGTCAGTTTACTACTGCATATCATCCCGCAACTAATGGCTTAACAGAAAGACTTAATAAAACTTTAGCCAATATGTTATCTATGTATACTAATACTAATCAATCAAATTGGGATGAATATCTTCCACATGTGACTTTTGCGTATAATTCTGCGAAACAGGATAGCACTAAATTTTCACCATTCATGCTGGTGTACGGTCGTGAACCTATTTTACCAACGGAAGCAAACTTGGTTGAAAATGGTGAGGTTTTGTTTTTTTGTTTATCAATCCCAATCCTCTGACCGGTTTCGCCGTATTACGGCTCATCAGAGAGGCTATAGGGCTTGATAACCAAAGAACAAAACCTTCGTTCCAGTATAGTCAACTGGATGCCAGAAATGATAGTTGTGTGCAACATCTGGTGACATCTGTACTCAACTCTATGAGTTAGAAAGTACAGATGGCGTTCCAAAATCTAGGAACAGCACCATTAATGCCGCATCATTCGGTAAACACCGATCTGATTGGTTGGAAGCAAACTTATTGCCACCCTTGGAAAGTAGTAATAGCGACCAAATTAGAGACATTGGTTTAGCAGTCAGAAATTTGGCAGTTGAAAATATAAAACGGCGTCAAGACCTAGATAAATTACGTTATGATTGTAAACACCGCCATGTTGAATTTGAAGTGGGGGACCAAGTAAAAGTTTTCACCCCTATTAGGAAAGTAGGAAAAAGTGAAAAATTACTGCTTAGATGGTTTGGTCCTTATTACATAAATCGAAAAATGTCTGATGTGGACTATGAAATACGAAAGGGCATTTCGCAAAAATCTAAAACTGAAGTAGTCCATGTAAGCAGAATTTTACATTACCATGACCCATGGACACCAGAAGGAACCCCGCAACTAAAATAATACAAGCATTTGGGTTAATATTTATTTATTTTTGTTTTTTTTTGTTACTCTAAAAAAAATAAAAATTAACCGTCTTGGCATTACTGCCAATGGCTTCAACAGCCAAACGCGGCGCCACCACTGTTGAGGCGTCGTTGACGCCGCCTTCCTCCTCTATTTTTTCTTCTGGGGAGTTTTGACCTCCAGGGGGAGCCTCCACCTCACCTGCCACTTGAGGGGGAGCCTCCACCTCGCTGGCCGCAGAAGGACCAGCATCAACTTCAGGCCCCAGTTTGAGGCTGGCCGCACCCACGGTTCGTCGGGCCCGCTGGGCAGCCAATAGGGCCATCAGACGAGCACCGCGGCCCCGGCCCTTTTCGATATCTCCTCCTCCATTTCCAGGTTCCATCTGAAAGGGAAAATATTGTTAACATTGGATAGCGAAACAAAGTGAATTTTTCTTTGGAAGGAAAACTATATGGAAATAATGAATAAAAAGGAAAAAAAAAACACTTGTACTTACTTTCAAATATGACACGACAAAAATGCACTACAAAAGACTCGTATGACTCGACAAAAATGCACTACAAAAGTCTCGTATGGGTCAGAGGACGAACTGTGGAGAATGTGATAAGAAAACCGTATAAATACAATTCAGATCCCTCTCCACCGGAAAGCCAGGATGCTGAAATTAGCAAATTACTTCCAGACGATGAACTTGTCAAATGTTAAGGTTATCAGAGAAATGTTTTCCCAACAGTTAAATGGTGCACCATGCTTAAACCCATGGGATTCGCAAATTCACTACTACTGCGGTCGAGACCGCGTCTTTTATATTCGCAAACCACGTTCTAGAATGACCGCGAAACGCTTCGCGGGTTGCCTTGATCATTCAAGAATATTCCAGGTAGCGCTTCCTAACTGTGGCCTACTTTAATACGCGCCCGGCCAGATATTGCGGCGCATCGGTTTCATCCCGAGGCGAGAGCTCGTTAAGAAGTATCGAGCATAGTAGGCCCAGACCGTAACAGTATTAAACATAGAACAAAAACATTTTTTCTTCTTAGGTGAGTGAAATTTCCCATTTTAGGAACACGTATATCTAAAACGGGATCAGTATTGTTTCTAAAATGGGATTATGTGCATACGCACAGATCACATATGAAATAGCTGGCTTCGTTGTCTGATACACCGCAAGCTTCGTGGACCCATCTTTGACAGGAACTGCATTGAATCCACTGGTCACCAGGTTTGCTGCTTATAAAATCTACTTCACAATAAAAGCACACTGGATTTTCTTCCTCATCACTGTTTTCTTTGGTCATGTCTATTTTTTGGATATTCTTGTCTTTGGTCTTGTTTTTCCGATTCACATCTTTTTGGTATCTAGTCTTGTTTGTTGCTTTATCAGTCTTTACTTCAGCCGAACTATTTTTCCGTAGTTTGGAGATTTTTTTTACTGATTTTTCCTTCGATAGTGCCTTTCCTTTCAAAGATGGCAATTTACCGGTTGACACTTTACGTTGTTTCCCTTCTATACTGGCATTTAATTCATTCTTATAAGGTGAGCTCGTTAAGATGGCAGCTTTACCTCTATTTCCAGTTTTCGCAGGCCTTCTTAATGCTGCTTTTGGGTATGGACGAATCATTTCTGGTGAAATTTGAAAAATATTGGCCAAAGGTTTATCATCATCACTGGAGAAGCTGTCATCTGAGTCAAGAGGACGAGTTGATTCTGATTGTGGCAGTGTGTGGGTTGAATATGAAGTTGATGGCGGTGGCGTTTGATGTCTGATTGGAGAGGTTGATTTTGATTGTAGCAGTGTGTGGGTCGAATATGAAGTTGATGGAGGCGGAGTTTGGAGCCTGATTGGAAATGGTGGTTCTCCGTCTGGTGAGCCGTCTTCCGTTGAAATTAATTCATTTTCTGGCTGATCAGTGGGATCAGCAGCTATAAACTTATCGTCAGTGAAAACGTGGCGATTAACGGGAAATAAGCCAGTTTTCTCAAAACCATGAATGGCATTATTGGGTGTTGCTGCCCTTAAGTAGGCCTTTCCAAATAATTTGCCTATTTGGTAAATTGTAACGACTCTACCTGGATTGTTCCTTAGAAATGTTTCAACCTCTTGACTGTAGAATGTCGATAAAGGTGCCATAAAAGAAACGTCTAGCGGTTGCATGCGATGACTACAATGTGGTGGTATGCACAATATTGTAACACCGTGATCCCTGGCTTTCTCTATCACAATTATGTTTTGGGTATGAGTTTTATGGCCGTCCAATATAAGCAAAGAAGGGTTTTCTTTTGAGGCATTGGTAAATTTTAAAAAATGGTCGAAGCACTTTTCGAAAAGGTTTAATTGCATCCAACCAGAAGAATGGCAGGCTACTATGGATTCAGGGGGTAGCCCAATTGAAAACTCCTCCTTTACGTAAACTCGTGGGAAAATGACCATGGGTGGAACATATGTTCCTGCAGCACTTATGCATATTACCGCAGTGCATAGTGTTCCTCGTTCTGCTGAGGTTAACGTTCCTACTTGCTTCCTACCTTTCATTGCAATCACCTTAGATGGACGCCCTTGTACAGTTGTTAATCCCGTCTCATCGACGTTAAATATTCTAGATAGTGCATACGCGTATCTATCTTGCAGGGGCTCCAGCAAATCAAAAAATTTGTTTACGGCAGTTGCATTGAAACCTTTAGCGCGAGCTGCCGATGTTGCTTCTGGTCTCCTCAGGGAAAGGTGATTTTTTTTCATAAAAGATCGGAGCCAAGCCCAGCCAGCCATTTTTTATTTTTATTAAAATAGTGTTTCAAATTGTTCCTTTCTGCTAACTGAAACGCTAACCTACGAACATCTGTACACGTTAATCCAAAAAGCATGCTCTCCATAGTTTTTACGTAGTCAACTAGAAGTTCTTCCATTTGGCGCGAAAAAGTTCGTTGTCTACTTCCCAAGCCTTTTTGATGCCCGGTAATTTGTTTATTTAAGTTTTTTACTCTTCGCTCAAGGGTGCTTTTTGGCACCGAAAAAATTTTTGATGCTTTTAAGTAACCGTATTTGCCAATTGAAACCGATCTGATTGCTTTCGCCATTTCTTCCTCGGACCAAGACTGACGAGTTGTTTTCCGAGTTGCCATATTTGCTAATAATAATGATTCTGAAATGAAAAAATACCAACAATGTTCACGGCAATCGTATTAAAATTAAAACAGGAAACGAGCATCTTGTTTCTAAAATGGGATATATCCCGTTTTAGAAGCACATGCCGCATCCCATTTTATCAACACATGTACATATAACCGAAAATGGCTGCAATTTTTCTATATAGAAATATAACCTTAAAATTTCATAAGTTAAGTGATTGTTTAAGCCCTAGCAACTAGCCCTAGAAGATTGCATTTCTTTGTTCATATTATTGAAGAACGGTAATACAAACTCCAGAAATTCTAGAAAACATTTTGTTATTGGATCTTTCAATCGAGTTAAAATTGCTTCTGCCGTAAGAAGTCGCTCGGTAAACAACGTATCTGTGAAAAATAAAATTAAAGAATCATATTGCTCTAATAATCTTACCACAGCACTTTCCAAAGATAACCATCTAGTTTGTGAAGGATGAAGTAATTTATGAATTTTTGTATTTGTGAAGTTCTGAAACTCTTTCAGAGATTCAATTCGTTTAGGACTGTTGGAGAAAAAGTTGTATGTGTCCCTAACTATATCTTCAACCCCTCTAGGTAATTTTTCACATGCAGCCGAGGCACATAGATGAAAACTATGACAGATGCAACGCATTAAGAATATGTTCGGCACTTCTTCTTTAAATCGGCTCATCACAGAATTGTACTTGCCTGTCATCACACTTGCACCATCTGAGGCAAAGCCAATTAGATTTTCTTTATATGATATTTTTTTGTTCAGAAAATAGCTAATAATATTTCCATAAATATCTTGTGCCCTAGCGTCCTTCATAGGTATTAGTGTTAGAAAGGTGTCGCAAATCCTAAAATTGTTATTACTTAAAAGTAATCTAAAAATCTGATAAAACAGTTACCTTTTACTTTCATCATCGAAATACCTACAAACTATCGCCAAATGCTTTGTACATGACCTATCTGTCGACTCATCAATGATTATTGAAAACTTTTTGGTTTGTAAAATACTCCTAACGTCCAACTCATTCTGTTTACCAATTACGTTTTTAACAATTGTTGAGCATTTGGTACGGCCACACTGAATTTGCTTGGCAATCTCTGAGTCGGGGCAAATTTCTTTTATTAACTTTGGCAAATGATCTATTGCATTATATGATATGTTATGTTCAGCAACATAGGCGGCCAAATGTATATCGGCTTTCTTAACTGCTTCTTCAAGCAAACTTGTCTTTTTAAAACTACTCATGGAAGTTAACGTGGGCTGTTTCTTGGCAGATTTTGATAATTTTAAGTGAACAGCACTTTCTTTATGTCGCAACAAGATTTGTTTGCCAGTGGAACCGATATTAATAGATTTATTGCAGACAGTGCAAAATGCCTCCGTGTTGTTTTTCCTTGTCTTAGCCAACCTGCCAATTCTACATCTTTTTCCCAATCGCGTCTGTATTTCTGATAATACTTTGCTCTTTTTGCAGGGGTTTTGCTAGTAGACGGCCCTTCCCCACCTGACAAACCATCCTCGGAACTAGAAATATTTTACAATTTAAGTAGGGACTAACATTAAAATTTACAAAAGTTAAGTACCTGCTCATCTTCGGCTGGGCTATTTCTAAAACAAATCGTTAGACGTTTTTAACAAAACCAAGCTTAGTCACTAAACGTTCGGTACGTGTAAAATGATGTAAACAGTAAAAAAATACAGGATACACAATCAACTACGGGGAACAGATTGCCTATTAACGTCATTGTTTTATCGAGTATACATCATAGATGGCAGTGGTGGTCAATGGCCTAAAAAATTTGTAAACATCGCCGCCGGTTGGTAATAATTATTATATTATTACTTATTAGCTATTCTTTGGACTTTTGATGGTAAAATCGTAGTAGAGAGGGAAGAATACCACTTTTCTCCGCATGTTGTACTCAGTAATTTTTCAGTAGATTTTATCATGGAAACAGTAGAACAGAAGGTTGAAGATTAAAACAGTAAATCTACTGTTAAAACAGTAGGTCTGGCAACACTGGTTGCACTTGTTTGAAATTCCAATAAATGAACGGCGTAGTTGATATGCGCAGTTAGCATTAGAGAAAGAGAGGAATATAATATTTTGTAAGGAGTTCTTGTTTTTGGCTAAAATGTGGGATTTTGTTCATTTACTAGGTGAAGTTCACTGACTGGTCAGTTGACCCTATGTGTATGATGAATGTACGTTTTTCAAAAAAAAAACTTAAATTGTCGTTGCTTCGCTAAGCAAGAACATTTTATTATTTTTGTCTTTTTTGAAAAATAAAGGTCCCTACCTTGAATGGTTAATGTTTGGTGTGACATTGTGGGCGATAATATTGGTCTTTTTTATTGATGGAAATATTAACGCGACAAAATACGCTACTTCTTAAGAGAGAACGAAGAAAATAAAGAAATAAATTTAAATCGACGAATGACCATGTGTTGGTATTAACATGGCGGCTGTCCAACTCATTCTTTTTTTCTTACGGTGGATTGATAATTAAGAGAATAATAATAACGTAACATTTATTTGATTTCGTTCTCAAATAAATCTCCTGCTTTAGCCAAGCAGTAGCCTAACCTGTCATAAAATTCCTGACGCACGTTAATGAAAGTTTGATTAGAAATAGAACCTAGTATTTCAACTATTTTCAGTCGCAATTGGCCTAAATCTTCAGCCCTCATGTGACGATGACCGTAAAATTTTTGGGTTACATGCCCCCAAAGAAAGAAGTCATTTGGGGCGATCGAGGAGGCCAATTGACAGTACCATTTCTGCAAATCAGACGATTTGGAAATGTTTGGTGCAAAAATGCTTGTACGTCTCTGGCATTATGCGCTGGACAACCGTCTTGGTGGAACCAGATTTCCTGCATTAATGTTCAGATTATGTACAGCTGGTAGCACGTTCTCTCTTAAAAGGTTTAAATACTTATTGGCATTTAAGTTTCCATCAATAAAAAAAGGTCCTATAATATGATTGTTTAAAATGCCAGCCCAAACATTGACCTTTTGCGGATATTGAGTCCGAATAGGTACGCTTATATGCCTATTTTCCCTTGAATAAGCCACAGTAACGGACGGATTGTGACGACCATGCAAGGAAAAAGAGGACTCATCGGTAAATAAAATATTTGCTATGAAAGTATTGTCTTGGTTAGACCTTTCAATCATGTCTTCGCAAAACAACATTCGTTTTTCGCAGTCTTCCGGAAATATTTCTTGTGTTGTGCGTAACTTATAGCACCGGTACTTGTTCCGTTTTAAAATATTTCGCACAGTAGTTGGTGCAATGACAAGCTCCGCAGCAATAGCAGTACTATTACATGGGAAGTTGACTTCTGCCAAACTGCAAACTGCCGTTTCGCGCTGCTCTTGATTTTCATTTCGAGGATGACGGATACCTTCGGGAGGCTGCGGAAAATCGTGATCTCAACATTTGGTACAGTTTGGCGTACACCCAGTATTTTCAAATCTATGGACCATATCTTTAATTGTCGTACTCGCTGGCAGAGGTCGATTTTCAAACATAAATATGAATCTTCCGATAATTTCCTCCACTGTACAACCAGAATAGTACCATTTAATAATTTGTACTCGTTCTTCGACGGAAAACATCTTGAAACCAAAAAATGTTGCCAAAAATGTTATTTTAAAAGCATTTTAAGCCTTACCTTTATCTGGGGCGCAAACCGTTAATTAGGTAATTTATTTCACTAATCTAACTAATAAATATTCAGTAATGTAATATGTATAATAATAGTGTAATAGGTAGTAGGTGGTAGTATAAGGACGTAATAAAACAGAACAAGAAAACTTCAATTTGCAAATACAAAATGTTTATTTGAAAAACAAAGGATAAACGACATGTCATTTGAAAATAATCCCGCGTTGATTTTTGAGTTGGGCCGAATACTTTTGACAGGCTGCGTTTAGAATTTTTGATTATCCGTAATTGTTTTATAATGACTATGATTTCGAGTTTGCGTACTAAAGAACTAATAGAATACTATTAAGATAAGTGGTCTAAATGATAATGTATTAATAATTCAATTAATTGTACCAAACTAGCCTAGTCTAGATTTTTGAAATTTTGAGAGAATCCTGCTACAAAATAAAATTTTAAATTTTGTGGCTTTTTTAATAAAACCCACACTTTTACAAACAATTTTAATACATTTATTTACATACATACTATTTAAAAGAACAGATTTTTACTTAAAGACAGTTCAATAATGTTAAATTAAATATTTAGTAGCATTCCATAACTTTCTTACATCAGTAACATCAATAGAAGGAAATTAAGAAAAATATTAAGTAACATTTATTTTTATAAAACTGCCCTTTGATTCTCCTCTTGTATGTTATAAACATGGTGGGTTTTACATTATACTGTAGATTGTCAACACAAGTTCCTTTAGTTATACTAAACAGCATGTTTTTAAACAAAATAGAAGTGTATGTTTCCATTCATTAGAAGGTCAAAAATATTCTCAGTGCAGACAAACATGTTCAATAAAAACACAAAAGCATGTCATTAGTATTACATACATACATACATTATTACTGACCAATTGCTACTTGTGTGGAGCAGCATGTATGGACATGGTTTGCTACAAATATCATGCTCATAAAATAGCAATACATATTTAGATTTTTTAGTATACCTACTATCTGGAGCATAGGTGAAGGGGGGCATGCTTTTGGCACATCTGAAGTTCGGTTGCTTATGAGCAAGCCATAAAGTACATAGTGTCTACTTAAAGCAGGCATGCCTATTGCTAGGAAATGTGAACAGCTGAAGGGTACAATGATTCTTGGCATATGCTAAGAAGCAGGCCTTTTTATGAGCGTCTGCACCTTCACTTTGGGTACAGTGGCAGATAGATATGTTGATTGAAAACTTTTTGTTATTGTATTTCCTATGATAAAACACACTATTATACTTACAAATAACCATATTACATTATTTTATGAACTGATATAATTATAGACTTGATATAATAATTATTAAGTACATCGTTGGTTGCATTCCTTAGCAATACAGATAGTGGGAGAATGAATTCTGTGTTACAACCTTCTGTGTGCATGATCTGAAACTACAACTGTAAATTAAAAAGCACAGTCATTAGCCAACTTTACACTTCATTTTACAGCAACCAAGTTGGGGGATGAACTTGCTTGTCACACAAAAAATTGCTCAGCAACCATAAAATTGTTTACAATTTAATTAAAATGGAGCACTGATCTAAGTATTATATCTTTTGGCAAATTGATTGAACACAACCTGAACACTGGATCAGATGGCTTGTATATTGTCTAGTGAACTGAAGCTTTTAGATGTTTCACACCTTATTATATCATTGTCATTCAACTAAGTAACTTTGCTAATAACAACAGAATACTGTACACCCCATTTGTTAGCTGGTTCCTTAAATGTGGCTTTGTTGGTAACTGGACTCTAGACTCAATAAAAGTTGCGATGTTGTATGGCTAAGCTAGCAAATCGGCTTTACTACCTAAAAATAACTTATTAATAACACTACACTAGAGGAGTCTTGCTATTCTCTCACTGATGAATTTTCTGGGGGGAGTTTCCTACCTTAAATTGAGAAGGCCACCAACTAGAGGAACTCTTACTATTGTGTAAATAGTGTTATTTGTTCATGTTTTCCTAAAATCTTACAATAATAGGACTAATAGGAGTACATTCTGGTATTAATATGGCTGTCACTGTAAATGATTTCTTGTTTACTTTTAATTTGACAATTGAGGTTAGATTTTAATCGCAGATGACAGATGAAATAGGATAGAAAAAAAATATGCTAAATGAAAAATAAATAATTTCATTCAAATTGTTAAACAAATAGACAGAAATCGGACTAAATACAGCTCGCTGACCGAAGACAGATTATCCAAATGAATGGAAATAAATTAGGAACAATCCAACAACAAAATTGGTTTTGTCGACGGTATTAGATACTTAGGCGTTTGGCAACAGCGCGCTCAAATTTTGGCCTACTTGATATTTTTCCTGCACATGCATTTATCTATGTTTCTCTGTCCGTTACACGGTTTTCCTATGGTCGGTTTTGGATTTACCATACGTGTATAAGCCATAATCTACATGTTAAAAAAAAAGAAACAACTCGAAATTCGTGGATACCTAAAGTTAACAACCCCCAAACCATGGACAACGGCTGTTCCCTCTGGTTCCCCTTCAACCTTCCACCTGGGTTTTAATTGCATATTGTACACCCGAGCACCCACTGTGACGTCATGCAGCGTATCGCTTTGTCCCAAACTCGGCTGAATATCTTCGATCTGTCATTTCTGTTGTGTTGCGATTTGCGATGTCAACTAAAGGCGTGTTTTGGCTTGGCGTCAGTGTTTACTGGAGTGTTTACAATGCCTGTCTCATTTTAACTCATTCTGATAGAAAAAGACGCCCTATGCTACTACAACTTAAAACTCAGGTTAGTACTGCCGTCAAAATACGCCTTAAACTTGTGGCGTCTTGCTGAACTAGGGTTCGATTTCTGTGCTAATTGTCACGTGTTGTGTACCTAGGGTTCAACGAACTTGATCGCCAGCTGAGTTGTTTCTGATTAAGGATACACAGGGATATTAATTCCTTCACAACAGTTTATTGATAACACAACAAATTCCACTTGGAAAATAAAAATTATGATTTGTACAGGCTACACATATTGATTTGCACTCAGAAAAATGCAGAATGTTCATAACTGCTCATCATTGAAAAAACGTGTTACTGTCAAAATCGTATAATGCAACAACCACTGGACGTCAACAGAGTTTCCCTAAAACTCACCGCCTTTTGGACCTCCAAGCCAGCAGCATGGTTTGGTAGGGCTGAAGCGCAATTCCGTGCAGCCAACATCACCCGATCTATTACAAAATTTGACGCGGTTGTCAGCGTATTAGCAGAGGACCAATGCGACATTGTTTTAGACTTACTTACCAACACCCCTCAGGAAAACGACGATCCTTATCAACAGTTAAAGGAGAGGTTGCTCAAAGAAAACAGCCTAAGCGATACCAAACGTTTTAAGACACTGCTGAATGAAATGTCATTGGGTGACAGGAAACCCTCCACCTTACTTCGGGAAATGAGACTCCTAGCACCTGAAATGGATGAAACCTTCCTAAAAAATGTATGGATGGAGAGACTGCCTAGCCACATGAGGGGCATACTAAGTGCCACCAAAGGCAACTTAATGGAACTTGGGGTAACTGCCGACGCTATTGCTGAACACACCAGTTCGTCCTACCTTAATGAGGCCACTTTACGTCCGCCAGTCAAAGAACAAGGCCCCCAGGTAATTACAATGGAGGATTTCGATAAGCTGGTAAAAAGAATTGAGAAACTGGAGTCCACATCTAGGCTATGGTCAGATTGTTTATTTAACTTACTTTTACCAAAATAAGGGTGGATGAATCACTTTCACACAGGAAAAACTCCTATGGCATTCTCCATACTAAACATAAATGACTTGTTTTTGATCGGTACCAGCACCACCCGCCTGATTGTTGAACATTTTGTTTGGTGCCTAACAACCCTAGCAATGTTGTCAAACAGAACTGTTTTTCTGTTCAAAATTAGTAAAGTAATTCTAAAAATTGATTTTTAATTTCTTAAAATGGAAGTTTCCATATTTTTTCTCTTTTTCAGATCTTAATAATTATTGCTACATATATGAATCGGCCACTATGGTTAGCACTAGGTTACCATGCATCTTTTTCAATACATTTACAAAAAATAAACATTGCCCCTTGTACTAATCTGACACTAAGGTTAACATTGTCAATTGTAATTATAGATAGTAAAGTGTCACTTTGCATGTAAAAACTAAAAATACTTATTTAATTTACAAATTTTCAAGTTATTTAACTATTAAACCCTTCATGTACTTGGTGTAACCTGACCACTTTCAAAGGCATTTTTTTACTATTCTTTTCCCAACAAACAGCGCCAACCACCCATTTTTGGGTGGAACTAAGTTAAATAAACAATATGACACTAATTTCATCAAAAAAAAAAAAAAAAACAAAAATATGGTTGCACCTATGTCGCACCAGACCCAAAATATACAGGGTGTTACAAATTTGAGGCGTTAGCATTGGTATCTCAGAAACTATAGTTGCGAAAGCTTTGGTAAAATGGAGGCAAAGTTGCGCCAAAAAATGGTCATTACTTCGGGAGATATCTGATAAAAACCACAAAAGTAAAATTTCTATTTTATTTTTTTACTACTTTATTATTGATTATTTTGGAAAATCAATGGCACCTTCTGGAGACACTTTTTATGCTCTTCAAGAAAACAGCTTTAGTTTTCAGCTCCGACATTTCGTTTTTTAGATACCATCATCAACTTCATTTCTTCAAATACGGACCTGAACTTTTTATTTCATTTTTTAGGAGCTACACTTACTTACCTCCCAAAACTAATGATGTGCCACACTTGTCAAAAAATTATACCTAGTGTACTTAGGTACTTGTTTTTTTTTTTTTAATCCATTTGTAATTCATATGTTGTCATAATGAGTAGATAATTTAGATTGATATGATTTAAGATTTAGGTTTTGCTCTTTTTAACACTAAAAATAAAGTTTAAGCTGTTTCATCAAAATTCAACCTCAAATTCAAACATGTGAGTATTTGAAAAATAAATAATTCACCAAAAAACCAACCAGCAATGAACCTAATTATTAAATTATATCAAACTAAATTATCTACTTATTATGACAACATATCAATTTCAATTGCTTAATTTATTTAAAAAACTTTCAAGTACCAAGTATGTACATAATACACTAGATATACTTTTTTGACAAGTGTGACACATCATTGGTTTCAGAAGGTCTGTAGCTACTAAAAAACGAAATAAAAAGTTTAGGTCGGTATTTGAAAAATTGAAGTTGACGATGGTATCTAAAAAACAAAACGTCGGAGCTGAAAACGAAAGCTGTTTTCTTGAAGAGCATAAAAAAGTGCCTCCACAAGGTGCTATTGATTTTACAAAATAATCGCTAATAAAGTGGTAAAAAAAAATAGAAATTTGACTTATTCGGTTTTGGTCGGATATCTCCGGAAGTAATGAAAATGTTTTGATTTTTTTTTACCAAATTATTTAGCAATAAAATGCGCAACTTTGCCTCCATTTAACCAAAGCTCTATCAACTATAGTTTCTGAGATAGCAACGCTAATGCCTCAAATTTGTAACACCCTGTAAGGATGTGCCTCACCAAGTTATTTTGTTTATCGGCATTGTCAAATTGGGTTTTTTGTACTTACATTATTAAAATAAATTGCTTCCTGTATTTGTTCAGAACAATTTCTAACAAAGGTGTCCTCCTTACTGTCTAAGATCTCATCATAATTTTTTGTTTGATGAGCTTTATATTATCTTGTAATCATATCATTTGGGAGTTGATTGATAGGTGCAGGGTGATTGATTCAATTTTGACCACCCCCTTAACTTTCATAATTTTGATTTTAGCAAAAAACGTTAAATGCAAAACTAGTAGATATTTAGGTCTACTTTATTCTTAGATAAACAGTTATTATACAGGGTGTCCCAAATTTGAGTAACAAACCAAACAAACTTATGTTTTTTTAAATACAGTGACCAACTTTTTATACGCTATTTGAATTCTACGTCAAATTCTAGGCCTAATGGATGTAGAATGTCTGTATCCATATTCAACTGTTTCCACAGCAGCATCCTTGATTGATTCAATTTTGACCTCCTCCTTAACTTCCTTATTTTTGATTTCAGCAAAAAACGTTAAATACAAAACTAGTAGATATTTAGGTCTACTTTATTCTTAGAGAACCAGTTATTATACAGGGTGTCCCAAATTTGAGAACCAAACCAAATTTATGTTTTTTTTAAATACAATGACCAACTTTTTATCTTCTTCTTAGTTCTAGGCCTAACTGATGTAAAATGTCTGTATCTATATTCAACTGTTTCCGAAGCAGCATCTGTTACTTTAACAATGTTGCCTCGACTATGTGATTAAGGGTTTATTTAGTTACTCAAATTTGGGACACCCTGTATAATAACTGTTTATCTAAGAATAAAGTAGACTTAAATATCTACATCTAAATTGATACAACATGTTTTTTTACTAAAATCAAAAATAACGAAGTTAAGGAGGAGGTCAGAATTCAATCAATCAAGGACACTGCTGCGGAAACAGTTGAATATCGATACAGACATTTTACATCAGTCACGCCTATTTGACGCAGAATTTAAATATCGGATAAAAAGTTGATCATTGTATTTAAAAAAAACATAAGTTTACTTCGTTTCGCAAATTGGGACACCCTGTATAATAACTGTTTATCTAAGAATAAAGTAGATCTAAATGTCTACTAGTTTTGTATTTAACGTTTTTTGCTAAAATCAAAATTAAGGAAGTTAAGGGGGTGGTCAAAATTCAATCAATCACCCTGTACATTGGTATAAACAACTTTTGATGTACTAATTTGTTTTCACAGGTTTTTTTTACCTTGTGCTTAATTGTTTGATTACAGTTTTTGTTTTGTGTTTTGTTATTTGCTCAATTCACTTATGTCAGTTTCCCCAACTTTGGCTAAGTAGATTATAAGGACATCTCAGATAAGTTTACTTTAGACTGTTGTTGCATAGTTATTTTGCATCGGATCTGTCACATTCAAACTTGAACTTAGCTAGTTGTACCGGGTGACCCAATGAGACTGTTTCTCGACCATATCTCGGGAACCGTTCGTTGTATAACTTTGGTCTAAAAAAAATTATTGGGTAAATCGGCCATGAAGAATCGCAGGAAAATATTTTCAAGATCTAAAAATAACCACCAGACGGCATAACTGACATTTAAATTTTAAAATCGCATTTTCTCTAAATTTCTCATAATAAACTAAAAAGTTTTTTTCACATTTTGAAAGAGAACCAGTTTATCTATAATTTTGGTTAAATAAAATGTTCAGTTATTTGAAAAACAAAGATGGTGTGGGGTGTTTAATTGTTTTTGCAATAACCTGCTTTAACTTTTTAACGGTTTGACCGATTTTAACAAATTTGGTATCGTCGAAAAGAGCATTCTTTGGGCAATCAGAATCAACTAAAATATAGTTATTTTAGTTGAACCTTTCTCCGCCAGGGGGCTAGTTATGACACCATGACCCAAATACTAAAAAAAAATCAGAAAAGTCAAATGAAATGATATGACTTTTTCTTTATGAAAAAGTAGCCAAATAACATCCAAATAGGCTAGGGAAAACCGTTTTTCAAAATCTCGATCCTAACCTAACCTCAAATATTGGAAAAATTAGATTAATGGATCTTTGAAGGCCAAGGATCGCGCGGTAAATGTTCTAAAACTATTAAATATTTAGCTACAAAATGAATAAGATGTTAAAGAGGCAATTGTGAGTTTAAATAGAATTCATTTAGGCATTATTTAAAAAAATATATATCATCAGAACATTCATGTTGCTCCAAAGGGACTAAACGCATCCTGAACTTATTAAGTCACTTTAATATTACTCTTGAAATTCTTACTTAACTTTAGTTTAGCAAAGAAGCCTAAAAACCCAAATAAATATACTATAACCAAATTACACATATTTTGGAACCATTAACAAAGATTTTTTGTCAAATTTGATGCCCCAAATCTAACATTTTGGGTAAAATTTTAAACTGTTTTTTTTTTTTGCGATTTTTTTATCTCTGGGGAAGGATTAAGGATATAGTCTTTGCAACAAGGCCAACTTCCCGCGAGGATATGATTGCAAGAATTAGAAATGCCATCTTGAACATCCCAAGAGCTGAAATTGAGGCGTCTTCAGATGTGCATTCAAAATAACGGAGGCCATTTTGAACACCTGAGTCGCCATTAGATCTCTTTCTTTTTCCGTCTCATGGGTTTTATTAAAAAACGAAAAAAAAACAGTTTAAAATTTTACGCAAAATGATTTGGGCATCAAATTTGACAAAAAGACTTTGTTAATGATTCCAAAGTATGTGAAATTTGGATATAGTTATTTATTTGGGTTTTTAGGCTTCTTTTTTAAACTAAAAGTAAGTAAGAATTCCAAGAGTAATATTAAAGTGACTTAATAAGTTCAGGATGCGTTTAGTCCCTTTGGAGCAACATGAATGTTCTGATGATATATATTTTTTTAAATAATGCCTAAATAAATTCTATTTAGACTCACAACTGCCTCTTTAACATCTTATTCATTTTGTAGCTAAATATTTAATAGTTTAAAACATTTACCACGCGATCCTTGGCTTTCAAAGATTCATTAATCTAATTTTTCCAATATTTGATGTTAGGATCGAGATTTTGAAAAACGGTTTTCCCTGGCCTATTTGGATGTTATTAGGCTATATCTATATTTGGACATATCATTTCATTTGATTGTTCTGATTTTGTTTAGTATATGGGTCATGGTGTCAAAACTAGCCCTCTGGCGGAGAAAGGTTCAACTAAAATAACTATATTTTGGTTGACTTATTGCCCAAAGGATTGTTACGGTCTGGGCCTACTATGCTCGATACTTTTTAACGAGCGCTCGCTTCGGGATGAAACCGATGCGCCGCAATATCTGGCCGGGCGCGTATTAAAGTAGGCCACAGTTAGGAAGCGCTACCTGGAAGATTCTTGAATGGTCAAGGCAACCCGCGAAGCGTTTCGCGGTCATTCTAGAACGTGGTTTGCGAATATAAAAGACGCGGTGTCAACCGCAGTAGTAGTGAATTTGGGAACGCGGTTAAGTTTAAATAGTGGAATAATTGTGGAATTGTAGTAGTGTTTTTAGTAGCTGTGTTAATTATTGTACGGAGTGTTTTGAAGTGTAATAAATTTATTAATTGTTGAGTTAAATTGACTTTGTGTGAACCCACGGGAAAATCGTAACAAATGCTCTTTTCAACGATACGAAATTTGTTAAAATCGGTCAAACCGTTAAAAAGTTAAAGCAGGTTATTGCAAAATCAATTGAACACCCCACACCATCTTTGTTTTTCAAATAACTGAAAATTTTATTTAACGAAAATTATAGATAAACTGGTTCTCTTTCAAAATGTGAAAAAAACTTTTTAGTTCATTATGGGAAATTTAGAGAAAATGCGATTTTAAAATTTAAGATGGCAGTTACGCCCTCTGGTGGTTGTTTTTAGAACTAGAAAATATTTTCCAGCGATTCTTCATGGCCCAATAATTTTTTTTACACGAAAGTCCTACGACGAATGGCTCCCGAGATATGGCCGAGAAACAGTCTTATTGGGTCAACCGGTACATACTTAAATTTGTCTTGGAAGTGTGGGGGAAACAGGCATTAGGCCCACAGAGCCCTTTGTCGGAAAAATCTGACAAAGGAAGAAAACATTAATCAAGATAAGATGTAATTGACATTTGTCATTTGTCCAAATCCTATTCAGGCTATGTGCTATAAGCAAATAATAATAATAAGTAATATTAAGTTAAGAAAGTTAAAAGTTGACCAACTTCTTAATTTAACTTATCTAAACTTAATAGAAAATTCAGTTGCATAAATGCATGTTGCAATTACACATGTTGATGTTTCTTAGTACTAAATTAGTTTAGCTTAATTCTATTTTAATGTCCTGCATAAATTCACCTTTTACAGCATTGCTGTTTTCATTATTGTTTTACATTTAACACAGTAATCGTCATTATACACTTTAGTAAACCGAATTGCTCAACATTGAATTAATATGTATTATACAGGGTGTTTTTTAATGATTGCAAAAAATTATTTAAAAATCTATTCTACATCGAAAAATAATGACAGTTTATTTATACAGGGTGTTACAAATTTGATGCATTAGCATTGTTATCTCAGAAACTATAGTTGATAGAGCTTTAATTAAATTGAGGCAAAGTTGCGCATTTTATTGCTAAATAATTTGGTGAAAAAATTTAAAAATTTTTTATTACTTTGGGAGATATCCGACAAAAATCGAAAAAGTTTTGGGAAATCAATGCACCTTCTGGAGGCACTTTTTTATGCTCCTCAAGAAAATAGTTTTAGTTTTCAGCTCCGACGTTTCGTTTTTTAGATACCATCATCAACTTATTTTAATTAAATTAATTTAATTTTTCAAATACGGACCTAAACTTTTTATTTTGTTTTTTAGTAGCTACAGACCTTCCGAAACCAATGATATATCACGTCAAAAAAATATATCTAATGTATTACGTACTTGGTACTTTAAGTATTTTAAATAAATTAAGCAATTGAAATTGATATGTTGTCATAATGAGTAAATAATTTACTTTGATAAAATTCAAAATTAGGTTCATTGCTCCTTTGAAAAAAAGAGAGTTTCTTATAGTACTTTTCAATTCATTAATTTAAAAAAATATGTTTTTGGTTAATTATGTATTTTTCAGACACTCACGTGTTTGATTTCGAGGTTGAGTTTTGATGAAACAGCTTAAACTTTATTTTTAGTGTTAGAGCAAAACCTAATTCTTAAATCATGTCAAACTAAATTATCTACTCATTATGACAACATATGAATTCCAAAGGCATATTTAAAAAAAAAATAGGTACTTAAGTACAGCAGATATAATTTTTTGACAAGTGTGGCACATCATTAGTTTCAAGAGGTCTGTAGCTACTAAAAAACGAAATAAAAAGTTCAGGTCCGTATTGAAAAATTTAAGTTGATGATGGTATCTAAAAATCGAAACGTCGGAGCTGAAAACTAACTATTTTCTTAAAGAGCCTAAAAAAGTGCCTCCTGAAGGTGCCATTGATTTTCCAAAATAATCAATAATAAAGTAGTAAAAAAATAAAATAGGAATTTGACTTTCGCTTTTTGTCGGATATCTCCGGAAGTAATGAAAATTTTTTTTAACCAAATTGTTTAGCATTAAAATGCGCAACTTTGCCTTCATTTAACTAAAGCTCTATCAACTATAGTTCCTGAGATAGCAATGTTTTTGCATCAAATTTGTAACTGTACAAACCATATTTCAAAAATGCTTTGTTATGAAATTAATGAAATACTTGAGTGTTAGTTCTGTGTTATTGTTTGGGGTTTAAGGCCTTCTTTCTCCTTCCACAAACTTTTTAATGGTGCCACAATGATTTTTTTATGAAATATTTCTGTTAATTTAGAAACTTTTTTGCTTCTTTAGTTTTTTCTGTACCTGTCACAGTTTTCGAGAAAATAACAAATTTACAATTTTAAAAATCTCAATTTCATAATGCACATTGATAGAGAAATTGGTATGTTTTTTCTGAAAATAAAAATTAAATCTGCTTGAAAACAGTTACCGATACTGAAGAAATAAATAATTTTCTTCCAAACACCCTGTATTTCTTTAACAAAGCATTTTTGAAATATGATATATACAGGGTAATTCAAATTCGGCCCTCACCATTGGGATCTCAGAAACCATAAGAGATACGAGAAAGTTTAAATTTGGGTAAAGTTGCGCAATTTAAAGCTCAACCAAATACCGTTTTAAAAATTTCGATTTTCCGAGTGCTTCCGAAGATATCCGAAAAAATCTGTAAAATTGATTTTTTGTTTTTATTTATTTCTAGCCTTATTTGAAGAGATATCCCAAATCTAAAAGCATCTTTTCTTTGTCATTTTCCCCAGCTATTCGATGATAGATTCCAATTTGCCACACGACGTTTCGTTTTTTGGCAGTCATCATCAATTTTCTTTTTTTTTATGGGCACCATATTGGATTTTTAGCCCACCAAATAGTACGTTTTATTCTGATTTTAGTGATGTATAATGACTTATGATTTGCTTCATAAATGACAAAATAAAATTCAATAAAAACTAATTCTACTTTAGTTGGCTTTGAGTTAATGAGACGTTTTATGAAATGTCATTATTTGACAGTACTTGTCAAACACGATAATTCGGACGATTATTAGAGCAAGTCAAGTTAAAAATGTATCTAGAAAAGAAACCGGCGCACAAAATGTTATTATTATACAAGGATTGCTGCAAAATTTAGGTTAATCAGAAGAGATTTGGTAGCATCTCTAACTTAAACCGGTCATTTATGTTTCCAAGAGAAAGATCATTATTTTAGGAACTTCATTTTTTGCCAAATTGATTTTTTTTGTAATGTTAATTGCAAGTTTAAATGATTTAATATGGGATTTTGAAAAACATCAAATCAAGCTATGTTTTGGTTAAGTTTTAACTAAATAAAGTTATGTGGTGCTGTTGGCTTACTGATTACAGTTGGTTTGCACTTATATTATTAACTTAGTACCAAATTTGTGTTGAAGCTTAAAATAATATTGCCTCGTTTTTCCTCATTGTGTCTAAGTATGTTCAGGCCAATTGTGTGTGATTACTACCAAGTAATCTTCATAAAACCTCTCATAACCTCAAAGCCAACAAAGGTAAAATTAGTTTTTATTCAATTGTTTTGTTATTTATGAAGCAAATCATAACTGATTATACATCACTAAAATCAGCATAAAACGTACTATTTGGTGGGTTAAAAATCCAATATGGCCCCCATAAGAAAAAAGAAAGTTGATGATGGCTGCCAAAAAACGTCGGCCGGCAAATATGAATCTATCATCGAATAGCTGGGAAAAAGTGGCAATGAAAAGATGCTATTAGTTTTGGAATATCTCTTCAAATAAGGTTAGAAATAAATAAAATTAAAAATTGAAATTTTCAGTTTTTTTAAATATCTTCGGAAGTACTCGGAAAATCAAAATGTTTACTACTGCATTTGGTTGAGCTTTAAATGACGCAACTTTGTCCCAATTTAAACTTTCTCCCAATGGTGAGGGTCGAATTTGAATTACCTGTATAGCAAACTGGCATTATTTCTTGATGTATAATCGATGATTAAGATTTTTTGCAATTGTTAAAAAACACCATGTATGTACTGTTGTCTAAAGACATGTTTAAAGTAATAGTAATAATGAGGTATAGTCTGATTATTATAACTTTAGTTGCATATCATAACAGAGATGATTGTATTGCCAACCAAATTTACACAACATGACAATAACATTGCATAGATATGGAACACCGTTTTCCTCTTTAATGAGTTGAAGTGTAAAGTAATGTTTGCATGATCTGAAGTTTAAACCACACTATTGTCTGGTTACTTACATGATTATTTCAGGCAACTACTAAGCAAGGGCCGTTTTGACATACAAAAAATTTGCCCTATAAATCAATTTTTTTTTAAGATTATTTTTTTATTAGACCTTTGTTAACTTTTCTACATAATCGCCATTTAATTTCTAGCACCTTGACATACGGACAATAAAAGGTGTCTAAACTAGAGGATTTGCTTAATTAGTATATTAAGTGAGGCGGCCATTTCCGTAACGTTGCGAGTGACAAATTATAAAATTTTCAGTAGGTAAAAAATATATTTTTTAATGAAATATGTTTAATACGTTTGCCAGGACTAACGTGACGTGTTGAATTGAATGCAAGTTTACTGCCTGGGATCTCGTTTCAGTGTGAAATAAAACACATAGTTACACACCATTAAATTTTATTAAATAAGTTCCTTAACCTAAACAACTCATAACTTACTAACTAATAAAATAAGCGGTTTACTAATCTTATAAAAACGTTACTAACTTCCAATAAAATCATAATTAAATAGGTGTAAGATCAATACACAAAAATAAAGTACAATAGTACTTACACTTCTAATGAAGATAGAATCTTGGAGAGAGGCTTGTCACTTGTAGCGCCATTTTCCGAGTTTCTGCTAGGCAAAGCAGGACTGACTGAAATTATCCCCTCTCTAGGATATAACTTCATGCCAAACACTGGTTCCACGGTAGGTTATACTCCGGTGCATAGTTTAGCTATTGCATCATAAGTGCAGGTGCATTTTAACCGCATTCCACATTTTTTATGTTTCCGTTCAAGTGAAATAAATTTCATTTATTTCTATCGTGACAATATAATACAGACATAACGTAAAAGATCGATAAACAATGGCTAGTTAAAAAATAGTCTAAAGGCAAAACGCTGTAAGGGTCAGAGTTTTGAACGGCTGTTTCCTATGGTCGAAATTCTTTTCAAGATAAATTTGGACACCCAGGTGATCCGAATTTCTCTTAAAAAAGCTTCTTAGCTTTACCGTCCAGAACGGGGAGCAATTTGTTCGATCTCATTTTTTACGAAATACTAAAGTGAGTTTTAGTTTTTTGAAGCTGCATCGTTTTAAAGCTAATGCTACTTCAGGTTTGAGTACATTGGTCTGATTCCATCCAGCGACCTCACTATGTCCTTAAGCCACCATCACAATACCAAATTTACCTTTCGTTGTTGAAGTTGCGTAGCTGTTGAAATTTGTTTGTATTGAGTTTTACAGCGCCTTAAAAATAAGCATTTCCGGCGTTTTCACGGCAAAGTTACATTTTCTCTATTATTAATTCGAGAAAAAGATAGTATTCGGAGTAGAATAATGAAAAATAAATTGCTAGCAATTGCTCAACTCTACGTTTCATATAATTGCATAGCGGTACATACAACGTCATGACTTGCATCTCTCTTTTTATTGCGAAACGTGCTTTACTCGTATTGTTGACAGTTACCTTCAAAGATTTATGAAAATATCTGCAGCGGTTTTGAAGAAAAATAAATTCAGATTTGTTTATCCAAATTTAAGCAGCCTGTATAATAGGTTTTTTAAGGTCTTTTAGTAATAATTAGTTGTTTTAAAGTATGTCTTTGCACCATAATTATTTAGCAATAAAATGCGCATCTTTGCCTCCATCTCTCTCTATCAACTATAGTTTCTGAGATAGCAATGCTAATGCATCGAATTCGTAACACCCTGTGTAATAATTTTTTTAAACAAAGTCGGAATTAATTTTTGAAAATGTTTGTTGGTTGTTCCGCTTATTTGTAGGTACCACCTTTTTTGTGAAGGTGCGGTAATAGTATATTCAAAAACTACTTTGCTTAATGCACACTTTACACTTTTTGGTCGGCTGTTGTTGAATTATTATAGGGGTTAAGGCAATGTTCAGTTGGATGATTAAAATAATGTTTCCTACGATCGTGTGGAAAAGTGTACTTTGCCGTACGATTTTTCAAAGCGGAAGTAGCACTTTTCCGCTGTAGTGCGGTAATAGTATATTTTATTAGTACAAAAATAAAGGTTTTTCCGTTCGCGTATAACTAATTCAGGTGTGAGGCAAAGCCGAACACCGGAAGACATGCAAACACGGAAAACCTATTTTTGGACGAATTATGAACGATATTTTTCATTATACTTCTTTAAAAACGAGGGAATAAAAACCAGACTTAAAAAAAAATGTCGACCCGAGTGTATTTATTGTACTCTTGCTATACTGTGGTAATGATTCCATCGTTCATGTTGTTTTGATGTATTATAATTTGAAAGTAACTAAAGTTAAAGTATTTTGTAATATATTCTTATATTTGATTTCGGGAGATTTATTACTCTTTTTTAAAATAATTGTTTCAAAACCATAAAATTTTTATCCTGCATTCTAAACAAAAATTACAATTAACAAAATTTCTTATTTAAAATTAAATATAAAAAAATCTCAACTATCTCGCTTATTTTCATAGATATAAAGTTGTGTTTTTTGCGACAGTTTGCTACTTTTGTTTGAAATTACACATGGCTACAGCAGAATTCTCATAACATTTTTTTGTTAGGGAAAAATTGAAAAATATCACTTTTGAGGTATCTCAGATATAATTTAAACTTTTTGAAGAAGTTAAAACGGATTTTTAAAGACATTTTCTGTAGAATCCAGTGACGTAGTAAATTTCTAGCGTCGTCGGTTTTTGAACTATGGTACAAACATTTGATTTTTTTTTAATGGAAACACTTAATGATTTAAACCGCGAATATTTTTTGTCACTATTAAAAATTCCATTGTTGAACTGACGCTTTAACGGAATCTAGGAACTGATATGATGTGGTATAGTAATGTTTTGTTTTTTTTTGGGACGCTATTAATACGTTCCAACTCATAGACTTGAGTACAGATGGAACCAAATATTGCATGGGTTTTGTTCTTTGGTTACCAAGCCTCTATGGCCTGATGAGCCGTAGTACGGCGAAACGCATCAGAGGATTGGGATTAATAAACAAAAAATAAAATCTTACCATTTTTGTGATACGTTGTGAGTTAGGCGTAGGACTGTCAAACGCAGATTTTGATACAGATATTTTTTATTTATAAAATAATCACCTTTTAAAAATCGCAGAAGCAAGTGTTTGTTTTGCAAGCTTAGAGATTGGTTTCAAATACATACTAAAATTAATATATTTTTTTGTTCCAGATATTGTCCCGGTGGTGAGAAGCAAAACTAGTCGTCCAGGTGAAGAGTGGAATTCCTGTTTTTTTTATTAATAAATTGAAGATGGAGGCGGGGGTTGTGGGTAGTTTTATTTGCTTTATTGTTCTGCCATATGCAGCATTGAGCAATTACCGAGAACATATATTTTAGTTCCACATTAATGAAAACGTATTACTACTGTTACGTAATTTATTGATTCGACATCTTCACAATATTTGGCTCAAGAATTTTTATTTAATGTCTGAATAAAAGGCGAAGTATTAGGAAAAGTGTCATTCTTTTTAATGTCAATCTACGCATGGCGAACTGAGTAACTGTGCAGAAGTTGACATTGGGAGTGAACATAGACCAGCAATCAGCCATTTATATCTATCAAACGTACGATTTACTTTTCAACTGATTGACATTCTGCAGCAAAATCATTCGAGGAATAAATACGATTGCCACCTTTTTTATAAAAGAAAATCGTCTCTTGGAAAATAGGGGAGCAAAAACACAGTAAACGAAAATTTGTCGAGAGGTTAATAGGTACTTAGGTGATTTTTTCAATCGCTTTTTTATGCAAGATAATTAAAAACACACAAAACATTTATAAATCCAAATTAAAACTTTATTAAAGAACGAACTCTAAAACTTAACTAATTGCATATTATGTCAACATTTACAATAGTATTTTGTATTGAATTTTGCAGACTTTAAAAGTTCTGGTTTATCACTTAACGGTGAATACAATTCCGGACAGGAGGGCATAATGCTAGAACGTATGCAAAGTTCTGCTGTCACCATTTCAGTTATATAACTGGTTCATTAAGTTGAAAATCTTTCCCATAAGCATTGCTACAAGGAACTGATATCACTATCTGAACTATTTGTTTCAAAGTTAGATCTTCCACATTTTTGGCAAAGTGCACCACTTGTCTGCGGCAGAAATATCATCGTTTATGAAAGACGCAGATGCCTTTTTCGAGCAGACAAAATTTGTCAAGCTCTCCACCTGGTTTTCATTAAAACCCTTAAATGCATGACTTTTTTTTTAATTCCGATTATCATAAATACTGCTCTTTGCATTGGTCTTAATATGGGAAAAATAAGGAAAAAATCTACATTATGTTTTTTTACTTTATTTTTAGAAAAAACTGTTTGTTGCCAAATGGCAACATCATGTATTACAAGCCAAGAGACTCACATGTGAAAATTTTTAAAACAGTTGTTCTTCCGATTTAAACAAAGATCTGAACACCGCATTTTTCGCATTTGGTATGCGTAAAACCTTTACATTTTGGAAACTTGCACCTCATCTTGGCTTCTTGAAGGACTGGCCAGTGCCCCGTTTGGTCAGTACGAACTTCCATGGGCGGCAGGTGCTTCATTGGACCCCTTGTTCTTTTTTCTTTCAATTCGTTTTCCAGGCTAGTACTCGGACGACCGCGTTTGCTAGAGAGAGCTCTGACATTACACAAATTATAAGCAACTTCTGCTCTAAATTGAGCTTGGATTTTTGGCTTGAAACCAGGCTGCGTTTTCGAAAGCACTCGTTTGTAGAGTAGCCAGGCATTTACCAAACTCAAATCCAGGAGATGATAGAAAATACGCATGTACCATTTGCGGCTTTTCAGTTTTATCTTATATCTTCCCATGAAGCTGTCTAGTAAATCAACGCCCCCCATATGTCGGTTATACTCGGAAACAATGAATGGGCACTCAACTTCCACAGATTTTTTCTCTTTGCGATCGAATCGTTTCACTTTGGAGGTAGGTTTTTTTCCTGCGAAAGATGACGCTAAAGTTACATATTTATTATCTTTCCACACAACAGTAGAAATGTCATCACCGTCCACTAATGCAACCAACTCGTGGCTTGTCCCACGTTCCGCTTTCTTCATAGCAGCTTCCAGTGGCAATTTGCAATTTGGTATTCTGTTTCGCCGTATTGTGCCGAGAGAAAGAATTCCTTCTTTGGCCAAATGTACCATCAGCTGCAAAGATGTGTAGTAATTGTCGTGATACACTCTGTAATTCTTTTGGCGAGGAATAATTCTGGCTAAGCGTAGAACCAAATTGGAAGTAACACCAAAATTGGGTTCATCATCAGGTTGATCAAATTTTTGCTCACCAGTATAAATTTCGAATTTATAAGCAAACCCCGAATGGCCTCACATCACAAAAAATTTGAAGCCCCATTTATGAGGGTTCATTGGCATATATTGCTTCGCATTATTATTATTTTTCTCCGTATGAACGTACAGGCCCATCGGGAGTTCCAACAACAATAATGGCTCATCATAGTTCGCCTCTTTCTTACATAGCCCTCAGTGTTACATGAAATATAAGACAAAAGGTTAGTATGTGTTACTTAAGGCTTAATATACAATATTATGTCTTATAACAAAATTAATTTGAGCATCATTCGTAACCTTTATTTATTTGTTAGTATGTACGATCCATTTTTCATTAAAAAATAAAAAATGGAACGTGTGAAATTCATTTTCCAAATGCTGTAAAGCAAGGAATCCCGTGTATGTATCGCGTAATCAAAATTAGTCGAACTTTTATGTTAGTAGCTCGTTATCAACCAACAAGATTGTCGGAGCGTCGTGTCAGGAATATTCGCCTCTTCAGCGAAACATTTTTTATCACACCCATTAGTTCATGGCGCTAAAAAAATAATTGGATTAATTTCATGACTAGATTATACTCGCTATTTGGGGATAATATGACATCATACATTCCAAATTTTTTTTTATTATATACTTTTTTTTTATATATATCATCCACTTGTGTATATCACGTCTGTATCAACATATGCATATATATATAGCCATTAAAATACAAAACAATAATAAGGTAACATAAATTAAATTGTAGACCTCATAGCTGCTGATAAGTAGCATATGGCCCCATGTCGTTAAACGATTCTAATTGCGCGATAAACGGCTGTGTTACCGCGTGTCTAAGAACTTCTTCAGTTTGTTGCTGAATAATGGGTCCCCCTTCTTGCACCTGCGCCAGGTTTTCCGGATTCGGGCATAGTGCCGGATTGCGGTCGACCTGACTTGTGTGTGATTCAGGAGGTCCAAATGCACCTCCAGAAACTGATATGTCATATCATTTACATAAGCATGCGGATATGGCGGATGACCTGGTTGACTCAAAAATTGAGTTCTCCCGTACACACATGTAGCACAAGGACATCCTTGCACAAATACATTTTCCCATGCTCGCCAAAAATCCTCAGGTCGATATTGAGGTTGTTGGGGTGATATGCAAATTGCACAATCACATGCCGAAAACGGAATACCCCCTTGACGTACTTTCTCGCTTAGTAGAAGTATGGTATACTCCGTATGAATGATTTGAGTCCACAGGCCAAGTAGAGATTTTGTAATCCCCAATAATTGTATTGGTACCACTTGATCAAACTCTCCTTGCAGTTCCCACAACTGGTACAGTGCCAATTTGTATAAATACAGTTTGGTGTTTATTTCGGTAACACACCTAATATAAAACAAGAAATTCACTATCCATTCCATTTTTGGCACTTTCGCGAAAATTATAGGTTAACTTCACCCAAATGTTACTTCACGACCGATTTCTAAAATGACACTGTAAATTGTTGTCCCATTCGGGTTTATTTAAACCAATCTAGTAATTAGTCATTATTCATAACTGCGCGTAGCGATGAATCAAATTTGTCTTATCGCTCGCGAATTAGTTGCTTTCTTTACCAAATGCATAAACAACTATATGGTCAAGGTGATTATTACACCGACAACATCATTATTTATCTTTATTCGTTTGTAGGTACCTACATCACAATAACAATATTCAATGTTTTTATTTCCATTACATGTAACCATTTTTTATCTCATAGAGAAAATTAAACTGATATCTATTCTTGAATTTTAAGAATTTGCGCAATAAAAATTCAGACGCAGATAACAGAATAAAATCCTTGGGCCCTGTAAAAATAGGTACATAGCTCAATATGTGGAGCCGTACATTATAATTGTTACTTTGTTTTAAACATTATGCTTAATTGCATTTTTGCATTTTATGCATTAATCGGTCTGCAATGAACAATGTCTGGTCTCATTAAGATATTATTCCGAACTGGCCAAATCAGCGAATCCCATGGGTTTAAGCATGGTGCACCATTTAACTGTTGGGAAAACATTTCTCTGATAACCTTAACATTTGACAAGTTCATCGTCTGGAAGCATTTTGCTAATTTCAGCATCCTGGCTTTCCGGTGGAGAGGGATCTGAATTGTATTTATACGGTTTTCTTATCACATTCTCCACAGTTCGTCCTCTGACCCACACGAAACTTTACCGTGCATTTTTGTCGTGTGTTTCGTAGTGCATTTATAGTCTTTTGTAGTGCATTGTGTCATTTTTAAAAGTAAGTATAAGTGGTTTTTTTTTTTTCCTTTTATTCATCATTTCCATATATTTTTCCTTCCAAAGAAAAATTCTCTTTGTTTCGCTATCCAATGTTAACAATATCCTCCCTTTCAGATGGAACCTGGAAATGAAGTCGACACCGAAAAGGGCCGGGGCCGCGGTGCCCGTCTGATGGCCCTATTGGCTGCCCAGCGGGCCCGACGAACCGTGGGTGCGTCCAGCCTAAAACTGGGGCCTGGAGTGGAAGCTGGTCCTTCTGCGACCAGCGAGGTGGAGGCTCCCCCTCAGGTGGCATGTGAGGTGGAGGCTCCTCCTGGGGTTCCAGCATCCCCAGAAGAAGAAAAAATAGAAGAGGAAGGCGGCGTCAACGACGCCTCAACAGCGGTGGCGCCGCGTTTGGCTGTCGAAGCCATAGGCAGCAATGCAAAAACAGTAAACTTTTATTTTTTTAAAATAAAGAAAACAAAAGTAAATTATTAACCGAAATGCTTGTATTATTTTTGTTGCGGGGTTCCTTCTGGTGTCCATGGGTCATGGTAATGTAAAATTCTGCTTACATGGACCACTTCAGTTTTAGATTTTGGCGAAATGCCCTTTCGTATTTCATAGTCCACATCAGACATTTTCCGATTTATGTAATAAGGACCAAACCATCTAAGCAGTAATTTTTCACTTTTTCCTACTTTCCTGATAGGGGTGAAAACTTTTACTTGGTCCCCCACTTCAAATTCAACATGGCGGTGTTTACAATCATAACGTAATTTATCTATGTCTTGACGCCGTTTTATATTTTCAACTGCCAAATTTCTGACTGCCAAACCAATGTCTCTAATTTGGTCGCTATTACTACTTTCTAAGGGTGGCAACAAGTTTGCTTCTGTTGGTAAAATAGGTTCACGACCGTACACCAGCATGAATGGTGAGAATTTAGTACTATCTTGTTTTGCAGAATTGTACGCAAAAGTCACATGTGGAAGATATTCATCCCAATTTGATTGATCAGTATTAGTATACATAGATAACATATTGGCTAAAGTTTTATTAAATCTTTCTGTTAAGCCATTAGTTGCGGGATGATATGCAGTAGTAAACTGACTCGTTGTCCCCATCTTTTTTAGCAATTCCGTAACCAATTCTGATTGAAAAACTTTCCCTCTATCGCTTAACAATTCCTTGGGTGCACCGTGTTTTGTAATAATTCTCTCCAGTATAAATTTCGCTACAGGTCCGGCTTTGCCGCTCGGTAATGCGTCAGTCTCCGCCCACCTTGTGGCGTAATCTGTCGCTACCACTATCATGGTTTTTCCGCTGCTACTTCTGCGAAACGGACCTAACAAATCTATCCCAACTTTTTCAAATGGGGTGCCAACTGGAATAGGATGTAACAGACCGATAGGCTTTTGATTTTGTTGGCCTTTCCTGGCCTGACAATCCGGGCATCCTTTTACAAAACGTTCCACGTCCTTTTGCAACCCTTGCCAATAGTATCTTTGTTTTATCTTTGCTAGGGTTTTTGACAATCCCAAATGGCCACTCAGCGGTTCTGAGTGGTGGGAGTACAAAATTTCCCCTATTAACTGTTGCGGTATCACTAAAAGTTTAGTCCGGCCCACTTCATGCGGGTTTATACGGTACAAAACTTCTGACTCAAGTCTAAAATTTTTCGCTTGCTTACGTATACCAATTGTAGCTTCTTCAGGATGTTTTATAGCCTGAATTATTTCCAAAATGTTTTTATCTTTTGCTTGCAATTCCGCAATGTTACGCATATCCAATAGAAAGGTTGGTATTTCGTCAATTTCTTGTACTTTCGTATTTGCTGGCAAAACAGGATATCTGCTTACGCAGTCTGCATCTCTGTGAGCAATTCCTGATTTATGATGTACTGTGTAGTCAAATTCTGATAACTTTAACGCCCAACGCGCTAAACGTCCAGTAGTCTCTTTCAAGGTTTTTAACCAACATAGCGCATGATGATCAGTCACTATTTTTATAGGTTTTCCATAAATAAAATGTCTAAAATAGGATAGCGCCCATATAGCTGCTAACCCTTCAAGTTCTGTTATCGAATAATTCTTCTCAGCTTTACTAAGGCTTCTACTTGCATATGCTATTGGGTGTAACGCATTTTCATGATCTTCCTGCAATAATATTGCTCCGATTCCATCTTTACATGCATCTACCCTCAATTCACATCCTTTATTTGGTTGAAAATGTGCCAAAACTGGTTCACTAATCAATTTTTGTTTTAGTGTTTCAAATGCTTTGTCATGTATATCCTGCCAATCAAATTTATTTTGTTTCTTTGTTAGATCATGTAAGGGACGTGCAATTTTTGCAAAATTTTCTATAAATTTCCGGTAGTAGTTACAAAGTCCCAAAAAACTTTGTACACCCTTTACATTTTTTGGCCTTGGAAAATTTTCGATTGAAACTAATTTCGATTTATCTGGAAAAATTCCATCTTTCGAAATTGTATAACCAAGAATATTAATTTTTTCTTTTAAATATTCACATTTTTTAGGTTTTAGTGTTAAGCCTGCACTTCGGAGTCTATTGAAAACTTTACGTAATTTTTCCACATGTTCATCTATCGTTTTAGAAAAAATTATAATGTCGTCCATGTAAATTAAAACTTCTTTCCATTTTAAATCTCTAAACACTACATCTCCTAACTGTTGAAATGTTGCCGGAGCATTGCACAATCCAAAAGGCATCACATTAAATTCCCATAATCCGTGACCTGGCGCTGTAAAGGCAGTAAGTGGCTTACTTTCTTCTTTTACTTTGACTTGCCGATAACCTGAATACATGTCCAACGATGAGAAATATTTGGCGTTTCCTAAGTACGTCAAAATATCCTCAATATTAGATCCTGACCATGAATTTTTTACTGTCACATTGTTTAACTTGCGATAATCCACGCAAAATCGTGTCTCTCCAGACTTTTTCTTTACTAATACGACGGGACTTGCCCAGGGCGAGTTACTTTGCCTTATTATGTCGTATTGTTCCATTTCTCTTATCTGCTCATCTATTATCTCTCTTTCTTTTTGTGCCACTCTGTAAGGTTTCTGTTTTATCGGTTTAGCATTCCCTACATCGATTTCATGTTCAATGACATCGGTTTTTCCCATATATTTTGGTGTCTTAGAAAAAACGTCACTATATTCTGACAGTAATGTCTGCAATTTGTTACACAATTCTGGGTTCGTTATATTGCTTAGGTTATGGTCATTCATGGTAATCATCTCTTTATCATCCTCAGTTTCATAAATACAATGAACTGGAATTTCTGCTATATTCATTTCTATATTTTTCTCTAAATAACCAATTGTGGAATTTTTCAATATGAACATTTTTCCAAACCTCATATTATTAATTTTGATGTACCATTTGCCATTTCTTACAAAAATATTTGAACAAATCAATCCTCTTGGTCGTAGGTATTTATCGTTCTCGATAAAGCAGTACTTCGTGAACTCGTGCGGAGATAAGGCACAGTTCAGTCGTACCGTTATCTCGCGACCAACCTCGACCATGTAGTCGGTTTCAAGTGCAACCTTCAAACTTCGCGCGGTTGACTCAATCTCGACGTTCGCAAATACCTTATTAGTATCTTCCATTTGTTCTATTTTCCCTATGTTGTTGTTGACATTGTTGCCAAAATGTAAAATCAATGGGTCAAGTTCATGGTATAATGTCACAGTATTGGTATTATAGTCAATCAATGATTTTTCACTAGCCAAAAAGTTATGTCCCAAAATTAAGGCTTTTGATAAATTTTGCACCACTAGTGCCTCAACGGAAATCCGTTAAGCAGAGGAACCGACAGTTGAGCTATGATGCGCGGGTTTAAACTCTCTCAACTCTTTTAAGGCTTTTTCGGGGTTTTTTTCCTTGGGCTAGTGCTTGTTGCAAAACAAATTTTTCTTTGTCTGATATACTTTGAGCTCTACTGCGAGTTCGTACTCGTGATTTGTCACTTGGTTCACTCATGTAAAATCTAATACGAAATGTTTGGCAGTATTTTTAATTATTTCGATTTTCCAAGTTTTCGGTCAAAATTTAAACGATTTTTTTTTTAAACAATTTGATTATTCCTAGCAATTTCTTTGCAAATTTGCTTGTTCATCAAACTAATAATTTTTTTGACGCTAAAATACACAAGCATTAATACCCCCATGCACAGAAAAATAATAATTAAAATTTCCTTTGCTGACCATGAATTATCTTTTCCTGAACTATTTGATACACCTCCACTATTTCCCGCTTGGGAAATAATAATTTCCTCCTCTTTTGAAGATGTACCACCCATATTAAACCAAAATTTTCTCAAATGAACGCTTTAATAGCAAAGGTAACCCCCAAAAAATCACTGAATAAATCAACGTTACTATCCCTAGCCAAAAGAAAATAATACTTAAAATTTCTTTTATAGCCCACACATTATTTTCCTGAATCTTTATCATACCCCAAAAAATAAAAATAAAAATAAAAAACTCAACTATTGTTTTTTATCCATCCCAAAATAGACCGGCGCCTCCACCAAATGTCACGTTTAATTTATGAGCCCTTCTGGGTTCACCAATTAAACTGACTCACGACGTTAAACGTCGCGCCGGGATCTCAGTTTTAGGGATGGAATCAAACACTGAGTTTTTCTCATATAACACTTAAATCTATTAAATATGGTATACACAAACGTGTCTGCACAATACGGTGGTTATAAACACTAAAAGTTGACAATTCTACAATTTGTACTTACATAGTCACAAGCTAAGGACTTAGCATTTCTGGTGGCTGGCTTGGTCACTTCGCGTTTGAACAACTTTGGAGAACGGACTAATTAACTTGATCTTTTCCCGAGGAGATTCGACATTTCGACTTCTCGGGTCAGCTGGTCGCACTACCGTTGATCGGTTCACACTTATCCTATACTGCTAAAATCGGCGTATTTTATACCCGATTGATCGGCTGACGCAGTTTGTTATTGTCGCTTGTTTTTCACATTTCTGTAAAGCAGGTGGTGGTGACTCATCACCGATACGGTGCACTCGGTGCATGACACATTCGGTGCATCGTGATGCGACCTTGCCTCGTGCGCTTAATATTTCGCAATCCTCGAATACTCTTATGTTTTTTAAGTTAATCAGTCCAACTTTCCAATTAACGGATTTTCCATTCGTGACAATATTGTTCCATACATAACCTCAGTCTGTCTACTTTACGATATAATAAAGTTTCACGATTTTTTTTTAAATATCTGTTTTATTTAAAATTTAAAAATTGCGTTCTTGTTGGAACACCCTTTACAAGTGATATTTTAAACTCGAAATTTATATGTATTACTTTTTATTTTTATAAGATGGATTCCTTTCACTGGAAAAAATCGCTGACTCACGCAGAATTAGCGGAAGAGGTGGATTTGGCGACATTAGAACTTGCGGCCATTTCCGAAGAACAGGCAGAAAACTCTGATGTGAATGGCGACTCAGACGCCGAAGATGTGATCCCTGATTATTACTGTAACACAACCGCACTTCCGCCATCTACAATAGAAGCTCATAGCGACACTCCGACTTCTGAGAGTGATGCGCCTTCTCAAGCATTGACTCCATCATGTTCAGGATACTCTTCTACTACATCTAGCAGGTCAAGCAAGAGAAGAAGAACTAATTTGGGTACTCCAACTCAGCAATCAGAGGACTTCTATGACTTTGATTCTGACGATTCCATTACTGACAAAACTTACACTCCTTTAGACAAGTTACAAACACAACATAGTAGCAATGAATTATTGCATGACAGTGACAGTGAACAGGAGAATATAGATGTCACCCTAGATTTTGATCGTTTTTGCTTATGGGAAAAAAGTTCGGTTTTGCCACAGACATTCAACAACTACAACTTTGACACTAACGTAGGCCCTAATGTGCAGGTAATTGTTATATATATTTTTCGTTTTTGTATAAATATTTATGTAAACAGTAATTCTTATTTCAGATTGATTCGGAAGAGCCTATTGACTTCTTCCATTTATTTTTCACAGAAGAGTTTCTAAAAAACATTGTGGACCAGACAAACCTATACGCCAACCAGCACAATAAAAATTTGGGATTTACCTATGAAGAAATACAAGCATTTCTAGGAGTTTTAATTATTATGGGATTCAATTCTTTGCCGCAGATGCGCAAATACTGGTCCCAATCTCATAATTTTCATAATAAAAGAATCACATCTATTTTTCCATTGAAAAGGTTCCTGAATGTCCTTAGATTTCTCCATGTAAATGGATATGCGAGAAAAAACATTTTCAAAATGCCAAAACCTCAGACCTCATTCACTCCTGTAACACAGCCCGCAAGCATCAGAACGGTGGTGGGATCTGGCGAGAACACGGGCCTTGACTCCTCCCTTAGTCCCGAAGAAGAGCAGGCTCTGTCAATAATTCCCACCCTTTCTGAAGGAATCCCAGTGATCGCGGCTCCACTAACCAACCCAACCCTCCTCAAACACTGACTAATCCCAGCTGGCTGGAATTGATGGAAAGAGAAGGATCATCTCAATCAGTCCCAGAGGTAGACTTAGAGGATGTGGATGAGTCCTACAAAGTTCTTGTGGAATATGCCAGAAGCAACAACCTTGGAAGCAAGATTATAAGGGACTATTCCAAAAATACCGGATATATAGACAGGGGATTGTTCAATATAACTCTATATGAGTATCTCTCAAAAGAGATCTCAGAGTCTCAGGCTCTTGGAATGTTGAAAGGAATCAGAATGGAGAGACAACGAGCTCAAGCTCAAAGCTCTCGAGACACGGAGCATGCAATGCAAAAATTCATCACCGAGCAAGAAGGATTCTTGACAATGGCATTGGACAAATTGAGACAATCTGGAGACAATGAGAGAAATTGCATGCATGTGCTGAGACAAACAATGGACACTCTAAATCGACTAGAGAAGCAAAAATTAGATTCACCATTGACCCCAAAGTCATCATCCCCTACATCCTCCGTGTCCACTGAACCCCCCGACACCAGCCTCACATTCGGTCACCATCCGACAATGCTAACTGGATTAGACATGTAGCACAAACATGTAGACATGTAGCTGTTGATGAGAGCATGATAGCATTCAAAGGAAGGTCAACATTAAAGCAGTACTTGCCGATGAAGCCCATAAAACGGGGTTTCAAGGTATGGGCTTTAGCCTGCTCTCAAACGGGCTATTTGTACTCATTTGAAGTCTACCAAGGAAAGGAACAGAACCTCAATTCTGAAGACACGTTAGGAGAGCGTGTAATTCTAAAGTTATCAAGAAATTTACAAGGAAAAGGTTTCTGTATTTATTTCGATAATTTTTTTTTGGAAATCGGTCTTGAAGTAACACTCGGGTAAAGTTAATCTATAAGTTTCGCGAAAGTGCCAAAAATGGAATGGATTGTGAATTTTTTGTTTTATATTAGGTGTGTTACTGAGATAAACAGAAAAATAAATAAAAATAATAAAATAAACTTTATTTATACAAATTGGCACTGTATCACTTGGAGGAACTACAAGAAGAGTTTCGTTAAGCGGTACCAATACAATTATTAGGGATTGCGAGGTGTCTACTCGCCCTTTGGACTCAAATCATACATACGGAGGAGTATACCATACTTCTACTTGACGAGAAGGTACGTCATGGGGGCACTCCATTTCTGACATGTGATTGTGCAATATGCATATCACCCCGAAAACCACAATATCGACCTGAGGATTTTTGGCGGGCATGGGAAGATGTATTTGTACAAGGATTTTCCCGTACACCTTGTGCTACATGTGTGTACGGGAGAACTCAATTTTTGAGTCAACCGGGTCATTCGCCATATCCGCATGCTTATATCCCGGATATGACACATCAATTTCGGGTATCAACAGTACCTCGAACACAATATACGGAGGAAACATCAGAAATTGACACTGCTAGCGCATCCTCTGTTATAACAGGAGGTGCATATGGACGACAAACGTTTATGGGACCACCCGAATCACACGCAAGTCAGGTTGTCCGCAAAAAGGTTGTCGACAAACTGAAGAAATTCTTGGACACGCGGTAACACAGCCGTTTATCGCGCAATTAGAACCTTTTGAGAACATGGGGCCATATGCTACTTATCAGCAGCTATGAGGTCTACACTTATATTTATATTAGCTTATTATTGTTTTTGTATTACTTTATTATTGTTAATGGCTACGTAGATACAAGATACAAGCATAATATACACATGTGGTTTTAAAATTAAAAAAATTGGAATGTATAATGGTGTCATGTTAAACCCAAATAACGAGAATAATCTAAAAAAAAAAAAAAAAAAAAAAAAAAAACAAAACCTCACCATTTTCAACCAATCAGATCGGTGTTTACCGAATGATGCGGCATTAATGGTGCTGTTCCTAGATTTTGGAACGCCATCTGTACTTTCTAACTCATAGAGTTGAGTACAGATGTCACCAGATGTTGCACACAACTATCATTTCTGAGAATAATCTAGTTATGAAATTAATCCAATTATTTTTTAGTGCTATGAACTAATAAGGTACGATAAAAAATGTTTCGCTAAGGAGGCAAATATTCCTGACACGACGCTCCGACAACCTTGTTGGTTGATGACGAACGACTAACATAACAAATAATGATAACAGTAAACAACCGTTCAAGTTGTTTACATGACTAATTTTGTTCGCGCAGTGCATACACGAAAATCCTTGCTTTACAGCATTAGGGAAATAAATTTCATACGTTCCATTTTTTATTTTTTAGGAATGGAAAATGGATCGTCCATACTAACACATAAATAAGAGTTAAAAATGATGCTAAAAATAATTTTGTTATAAGACATGATATTGTATTGAAAAGATATTGATATCTTTTTATCACACAAATCACTCCTGGTATTTTTTTTACAGGTTTTGTGAGAGAAGGTAATTATATAATAGGTTAGTTTAGGTTTATTCGTTGTCCTAATAACACAACGTTTTGGCATCCCTGTATGGTATTTCTTGTTTTGCTGAATTTAAATTCTAAATTCATTTGTTATTTTATTTTGTGGTTCGACACTAGGAGTGATTTTTTTGTGAGGTAAAAATGTTCAAAACAAACGGGCCTTACTACTGTTGGAGAGAACCGGGATGGCAGTCAGGAATCCGTTCAGGAAAGTGAGGTGGACATTATAATGCAAATTAATAAATCCAACCCATTTCTCTCCACGTCAGGACAAGGAAGGTCATCCAGTGTGAATCATAACATGGCATCCCTGGTGGGGAACCAAGATCACTTTAATAATGAAACTCATAATGATTCAGTTTGGCGTACCAACGACGACTTGGGTAGAGATAGTGATAATAGGGACATAGTGAGAGAGGTTGACACAAACACACTTTTAGCAGGAGCTATAAAAGAATTAAATTTAAATTTAAAGACTTTTAGGTCTGGTAGGGAAACCACTTTGCGAGCTAGTTTTGAAGGGGCGGTTCATGAGAATCCTAATTTATTTTTGGTCGAAATGCAACAATATTTTGATAAAGCTGGAATCAATGATTCCCATGAGAGAGCACAACTTATCATGGACCGTCTGAAAGGACGAGCTGCAAAGTGGGCAGCTAGATTTAAACTGTATAGAGTAGGGTCAAAGGAATTAAAGAGAAAGTTTTTAGCATATTTTGACGGACAGAGCGTACGAATTGAATTAACTACTGCATTATATAGCCAAAGACAAGGAGAAAAAGAAAGTACAGATGAATTCGTAGCCAGAAAAAGAGGTATAGCTGCTAGATTGGAACGACACTGCCCTCAGGACGAAGAAACACTTACAAGTATCATTTTGCCAAATCTAAGACCCGAAATTAGATCTCGTCTGAGAGGCATTCAGTTTACTTCACTGGAGCAATTGGAGATTGCTGCTGTCCAAGTGGAAACTGATTTATTAGAGCTCTCGTTACTCGCAGAAAAACCTAAAATTAAAAAAGATTTACCGAGAGAAAATCAACGAGTTATTCAGCAGCGAGTCTCTAATCCTCAACGCAATGACCGGGAAAATTATTCTTCAGTGCGTTGTTATATTTGCCAAGGAAATCACACTGCTCGTTTCTGCCCTCGTGCTATTCAATCTGGGAGACAACAACACGTAGCAGCGATAGAAGAGATGCCCCGTCAAAACTGGCCAAGACATTCAGAAGCTGGTAGCGCAGGTTTGGACGAACTAGAACCCTCTTCAGAAAACTACCACAGGGCCGGAGTACTACGAATGGATCCGGGCCGGAATACCAATTAAACGCTACACTACGTCAGACTCCGAAGTATACTCGACCCACCATACCAGTGACAATCGATAATCGTGTGGTTTTGGCTCTGTTGGATCCCGGGTCGGACATTAATTTAATTGACAAAAAACTTGTCAATCAACAAGCACATTTTGAAGAAAATATTTTATTAAGATTAGCAATCAAAAATCAATCTGTATATACTGAAGGCTCCACGGATGTGGTGTTTTACATTAAGAATGTAAACTTTAAAGAAACATTTCAGGTTGTAAGCGGACTTGGACATCAAATTATTTTAGGAATGCCTTTCTTTTCGGAACATAATGTGGTATTATATTTTGAAAGGGAATGCATGAATTTTGGCAAAGAAACACGTGCTACTGTGTTCTGGAGAAAAAATCAATTAGTACAAAAAGATTCAATCAAGTTACCAGAAATTGTAGATCCGGAATTCAGTACTCTTGTCAAAGAATTTGAAGATGTATTTTTGGTAGGTTTAAATCAACCAACCACCAGAACGACTACTCATCACATTCATTTAAAAAATAATATAGTTATTAACAAAAGATGTTATCCTATGGCGCCAATGAAAAAAGAAATTCTTTATAAACAAATTGACGAGATGCTCAAAGCTGGGGTAATAGAACCGTCTATTTCACAATATGCATCTCCGCCAGTTCTAGTGATGCGCACGGGGAAAAAGCCAAGGTTTTGTGTGGACTATAGAGAGTTGAATAAAATAACCTTGGATGAATCCTCTGGGTTACCACGCATTTCGGACGCTCTAAAAAATATCTCGGAGGCTCGTATATTTACTGTTCTGGATCTCAAAAGTGGTTATTGGCAAGTTCCTTTGGAGCCTACTGATAAGCACAAAACAGCATTCACTACGCCAGATGGAACAGCATATCAATTTACTGTGATGCCATTCGGTCTAAAGAATGCTCCAGCCACATTTCAAAGGTTGATGGCTGGTGAAGTACTTGTGGGATATGTGAATCGCTTTACTCAAGTTTACTTGGATGATGTTATCATTTATAGTAATTCCAAAAAGGAACACTTATATCATCTGAGACTAATTTTAGAGCGATTACGGTTGCATGGACTGCGGGCTTCTGCAGAGAAGTGTCACATCGGGATGGACAATCTAGATTATTTAGGCTTTCGTATAGAGGGTGACTCCGTGGTACCTCAACAGAAACACTTAAAGCAGATTGCAGATTTTCGAATACCAAAGAACCGAAAACAGTTACAAGCTTTTTTGGGGACCTGTGGGTGGCTGCGGGAACACATACCGAGATATTCTGATATAACTGCTCCACTCACAGAAATGCTTAAAGGAAAATCAACAAAATTAGTATGGACAGAGGCAGAGGACGCAGCTTTTGAAATGACCAAGCAAGCAGTAGCGAAAGCCCAATCACTTAATAGGCCTGACTTTAGTAAACAATTCATATTACAGACGGACGCCAGTCAGGAAGGTATGGCGGCAGTCCTGTTTCAGGAACCGGAAGCAGGCAGGAAAAATATTATATCCTTTGCTAGTGCCAAATTTAAACCCAACGAGCGTCGTTTGCACGTAAACGAGCAAGAATGCTTGGCGCTTGTTTGGGCTATTAATCACTTTCGGCATTACTTGGAGGATTCACCTTTTATAGTCCGAACAGATAGTAAATGTCTTACATGGCTGGAAAAATTTAAAGACACTAAAGCCAAATTGACTCGTTGGGCGCTCCAGTTACAAGAATATAGCTTCACACTAGAGCATGTTCGGGGTTCAGAAAACTATTTACCTGATCTTCTTAGTCGTCGACCTGACGACATTGATTATCAAGGCGAACCTGCCAATGACCGACTCGTTCCACCAGGAGGAGAAAATCCCGATCAGAACTTGATGGATAATGGCGTCACTATTGAAACTGAATTGGCTAATCTAGATGCTGACGCACTGTTCGATAAAGTGGCTCGAGAACAGGCAAATGTTAATTATATGGTGGAAATGATAGCCACCATATCTGCTCTTAAGGAAACCAATGACATTTTGACACCAGAACAGGAACAACTATTGCGAAAATTTGCTGTGGACAACGGGCTTTTATGGAGGCGACATTCAGAAGGTGATCGCTTGGTCGTACCCAGAAAATTAGTTACTCAGGTCATAGAGGCGTATCATGACACTGAGTATTTTGCTCATCCTGGGACCGCCGAAACTAGCAGACGAATATCTAAACATTATTTTTGGGGATACATGTTTCGAGATGTCGGACGATATATTGCAAATTGCATTGTTTGCGGTTTGGCAAAAACAGTCCAGCGTCAAGATGCAGCTCCCCAGAAACCACGAATACCTAAGTTTCCTTGGGAAATGATTTCTGTAGATGTGCTTGGTCCATACCCGGAAGCGTCCGGGACTAAAAATAAGTATATAATACTCGTGGAAGACGTATTCTCGCGATGGTTAGAAGCTTTCACTTTCAAAAGAGTAACTGCATCTGACGTCGTAAACGTATTAGAAAGAGAGATATACTCCAGATATGGAGTTGCGCATTTTTTGATATCTGATAATGGGAGAGTTTTCACCAGTAAATGTTTAAGCAGATCCTGCAATAAATACAGAGTAACACATCTTTACAGTGCGATTTATCATCAAAGGGCCAATCCAGTGGAGAGGCGAGTGCAGGAGTTAAAGAAAGTCCTTCGAGTACTCCTTCTGGACAGCCCTGAAGCGAACTGGGAGAAGAAACTCCCTTTGGCTTTGCAAGTACTGCGTGGAAGGCGAAATGCAGCCACAGGAGAGACCCCTTCGGCTATAGTACTAGGGTATGAGCTGCCTCTTCCAGGAGAATGGCAGTCTCAGTAGAGTAAACAGAAAAAACTATTATCACCAAAGGACAGGAAACGTAAAAACAAAATTGTATTTTCAAGACAATGCCAGTATCAAAAGAAAATGTTTCCTAGACAAGACGAGAAGCCTAAAGTAATTTTTCAAGTGGGGGATCAAGTAAACGTACGAGCCAGAGCTCCAGGTGTATTTGCACCTGTATGGAGAGGTCCAGGCTTAGTGATTAAACAGTTATCGGATTCAACTTACGAGATAGAACTCGAGGGTTCGATTTCGATCATTCACGTGGACGATTTGAGGCCAAGTCGTATCGGTAACCAATTGACTTCCGATAAAGAGTTAGACACTTCAGTATCGCTTATTTACGAGCCAGATCCTTTTTTCTCTCAGGAAGAATCTGATGACGGTTGGACCGGACATCAAAACCGAAATTTTCATCGAATCGATCCTGCAAATGACGACTCCGAATTGAATTGAACCAACTTATGTCTGACAATGCTTTTTATTTATTTTATTATCTTCTTATAAATTCAGTATTCGTTTAATCTTTCTCTATGAATAAACGTTGTTGTTTTTGTTATCCAATCTTTGAGTTTAACTTGACTACGACCCCAGCCTGCACGTCCCCGCGTTACGACTAAAAATTAGATCGTGACAACTTACCTATATATACCATTACCATTATATACTTATACTATACCACTATAGCAAAAACAGATAGTATCTTTTTATAAAAAAATTGTGAGAAATAATAAGAAGTTTTTTAAGAGGATTCCTTAAACATTTTGAAAAATGGCTGACGAAATGGAGGTTGATAGAAACGAAATCACAAAGAAAAATGAACAGATTGGCATAATATTCCAGTTATACGATCTAATTGTTTCGAAATTGCCTACAAATGCCAAAGGTTTCGAAAAAATTTACCAAAATGATGTGATAGATCTTGATATCTCAGATCAGATTTCAGGGGTGCTTTTCACTGTGTACACTTTACTGAGGAGGACCCAAAACAGTGCTGATTTCGGAAACGACAAGTACAGGGCTTATACTGCCAAAATAGGTGAAACAGATATCAACATAGCTGCAATTGCGACTGAATTCAAAGCTCTAAATCTTCATCTAGACTGGATGATGGCTACTCCTATAGTGAACCTGTTGACTGCCTTCAAAGGTTTCTTTGACGAGGTAAGAACTGGAGTTACTAAGTTCCAAGTTAGAGGAGACATAGCTACCAAAATTAAGAGAGCTAGAACCAATACATCTGGTAGAATTGAGCTGACTCCAAACGACAGAAATGTGGGTTTAGCATACTACGGATTGACTAACCAACACATTCCCTTACTACAAGGAATCACTTTGCCACCAGAAAGGAAGACTGGATTATTGAAGAGCCTGGGGCCAATGACTCAATGTGTGATGCTAATCAATGAGAAGAGCTATCCTCAGAAATTAGTGGAAGCAGTCAAAAACTCACTACGTATGCTCCCCATGTATGGTGAAATTGCAACGGCTCTAAAGGACTCAGATTCCCCGGGAAGAGTAATGGGACTTATGAAGGAATTAGCTGATTTGTTAGTGCTGACCACAGCTAAATCTACGCAGAAAATTTATTTTCCAAGATTGTGAAACCTTATATTTATTACTTAAACTGACTTTTGGCTGTTTTTAACGCTCTGCTGGCTTGTTTTGTCTGGTTTTATTATGTTTATTACTAAAAAAATCCTGGAAACAACATCATGAAAACATTTCCTGTATTTTACATTTTTAAATATGGTGGAAACAATTCTCGACGCCCATTGGTTGAAAATGTTGAATTCGACCAATCAGAGAATTCCTTTCATGTCAGACCATTTCACACTAGCCAACTTCACTTGTTTTTTTAGTTTTTTTTACTGTGTGTGCAGTGTTTTAAAGTAATCTTTATTAAAAATCTGTTTTTTGTGGTATTTGGACTGAATCCAATTAGTTTTTAATTACAGAGTGTACAGGGAAACTAGGTAAGTAAATTACACCTAAATTTGGTTATTTTGATTCATATTCCCATTTATAATAACATGCTTGGGTTTGATTGTATGTACTTGCAGCAAGTGCAAAACCGGCAGATTTCCAATGGAACTTCGCTAATTCCAACATGCTTCAATACTATACAGATGCAGTAATGGCAAACAAGGTGAAATTTACCATGCGAAGTGGTGGATCTGAGAGTGACACAGCTGAGGTCGTTTTCCATTCAATGTTTGGCACATACATGGACGATCTAGGAGTGTTGAGTGCAATAACAAATTGGGGTGCTTGGAAACAAAGAAAGCAACTCTCTGCTGTGTTCACAAAAAGGCATCACCTAAAGTTACTTTTACCCCCAAATTCTTTACAATGGTATCCAAAATGGCACAACCGTTGCTGACCAAAAACATGGGAAATATGGAACCTTGTGCAACAACTAGACCTAGCTTCAATGGGATCAGAAAGCGCAAGTTCAGTGAGGTCTTTCTTAGCTATTTACAAACAGGGAAGACTGTTTCAAACTACAGCACGGATCCTCTCCAACTCCAATTATCGCTCCGAAGACTTCGCGATGAAATTACCGCAGATATGAAATCATGCGAGGAAGCAGGAACAAGGACATGGTATAGGAGGCGAGACAATTCCTGGGTTGAAGAAGAAACACGGGTGGAGGAAAGCGGTGTTAGCTTCTGGGGTTAATTTCTGTTCGTCGTTATTCTACATTAGAAGAATTTTTTTAGGTGTTGGTATCCAATCTTTGTTTGAGTTGAAATTAATTTTGTAATTTGAAAAAAAAAAATGTTTTTTTTTGTCAAAAGGGCTAGTGACTCAAATAAGATCTTTGAAATAAGAAGAATCGAACTTAAGTAAAAATTAAAACCAAAAATGTGTTCAATTTTTTTTGTTTGTTTGTTAAGAAAACTAGCGAGTATGAAACAAAAGAAATAATCGAACTCGTATAAACACCTGATAACGTAGCTTAGTTTTGTATAATAAAAGTGACACATAGGGTTTGTTCTTACAAGCGACCTGTTAAAACGAAATAAAGGGTTCTTAATATGTTGCGGTGATGTAAACAGGCACAACAATGATTTGTGTTCTTATAGCGACTTCAGCTATTACGTTGTGTACTTATGAGTGTTGAGTGCACATTACCCCTAAAATGGGATGAAAGTACCCCTAGATTGGGATGAATTTACCCCGTGCAACGGGATGATGTATAATTATTTTGATGATGTCGCAGCGTGTTTAAATAATACAGAAATGTCTGTATTGGTAGAAGTACATTTATTTTAAATGGCACATAGCAATTCTGTTTGCTGTATGTGTAAATAAGGGCCGTAAAAGAATTTTATAAGAACAAACCCAATGTTAAAGTTGAAAACAAGAAAAAGAAAGACTAATACAAACATGTTTACAAAAAGCTCGTTTCTTGTCTCTTTTAATCAGATGAAAATTGAAAAGCAACTACATTTGTCTAAACTTTCATGTATCGAAAATTCCTAATACTGACAGCAATCGGTTATGCGTTACTTTGGAAGTTTTCTTATTGGTTGTATTTATTATTCACTTTAAATCGATTATTTCTTGTATTTTTACGTTTCCTCAAAGCACATTACACTCACATTTCAATGAATGAATAGATTTGATCAACTTTTTAGTATAACTAAATTATTTTTATCTTAAATAAACTGTCAGACTAAGTTCGGCTCGGACGAGGGTACGTCGAGGGGTACATGTAACACGAGGCTAAACGATCAGCCACCAAGGTAAAATAAGGTAGTAATAGCGTCAACCTTAGTAACTGCCGCGAGAGTAGACCAAAAAGAGGAAACATCCTCTGAATATGTACATGATGTATTCTTTTATACTACTTGTGCGTGCCTCATTCTTTTCGTAATTATTATAGCACATAAACTCATAAAATACGTAGTAAACTGCAGGAAAAGCAGACGCCGTGGAAATCCGAAATCGCCTATAAAAGAAAAAGAAAGAATTGAAATGACTAAGATGGGCGAAAATAAAAGCTCTACAGAATCAAAAACTTTTACGCTCGAATTAAAAGAAAATAAAGAATTACGCTCACTGTCCCAAGGCGAAACAGTATTAGCCCAAATAGAGTGTACTAAAGTACGCAAGTGATTTTCCTTAGTAAGGGAAAAAGGAAAAAATGATACATGTATCTAAAATTAATTCTTCTCCTATGCTGCAAGCGGATGACAATCACTTTGTTATTTAAGTCATCGCGGTACGAACGTTCACAAAAAACTGCTGATGAATAAATATCATCGTTATTTCATTTCTAACTTGCACAATCCAGCATACGAGAATAATTAATAAAAAGCGCGCGCGAAGATTAATAATTACATAATGGTATGTAAAGAAACAAAATAATTATATAAAAATAATAAGGGGCAAATGAAAGAAAAAGTATATTGGGGCAAAAAAATACACTACGAGCATATGCGGTAATTAAGTACCGTAGTCGAAATATGGGGCGTTAAATTCCACGGGTTTACAAATTCAAAAATTATATGAGTTGCTAAATGTAATAAATAAACGATTGCAAAATGTAACTTGAAGACTTTATAAAAGTCAAACGGGGCACGTAAGAAAAAGATTACAAAGTTTCAATATTAGGACGTTAACTGTTTTCACATGAAATGATATGAGCAAGCAGAGCTTGATCAGCATATTGCAAGTTTTCGAAGAATTACAGTAAGGCTTTACAATGTATCAAAATAAAACCAGTGGTAGGCAAATGGACAATTTATAATATAGGTTTATATCATATTTAAGAAAAACAAAGGGATTTATTTTTTTTTTTAGTGCATAACTTAACTAAGGCTATTATCAATATGCCTATATATTTTACGAGGGATTTTATGATTATAACGGGAATGTTAGACATTAAGATTTAATTAGCAGTAGGTAGTAATACGTTTTTTGTTATTGCGTTTAACACTGACGGGAGTTACTACGCGAAGAAGCCAGAAGGAAACCACTACAAAATGAAGAGCGATCAAGGCTTTGGATCAGACTCGGTAAAAACTAATACACGCCACTGGAAATGGAAACTAGAATCAGCAAAAGTTAAAGGTCCGGGCATTTCTCTAAGGAGACTGGAAACGCTGACGATGAAAAACCAGCCACGGGACGTCAGACCGCGACCACAGTTGAGTCGGTTTGTGATCGTGGCCGCGGTAGGAATAGACACACTGGGCCGTGGTGACCTGCCGCGGGGGATGATCCCAAATCGGCCCCCGTCAAGTTTTGTCGGGAGCTACACTTTGATCTTAGCGAAAAGGTCCAGCACAAGGGCCTACATTTTGATCTTAGCCAAAAGACCGAGAAGCAGAGCAGAAAGGCAGAAAATATGTTGCTCTAGTGATATTTTTGTCCTCGGCCAGTACCATCCTACCATCATCGGTTCCAGGCAACCGTCAAAATATAGTTCTGGGAATTGTTCCACCTGCACATCCAACGTAAACAGATATGTAGTTCCAGGCTGCAGACACCGTCCAAATTGTCTTCAGAAGCCATGTTTAGTGCAGTGAAGTGCCGCGAAAAGAAAATAGAATCCCCAAACAAACAATAGTGCGCGGAATATTAGTGAATCGCGAGTGAAAAGTCTCCCGCCTCAGTGTTAAAGCATAGAGACATTAAGTTTTTTTTTTTACAAACTCTAGAGGTAAGAAAATAACAAAAACATTTATTTTTATTGTTATATGTTTTCTTTTATAATTTTTCTTTTGGGGTATGAACGGGATACTAACGAAAATAACGGAATTTATTTATTTTTTTTTTTATCAACCTATCGGAACTTATGTCCATAGATACTACATTTTATGATTTATTTTTAATTTTAATATTGTGAAAAGCTAGGGACTACCTTTTGTCGGCCGGGGGAATGTGTCACAAGTAGATTTTCGTTAATTACTTATTCAGCAAATAATCGGCCACTGACCGAAACAAGTCGTCGACCACTTGAGTTGCAAAATAAGCAATCGAACCTTTTTAGAACGGAAGCTAGCTAAGGTGTTGCAATCACCAGTCAGCAATAAGTCATCAATTGTTCGGACAATGATCCAAGTGCTTAGACAAGCAATTAAGAAATTTAACTGACTAAGGGATCGCAATACCTTACAATAAATAGCCGAGAAATTGGGAAGGAGGGTTAGTCAGAAATTATCCGCGAAAACTAAACGGTTCGGTCGCGAAAGTTGAGGGAACTCTACCCTGACACTTACCCTCGTCCAAAATGGTTTGTGAAGTAATTATCATGTAAGTACAAACTCTATTAAACCAACTTATGTCTGACAATGCGTCTTATAAATTCAGTATTCATTTAATCTTTCTCTATGAATAAACGTTGTTTTTGTTATCCAATCTTTGAGTTTAACTTGACTACGACCCCAGCCTACACGTCCCCGCGTTACGACTAAAAACTAGATCGTGACAATAGACTTAGGTGTTTAATAGAAAACTCAGTGTTTGATTCCATCCTTAAAACTGAGATCCCGGCGCGACGTTTAACGTCGTGAGTCAGTTTAATTGATAAACACAGAAGGGCTCATAAATTAAAGGTGACATTTGGTGGAGACGCCGGTCTGTTTTGAGATGGATGAAAAACAATAGTTGAGTTTTTTATTTTTATTTTATCTTTTGGGGTATGATACAGATTGAGGAAAATAATGTGTGGGCTATAAAAGAAATTTTAGGTATTATTATCTTTTGGCTAGGGATAGTAACGTTAATGTATTTAGTGATATTTTGGGGGTTACCTTTGCTATTGAAGCGCTCATTTGATAAAATTTAGGTTTAATATGGGTGGTACATCTTCAAAAGAGGAAGAAATTATTATCCCTCAAGCAGGAAACAGTAAAGGATTATCAAATAATTCGGGAAAAGATAATTCATGGTCAGCTAAGGAAATTTTAATTATTATTTTTTTGTGCATGGGGGTATTAATGCTTGTGTATTTTAGCGTTAAAAAAATTATTAGTTTGATGAATAAGCAAAATCGCAAAGAAATTGCTAGGAATAATCAACTTGTTTAAAAAATAAATTTAATAATATTAAAAAAAAATTAAAAAAATAGATAAAATACGTAAATAAATAAATAAACATAACACATACATGAGTTTAAATAGTCATTGGCATAATAAAAATTGTCCATGAGTGAATCGAGTGACAAAGATCGAGTCAAACTCGCAGTAGGGCTCAAAGTTTGTCGGAAAAAGAAAAATTCGTGTTACGTGAAGCTATCGCTAAAGGTCGAAACCCAGAAAAAGTGATAAAAGAATTAAAAGATTTCAAACCCGAGCGCATCATAGTTCGACTGTGTGTTCTCCTGCTTCGACACAAACGGCAACTTCTTCACAAAAACAAAAGCTTGACAAACCCAGTTCAGTTGTTTGTTTGACAAGCAGTGAGGACGAAGAAAATACTCTTGACAAAACTGTCGTGAGCGTTCAAGCTCAAACTCCCCAAGCCTCGGCTTCAACTTCTAAGCCCCAATCCACGGAAGTTTATTTCAAACCAAGAGCTTCATTGAGTAGAACTCCGCCTAAACCGCGAGAAACAGAAGGTCCTTGGCAAGAAAGTCCCTTAGAAGTGGTAGTGCCACCAAAGCTTACCTCATCCCGCCCCACAGACTTATTACAAGGTTGTAATAATCCTTGCCCACCCCCTGTAATTCGGGAGAGAAACCGTGTGATACGCCCTAACGATACTTCAGTAATGGCTAACATGACCCTACAGGCAGCTTTGGCTGAGCCAAAAACTCCAGCCACCCCAAAGTTTACATGTCCACCTACATTTAACCCTTCTATTGACTCTCCCATTATTTTTGTGAATAAATACGAAAAAGCAGCGATTGTAAATAGCTGGTCAGAAAATCACAAAATATCTTATTTAGCTAATTTTTTGGAAGGTCCAGCCCATACATGGTTTGGTAATTATATTAGTGAGCCAGAAAATCAGATGAAAACATGGCTACTACTTTCGACTTCTCAAGCAATATTTTATACATTTCCAGAAACTGTTGGAAATAAGGGAAGTGATTCGGTCAGTTCCTTGCTTCATCACTTTGTATTCAACTATCTCAACGAAGAAGTTCAACATTTAGAAATATTTTGCGACTCGTGTGGGGGGCAAAATAAGAACTATACTGTGTTCCGACTTCTTCACTATATAGTCCACGTTGAAAAGAGGCTACAATCGATAAAACTTACTTTTCCAATAAGAGGGCATTCCTATTTGGAGTGCGACAAAGACTTTGGTTTGATTAATCAAAAGAGCCGAGCTGAAGTACCGGAAGATTGGATTAAAGTATTCAAATCAGCTAGAGTTAAACCAATGCCCTTTGAAGTGGTTGAAGTGTAACAAAGCAATTTTAAGAACTGGACGTTCTTTTTTAACTCTTACCGAGGTAGTGGTTTAAAATTTATACCACGATAAATACAACCCAACCGAGTTAGTGGTCTTATTTATGGACCACCTATTCAAACTCATTTTGCAAGTAGAGCAGCCGCTCAATATTTAAACCGAGCGGTCGGTTAGGCGTTACTTTGGTATAGTAAAGCGTAAGAGTGAATATGAGATAATTTTTTGTCACTTTGCTCTCTTTGGCGCCAGTGTTTTGTTTACTTCTGCACTGTTAGCACGTGTTTCACATGGTCGACGTTGTTTATATAAAATAACGTATTTTTTCTCATTATATTTATGTCAATTCGACTTAGTACTTGGAAATAAGTAAGTATAACAAGATATTTTGTTGATTCACTTTTTTGTTTTATCGGATTTCCGTTAAAACTGGTGGTTCTTATTTTGAACCACCGCGTCAGTTGCCAAATTTAATTCAGACTATTTCAGCTGCGAGCGGAAACCGATATATCATGGAAAACGGATATCTTCCATTCCATTTAGTTGGGATGACCCGACAAGAACTAGAAGAGAGATTGAAAATTTTGATGCAGAGTCAATTCCATCAGGAGACGAGTCCATTGATGAGGATGCTAACCTTGAAGGCCAACTTGATGGAGAACAAATTCCAGATGGTGAACAAGACATTAGCATTGTTATGTCCGACGGTGAAAGTGAAAGTGATTCAGAAAACGAACCCTTATCTATTTTACAACAAAGGCTAAAAGGTAATACTGTTGAATGCGATTCTCAAGAATTTTCTCCAGATTGGGGAAAAAATGTACGTTTTGATAGTCCTGCAGTGTTCAATGAGAAAACTGGTATTCCAGATCAAATCCTTTCATCAAATCCGAGCCCTATGTCACTTTTTAGTTTATTTTTTGACAAAAATATTATTGAAAAACTGGTATTTGAGACAAACTTATATGCACAACAGGAACAAATCCAAACCGGTAAACCCTTTTCCAAACCCACATTCAACGAAATGTCCGCATTCTTAGGCATAAATTTGCTAATAGGAATCAAACGAATGCCAAGTTATAAAGACTATTGGTCCAGCTCACCAGACCTTCATGACAGCTACATAAGTTCGCTGATGAGTCAGAAAAGATTTGGGTGGCTTTTAGGACACTTCCACATTAACGACAACTCACTTATGGCTAATCGTAATTCTCCCGATTTTGACCGACTTTATAAAGTTCGGCCAGTTTTAGATCATTTAGGAAAGGCCTTTGCAAAGTCTCTACTACCAAGCGAGGTTCTGGCTCTTGACGAGAGTATGATCAAATTTAAAGGCAGAAGTACTCTCAAGCAATACATGCCCAAAAAACCTATAAAGAGGTTATAAGGTGTGGATGCTTTGCGACAAATCAGGATATTGTCTAAAGTTTGATATCTATACAGGCAAGTCAAGCGTTCAAACCGCAGAAAAGGGCCTAGCTTTCAGAGTGGTAACCAATCTTATGCCGGGTCCACATTAAACCGACAAAGTAGAAACAAAACAGAAACTTTATGTTTTTCAACAATTCTGCAACAAAGTTGGAACATTTACGCAACTTTTTTGTCTCGCCTCTGTTTTGTCGCCTAATTCCGCAACAATTTTGAGTCCCGTCGCTGGTCGGTAAACATCAAAGGGTTTCTGTTTTGTTTGCTTTTTCCGGAACTGTGTCGATTCAGTGCGGACGGAGAAACAAAACTTTCAATATCGTTCGCGTGTGGTTAACAGTTTTTGTGAAAACGATGTCGGGAAAATCAAAGTGGACAGTGGATAATACTTGTTTATTAATAGAAATGTATAGAGAGACACCATTGTTATGGGACCCAAATAATATTGACTATAAAAATCGTTATAAAAAGGCTGATGCATTAAAGGAATTTGGACGAACTCTGAACGTATCAGCGGAAGAAATTGAAAGAAAAATTAGAAATATCAACTCTCAATATCAAAGAGAAAAACGGAATTACCAGCAGTACAAAAAGTCTGGCGCGGGACAAAAGTTCGTATCCAAATGGTTTGGATATGCGCTTATGAATTTTCTTAAGGACAAGAATAAACCACGTGAAACTCAAGAAGCTGGAGGATTGCCCATAAATATGCAAGTAAGTAATTAAAGTGTTTATTTACTAACGATTAGAATATATAATAGGTATACATATTCAGAAAGGTTTTATTGATTAGCAGTAATTTACTTGCCAAGGAACTTGCCCTTGCTCCGAAGCAAAGTACTGTGCGAATTCATCTCTAATGGCCGCAGCTTCCAGTGAGGGTTTTCGAGCAATACGACTTAAACTTCGGAAAGATTGTTGATTTTCAGTCGCCTTTCTCCATTCACCATTTTCAAGTGTACCACTGTCTAAGTGTTCAATATCGAAACTCCCTGGTGGCGTATACCTATTTCTAGATGGCGAGCTTCTCCGTAAATAATTGTGAAGATGAATGCACGCCATAACCAATTGTTCTGTCTTTTTGGGTTGTAGCAGTATAGGTTTGCGAAGTACGCGAAATCGGGCGGCCAAAATACCGAATGCATTCTCCACAACTCTTCGCGCTCTGCTAAGTCTGTAATTAAATATCCTTTTAACAGATCCTTTTTCTTGGTGACCACTATATGGCTTCATGATGTGAGGAGTAAGGGGAAAAGCATCGTCCGCTACAAACACATAGGAACATTCTCTTTCCCTTCCGGCAAGAATTGTTTTTGGTGGCAAACTTAATCGTCCATCAACCATTAATTTATGAAACAAGGTATTTTTAAATACTCCTCCGTCCGAAATTCGGCCTTGACACCCAACGTTTGCGTAAATAAAATTATAATTTGCGTCCACTATTGCAAAAAGTACAATACTAAATGTACCTTTATAATTGTAAAATTCACTTCCACTAACAGCAGGAGCTTCCATTAAAATATGCTTTCCGTCCATTGCGCCTAGACATAAAGGAAAATTCCAAATTTTATGATAATCGGTGCTGATCTGCCTCCATTCGTCTTCATTGCGAGGTGTCTGGAACAAAAATATTATGATGTTCAAATAATACCTTCTGAAAAAAATAAGAACTCGACTTCTTTTTTTATTGAAAAATTTAAAGGAATTGCTAATTTCGTTTTTTCCTTTTTGTTATAGGTATCTGAAGACTCCTATAGCAGTGAAGAAGGTGAAACAGAAATAACAGAAGCTGTTTTGGATAATGACGATGGTGCAGAACCAGACCAACAAAGTGAAGTTCCCCTTTTACCTTCTGATAAGTCAACCTCGCATAAACAAAGTACACCAGCAAGAAAGAAAAAGCCGGTAACAAAAAATACTACTGACGAGCGATCTGAAGAAATTTATTCAATGATAAAGTCTGTGCATCAGGACCGGCAAGAACGTCGATGGGCCCAGCCTGACGATTTTGATGTATTTGGCGAGATTGTTGCTCGAAAGTTGCGTAATTTGCCGACTCGTTATGCACAAATAACCTTACAACATCAAATAAATGTTCTACTATATGAAGCCGAATTAGGCAAATATAATGAACCTCCTCAAACCTCCCAAGTACATCGAGAACTCTCACAATACGTTCGTTTGCCCTCAGTCTCGCCAGCATCTTCCTCCATTTCGCAGACTTACTCAAATCCACCTAGCGTCCAGTCATACGCACAGCTGTCCAGTGTACAATCTTTACCAAATACCACTTATTTGCAGCCGCTTGCAACGGTTCAGTCGACCTCACAATCAGGTATGGACTTTACAGGTGAAAACACACGCGACAGTGCTTGGGATGAAGTATAATCAACCTCATCGAAAATGTTTTTATTATTTTTTAAGGTCCTATTTTTTATATGTCTTTTTACTGTCACACGGAATCAAAATAAATGCTATTAAATTATGCGATTTTATTTTCAATAAAATAAACACAAGCTAATTTACTTACCTTAACAAAACCATTCAGAACTTCTACCAAAGCTTCACATGTTTCTGGCACAATTTGTGAAATTGATTGCTTAGATATTCTTGTCTGGTACATCAGACTATGGTATGAATCACCGGTTGCCAGAAATCTTAAGGTAACAGCTAAACGTTCTGTTATAGAAATAGAATTTCTAAAATTCGTATTTTTCTTTTGTATCGCTGGTCCAACTAATTGTAACAAACTTTCAAAATCTTCGCTAGACATTCTTAAATAATTGGTAAAACTAGAACGTATCTCGCCTGATAAACCAATGTCGTCTTTACGGATATCACTAATCAAATTTTCGACTCCGTGACTCGTTCGTCTGCGCAAAGTGGGTCTCACCCAAAAACGTCTTCTTTTCTTCTTCAAATTTAACAAAATATAATAATAACCAGCCATTAATACGAAATCGTCGTCTTCTTCAGCACGAAAACGGTAACGAAACATGCTACAGTGTGGACTGCAAAGACAAAGCTGAAACATGGAATGTTTGTTGCTGTTTTGTTTTTAATAAACGGTCTGCGATGTGGACTTTGTTTCGAAAATATTTTGTTGCATAAAAGTTTTAAAAAAGTTTTGTTTTTGTTTTGTTTTCTGTTTTTGTTTTGTCCGTTTAATGTGGACCCGGCATTACAAAGGGTTTCGAGGGAAAAAACCACAAACTTTTTTTTGACAATTATTTCACAACCGTAGAGCTTATGCACAGTTTGAAACAAAGAAACATATATTCTGTAGGTACAATAAACCCAAATAGAAAACATGTTCCTTCTTTCAAAAGTGATAAAGAGCTTCGAAGAGGCGATTTTGACTGGTACACAAGCAACAAAAACATTTTGGCTCTAAAATGAAAGGACAAAAGAGCTGTACATTTATTGTCAACTTATCACAACCCAGAAGACTGCACTGAAGTAAACCGGCGTAATAAAGATGGCAGTGTTATTACAATACAATGTCCAATGGCATTGCGAGAGTATAATAGCAATATGAACGGTGTTGATAAATTCGATCAGCTACTTTCAAATTATAAAATTAATCGTCAGAGTAATAAGTGGTGGCACCGAATATTTTTCTATTTCTTGGACGCCTCTGTTGTAAATGCCTACTGTCTTTATAAAATGTTACCACTTGATAATAAAGCTTCGGCGAAAGACTTTAGACGGAATATTATAGATGGATTAGTTGCACATACTTTGGTGTCACTTCATTCAAGAAGAAAAAATATTGGTCCTGCTATCCAAATTAAGAAGTCCAAACCCTTTGTTCCGGATGAGATACGACTATGTTCAGTTGCTCATCAACCAGTCAGAAGTTCCAGAAGACGGTGTGGATTATGCAGTTCGAAAGCCAAGCCTGTCCGTACTGACTGGCAATGCTCAACCTGTCAAGTTCCACTTTGTTTAGGTAAAGAAAAACAGTGTTTTCAAATTTTTCATAATGTTAATGGTAATTAATAAGAATAACAAATAAGCAAGACCTATTTTTTCATTAAAGAGCAAATACAATATTTTTGTTTTTTTTGTTCAACCGTCGCGGTGGACTAAAATATGAACCACCTAAATTTGAAAAAATTACAATGTGTGTTTCAAAAAATGCATCAATTACCTTGTTTACATATAACAAGGACCTAATATATCATAATGTTTCTTCTGATTTGTAGAAGAAAAGTTGTTGCTCCAGTTAGTATATATTTTTGGTTTATTTTCTGCGCCGGTAAGAGAGAGGTACAGAAGAAAATGTCCCTTTCCAACTCGACCGATTCGAGAACTAAAAATAGTTAGAGCATCCTCGCCTAATTTACTACAGGACGACATATAATGGGATGTGAGAATCCAGCCCTGTAACAAACCCAAAATTTAAACCTACTCAAAAGTGCAGAAACGGAGAATTTGAACTGCCCGATTATTTATACAATGGTACGTAAGTTTTCTACTGATAATATTACAATGGTATAATCATAATTTATTTAAGAATTTTAGAGCATTTACCAATAAGTCACATTAAGTGGAAAAATCTGCAAGATTTGAAAAAATTTTGTGGGCCCGAGGCGCAGAATTATTTTTCCAATATTCCACATTCAATAAATTAAAATACCTGAAGCCTCTCTGACTCGAAATTAGTTTATAGTATCATGCAGGGTAAGTTTTCTATTTAAAAACAAAAAAAAATAATAAAAAATCCTGTTTTTTAATAGATGAAGCATGCAAGTATTTTGCTGAAAACACCATTACTTGAGTGTTCACTTAATGACATGGCGCCTTCTTAGAATGTCGCGCATGGACATGGCGCGTTTTTCCATTTTTTTTATGACGTCAAGTGAAAGAATGTTGTTTTTGTAAACCACGCTACATGCTACATTAAAATCTACCTAATAGGTGCTACTACAAATGCTGAGTCGTCATTTCTACCCTAGTTCAAAAATCTAGTTAAAATTTAAACAAGACTGTAAGGAATTAAAACCTTTAAACTGGTTTTTCTCGAAATCGATTTTTTTGACAAAGCGCCTTTTTCCCCTGTGGTCTTCATATGTAAACCTACTAACCATTTATTATAATGTCTTCGTATGTACACATGTAACTTTAAAATTTGTATTAGGCTAAACGATATATTTTTATTTTTGTTAAAAATTTAGCGAAATATTAAGCGCACGAGGCATGCAAGGTCGCACCAGGATGCACCTAGTGCATCGTATCGTCGATGAGTCACCACCACCTGCTTTACAGAAATATGAAAAACAGGCGACGAACAATAACAAACTACGTCAGCCGATCAATCGGGTATAAAATACGCCGATTTCAGCAGTATTGGATGAGTGTGAACCAATCGACAGTAGTGCGACAAGTCCTTAGCTTATGTATTCATGTAAGTACAATTAGTAAGAGAAATACCTAATAAGTTGAATTATTAACTTTTAGTGTGTTGGATTATGGCTGTATTATACGGATCCACTTATAAATGTTTGGTCAATAGACTTAAGTGTTTAATAGAAAACTCGATAGTGTTTGATTCCATCCTTAAAACTGAGATCCCGGCGCGACGTTTAACGTCGTGAGTCAGTTTAATTGATGAACCCAGAAGGGCTCATAAATTAAACGTGAAAATATGAATTGCGATGTGTGTTGTAAAGCTACAAACGCTTATAATATAATTTTTTCTTGTTATTGGGAGAAGAAAACCAAAATAATAACGACAGCGCCTTAGAAGACGAAATAGGACAAGATGTCGTAAGTGAGACGTATAGCTGTTGCACTAATAATCCAAATATTGACGTGACATTAAGAATAAAGGAAGTGAATGATTTCTATGAAGCTCCAGTTGACAAGCGTGTCCAAAATATTGTCACGTTTCGGGGGTGGCGCAGGAAGAGAAACAACAAACGTAGCTCAAGTATGTATCCTTTATTTGTATACTGACGATGATGCCTAACTAAATCTTACCCCCAGATTAAGAGGGCCGCTAGTACCGCTACAGGCGGGACGCCCATGGAACACTCTCTACGAGGGGGTGCGTGGGGGTGTGTGTGTGTGTGTGAGTGTGCGTAAGGCCTCCTGATGTGCCGCCAAGCGGAACCCGCTCGATACGAGCAGGGAACCCCTATGTCCGACAAGCCCGAAGGATTTACTTTATGCACAGCAAGCCCCCCTTGGAGTGTCGCCAAGCGAAACCCGCTCGATACGAGCAGGGAACCCCTATGACCGACACGCCCTAAAGGACTTACTTTAGGTACTGAAAGGATCAAGAGTCCCGACGGTCACCACTGGGTTGCGTAAGGACTCTAGTCTGTTCAGCCTGGATTTCCAAGAAGGTATCGAGCCGTCCGGGCACTAGGAAGTTCGGACTGATGCTCGATAGACCGACCCAGAGACCAGTAATCTTCGATGGCTTGAGACGCCGATTAAATACTCATCTCATGACCCCAATTTGCCGGTCTCGCTGATTCGGCAGTGTACTGGGGGAGACCGGGGCCAGCCTAGGTAACGGAACATGGTGCAACTTATGTTATTCGTGACATCTCCCCCCTCTGAAGAGTGTTCGCCCCGGACACTTAACCCTAACGTAACTAAATAACCTACATGCCCCATGGCTTTATTTACAACGTGTGACCAATCGTAACTTATGTCTTATTACGCTCCCCTTGTTATCTCTCTTGTGGTTCTCCTGGAAACTGTTGCTCCTTCCTGGAGGGCGGCCTTACGCGGCTTCGTCTTGCCTATCTGTGCGCCAGAGCACCCGTTACTCAGTTCGCGGGTGGTGGCGCCCTCTATTGACTTTCCTCGTCCACTTTGAAGTGCGCGGGATGGTCGCTTGCTCCGTGAGTTCCTAGGTTGTGGTATCCTGGCTGTAGAGGGCGTGACGGTTGGTCAACCTATTTAAATATGTATTTTGTAAGTTTATGTTTTATTGTTTATACTTAATTGTTTAGACTATGTAAGCTTTATGAAATATACTTAGTTTGCACCCTACTTATGCAAAATGTTACCCTTACAACTTATTTTATTGTTTAACTGGTCGTCGAAGTGTAAGAGCAGAATAATGGAATCAAGTAAGTTCACTTTTTCCTCTTTCCTCTATTTTTCTCTGTGTCATTTTCCCTTTAGTTTCTCGTTACCAAGGGTTCCCTTGCACCAGACGGCGGTTAAGGGCCCGGCTGCTACGTCTCCTACACCAAGTCCGTTCTGACTTTCCACGAGTATGTTATTCTTAGATCGGGACTTGCTATTTCATTTTTTCTGGCTCTTTTTTTTTTTTTCTTTAAGGGAATCGTACCGGAAGTGTATATATTTAAGGTGCCGTTTGGTGACTGGCCCCCCAGCTACCCAGACACCCATGTGCTGCTTCGCGAGGGGTCTTTTTGTGGACAGATATGTCTGATTTCATTTACCCCTCGCCTTCGGCGACCAGTTATACATTTGTATTATTAATACTTAAATTTTCTAAAACGTGCTAACATATTATCTGAAAACTCTCATTGAGGTGGAACGTGAAGTAATTACATTTCCGTTCTTAATTTAGTCAAACTGACTGCTGGGCCAGTTTTTATCTGAAAGTGTTTACATTTTTTTAATACATTCCTCTCGAGCCAGCATTTGGGGTACGGACAAACAGCGCGAATGGCTCCTGAAAACAAACTACCAAGGTGCTCTCACTGTGAAAAATTAATTAAAGACAACCAACCATCTATTTCGTGTCGCTCTTGTCTGTCCTGGTTCCATAAGGGTTGCTCCGGTCTAACCAACCCCGAATTTAACAAGCAGGCCTCCTTATGGAGCAGAGCAAAGGAGACCACTTGGACTTGCAACCCCTGCTTGAATGCTGTAAAACCTAGTAACCAACCCTCTAACACAACTCACCGGCGCTCTATTGGGCCGGGCGCTCCCTCACCCACGAGTGTTCCCGGTGAAGACACTGGAACTCCCAAATCTATCTCGTTAGATGATATCATGGAAAAGTTACTGCACATCGAGTCTCAACACACCAATCTCCTATCTAAATATGAAGATCAAGTTAGAATTAATGCAGAACTGAGGTCTGAGATTGGCGAAATAAAACTGAAACTGCAACTTTCGGCGAGCGGCGGTGGCGATGAGATCACAACTCTTTCTGGCGCTGCTCGGCAGAACCGCGAAGAAGAGATTGTCCAGGAAGTCGTTCAAAGACAAACCCGTATGTACAACGTAATGATTTTTAACTTTAATCTCGAGGAGGGCATTCCTGAGACCACGCAGATCTCGACGATACTATCCAGCAACTCTGGTCAACAAATCGTGGCCAGTAATGTCGTCTCGTTTGGGAAACCAAACCGTAACGGTTGTAAGCCCGTAAAGGTTACTCTTGCGAAAACTACTGATGTAGCGAAGAACAGGAGACACTTTGCCGACCGGCATCGGATATACATTGAAGCGGATCTTTCTCCAGCACAACTAAAACAGCTTCAGGACACAAAGGAAGAACTGCGGAATCGTCGGTCAAATGGAGAAGAAGATCTGGTTTTGAAATTTGTCAGAGGCATTCCCACGATTACATCAAAAAACTTAACGAGCCAACAATCAACATCAACCATGAATTAACTTGCCTGTACCAGAATGTTCGTGGTCTTCGGACTAAGACCCATCGTTTCTTCAGCAGTGTTGCCTCCTCAGACTATGATATCATCGTAATCACTGAGTCGTGGCTCCAACCTGACATTCTGGACTCGGAACTTTTTCCTGACTTCTATTTGGTTTATCGCTCGGATAGAAGAATCAACTTGATGGATGCTTCCAGGGGTGGTGGGGTTATGCTTGGCGTTCATGGAAGGCTCAACTCCGAGCTTATGGATCTTTCACAAATCAGAATAAATGTGCCAAGTATTGATTTTTTAGGTTGTAAGTTTACTTGTGCGTATTTTGTATTTTTTGTATTTACTGTATACATACCTCCAAATACTACTAGCATCGAGGTAGAAACATTTTTTGATCAGCTTTCTGCTCTCGACACGCTCCTTCAAAAAAACATTATTTTCCTCGGAGATTTCAACATTCCTTCGTTTATGCAACCTGCACCTCATAGTCCCAGACACGGGAATCTTCTTCAGCTTTGCGAGTTTCTTCGTCTGTCACAGTACAACACCGTACTTAATTCTGACAACCGGTTGCTTGATCTAGTTTTTGCCAATTTCAAAATTAATCTCGCTCGCTGTGAATCCCCTCTGCTAGAGGAAGATCCATATCACCCTACTTTGGTTTTTGAGTTTCGGGCAGCCTTATCCTCCACCGCTGGCTTCTCTGTAAACAATGTTAGCTCAACTCACTTTAATTTTCGCAAAGCGAATTATCCCGAGCTTTATGATCTGTTGCTGCATACCAACTGGTCTTCTGTTGTTGACTCATCTGATCTTCCTCATGCCTGTCAGTCCTTTTATGAGATTCTTAATAACAGCTTTGCTAGATGTGCGCCTCTTAAATCCCCCAGGCAGAGGCGCTTTCCTTGCTGGTTTACCAAAGAATTGATCAACAACATTTTCAAAAAAGAAAGACTTTGGCGACGTTTGCAAACTCATAATTCCGTCCGCAGCCTCGAGAATTTCAAAACTCTGCGCAGACTCATTAAGACACAATCCCATCATGCATACATTAAATTTATTGAAAATGCTGAGTCAAATATAAAAAGTAATCCTTCCAATTTTTGGTCATTCATCCAAAGCAAAAAAGCCCAATCCCGAATTCCGGCCACTATGAATTACGCAAATCAACCAGTCAACGGGCCCCAGAATATCGTATCTGCGTTTGCAGATTACTTTAATAGCGTTTACAAAACACCCGATGATCGTGGACCCCCCCCTCATCAATCAAACCAATGTGAGATAATAAATATTCCCGTACTTACCCCCGATGAGGTCGTTTCAGCCTGCAAGATATTGAAAAACAAAGCTACAGCTGGCCCCGATGGAATTCCGGGCTTTTTGGTGAGAGACTGTGCTTTTGCCTTGAGCGTTCCACTTTGCCACCTGTTCAATCTTTCTGTGAGCAACGGTCAATTTCCTGAGGTCTGGAAGGTTGCCAGGGTTTGTCCTGTCTTTAAAAAAGATGACCCACATCAAGTCGAGAACTACCGAGCTATTTCAATCTTGTGTAGCTTTTCTAAAGTGTTTGAGATCATTCTCTATAAGCGTCTCTTTTGCAGGGTTTGCAACGGGCTCTCGAGTCATCAGCATGGTTTCTATTCTGGGAGGTCATGTTTGACTAATTTGTGCTCGTTCTCCTCTTACGTCTGCGGCGCCATTAACAATGGAGGCCAAGTTGATGTTGTTTACACGGACTTTACCAAGGCATTTGACCAGATTGACCACTCCCTTTTACTCCAGAAAGTTTCTGAGCATTTTGGTTTCTCCGACAACTTGGTTTCGTTGTTGAAATCTTACCTCTTGGGGCGTAGGCAGTTCGTTGAGTATGAGGGCTTTAGATCGGACATGTTTATTCCTACTTCTGGCGTACCTCAGGGTTCTAATCTGGGCCCTTTACTTTTTAACCTTTATATAAACGATCTGATTTCAACACTCAATTGCAGTACACTGGCTTATGCTGACGACATAAAAATATTTAATCGCATTGATACTTCGGCGGATTGCACCCTCTTGCAGGACAGCATATCCGTTCTCAGTCAGTGGTGCCTGGCTAGCCGGCTAAACCTCAACATCTCGAAATGTAACGTAGTCTCATACTCACGAAATAAAACCCTCGTACAATTTAATTATACATTGTGCGAATCCACCCTTGACAGACTATCCACTATAAAAGACCTGGGAGTGGTTTTCGATGCCAAATTCTCTTTTATTCCTCACATCGAACAGGTGTCTGCCAGCGCCTCTAAAACTCTGGGCTTTGTTTTGAGAAACTGCAAACATTTTGCTAACCAGGATACTATCAAAGTGCTGTATAACTCCTATGTAAGATCAAAATTGGATTACGGTTCAATAGTGTGGTCCCCTATATACAACTCCCACATTCAAACTCTTGAGTCCGTGCAAAGAAGATTCCTGAAATACTTGATGTTTAGAGAGGATAATGTATACCCAGAAAGGGGGTTGGAGCATAACCGTATTCTTCTTAGGTTTTCAGAACTTCCTCTGGCTGTACGTCGGGAGTTGCAGTCACTCTCGTTTCTTTATAAACTTACCAACTCTAAAATAGACTGCCCGTACTTGTTAGAGCGGGTTTCGTTTAATATTCCTCGTACGGCGGTTAGGCATCAACCAACTTTTTCATTGGCATTTGCGAGGTCCAACATCCTATTCCAGGACCCTATACACAAAGCCTGTCACACCTATAACCGTGTAGCGGCTGAATCAGATATCTTTTGCGACAGTCTCTCGTCCTTGTTGCACAGGTTTCGCTCGTTCTCCGGCTTTCCCCCCTAAATCCTGTTGTCCACAAGCACATATCCTTTGTACCTACCTCCCTCTACCTTTTTCTGATTGTATTGTGTAACTTCATTCTTGTTCGTCTTTTTTTTTTAGTTATTAGTATTTAGTTATTAATTATTTAAGTTTGTGTTCGTATACTATTTTTCAATTTCCTGTAAGTGGGCCTCGGCCTGTTGGAAATAAACGGCTTTAAAAAAAAAAAAAAAAATATCGGTACTAAATATATCTGTATCCTATCTAGTCGTTTGTTTGTTCTATGCTAAGTTTGAGTGACTTGACTTATTGCTCGTTCACTGTGCGCGCGTTTCCTGTCAACTGTCGTTCTAATTGATGGGCCACACCTTCGGTCAATGTCTTGCCTAGTTCTGATGATTCGTCGATTTTCAACACGAAGGTTCTTCAGTTTCGGTGCTCTGACCGGGTGATTTGTGTTTTTTACGGGAGGTAAGGTAGTGTTTCAGCAGGCCGTACAATATGACGCCGATTATTATCCCTCCGATTAGCCACGTTGTCACGCCCAGCCAGTATTCCTGCGTGCCCCCCCCGGGTGCTTGGGGTGCCCCGTTTTCTGTGTGGGCTGCCTGTGCCAATGCGAGTAATGTTGGTCTTCGTAACAGTAAGTAAATTACCGCTATTGACAAGACTATGTTCCACGTGAACATGAAGGAGTGGTTGCCCTGGTGTATTTCCACGTGGGCGAGGTGTTCCTGTTTTTCCCATTCGAGGTCCATGTTTAACCTTACTTCTTTTTCTGAGGTTAGGTTGAAATGTGGCAGGTTTGTGGTCCAGTTACTGTTTAGGCATTCTGATAGGTTATGAAAGGTAGGTAAAAATGCCTGGCTATCTGATGGTTTTAACACGAATGTTTTTAGGTTAGTCCATGCGGCTGGTAGTATGTGCCGTATGGAAGCTGGATTTTCTTCGTCTTTGCAAGGAAATCGTTTTTGGATGACAACGTCCTTGTTTACTAATAGCTGGCATTTGCATGGTAAGTTGATTTTTAATGCTCCTGGTAGTTTTAACATTTCCTCCCCGAGTTTAGTGGTGCTTTTAGGGCAGCTGATTGTCGTGTTAGCTTTTGGGTGTGTGATGAGGAATTCTTCGGACCCTGTTTCAGATATGATCATTAGGTTCGACTGGTGGCAATGCATAGGGCAATGTTCCGCTATATCTTCCACTGTGGATCCATGAAACAGTTTTCGAGCGCACGAAGGGCCTTGCGTTTGGTCGCCCGAGAACCTTGGTAAGTAGCACAGCCTATCTTGAAATGGTTTGCATTCGTGTAGTGCAATGCCTGTGATTTCTTTTAGGACCGTGGTCCCCTGGTTATTTGCTACGGCCATCATCAGTGGTGAGTGCTTTAATGTGCATGTCTGGCCCTGCCATGCGAATGGGTTTGTCTGGAGTTGGAATAGCTGCCACTGGTGATTTTTAGTTACTGTTGGTACCTTGACGTGTACCACCAGCTGTTCTCCGGAGAAGGTGCACTCGCTTATTGGTATACGGAAGTATGATGCTAAGTTGGATACAGGTATGGCTAAATCGATGTTGTCTTTTCCTATCTCGTTCTTTATTTTATTTAGATCGCTCCTTAACGTCTCAGGTTGAATTAGTGACAGTGGTATATGTTTATGCCTACATTCTTGTATTGCGGATTGGCTCCGCATTCTTCTAATTAGTAAGATCATTTTCCTTGCCATCCCCAGATTTGCTTGCATGTTTGCCTCCAGAGACCCTGTCGCTAATTCCCTTCCTGCTATTTCCCTTTTTCGAACCTCGTTTAGGAATTCCTCTAATATGTGCACCCTACTTTCTGTTTTCTTGATTGCCATGTTGGTTTCTTCCTGGCAGCGTTTCTGTTCTTCAGAATGTGTACTGATCAATTTCAGTGTATTACTCATAGTACCATGTAGGGCATTTATATGTGCTTCCAGTTTGCCCTCTTCCATGGACATTGAGTCAAGTTTTTCCTGGGTTGCTACCCCGCAGCAGTAATTAAGCCCGTCCGCAATGAATCCTAGTGAGAACGTTCGTTTCTGACGTTTTGTCTTTCCAGACTCTGACCACTCCGGGTACCAGGCTGCTTTGTATTTGTCCATCTCCACATCTATTGCCCTTTCTAATTCCTCTAAGTGTTTTTTCGCTCTGCAGTATATGTGTTGGCCATTGCTCTCGCAATTATCTGCCTGTCTGACCCCTGGTTCTGTGCTCAGTTTAGGTTCTAACCATGGGATGACGTAAGTCAATGGAATAGTGCCCTCATAAAGTATTGTTTCTGGTAGTGTTTTCCATGTTGCCCCAGCTGATACTTCCACATGCTGTGTATCCGACGTGCCGGGCCTACAAGAATTGTTTTTATTACTGTCTCCGTTCCATGTAGGCCGACCGACTTGTGCTAGTCATTGTTCCTCTTCCTTGCATTCCACGTCCGAATCCCCCTCGGATATGTCTCCCGACGTCCATTCGTCATAGAATGGTAAAATCCTCCCTATGTGTACTATATCCGTTTTTTTCCCTTTTTCTTGTTTTACTTCGTAGTTAACCTCACTGAGTTTCTTTATTATTCTGTAGGGTCCGAACCATCGTAGTAGCAGTTTCTCACTTTTTCCCACCTTCCTGATAGGAATGAATATTTTCACCCTATCTCCTACCTCAAATTCACCATTTCTGTGGTATTTATCATAAATGTCCTTGTCCTTCTGCTGTTTTTTGTGGATATTGTCTACAGCAATTGCCCTTAACAGTAAAGCTTTTTCTCTTAATTCGTTCGTGTTTGATTCGTCCTCAGTTTCTAAAAGGGTGGCGTCTAGTGGGAGTGTGGGGTTTCTTGCGAATATTAGTTGAAATGGGCTGAATCGTGTCGTTTCCTGTTTGGCCGTATTGTATGCAAATGTCACGAAAGGCAGATAAGTGCACCAATCTGTCTGCTCTGTGTTGCAGTATAGTGACAGCATGTCCGCCAACGTTTTGTTTAAGCGTTCAGTTAGGCCGTTGCACGAAGGGTGGTATGCCGTTGTAAAAGTGCTTTTCAGACCCATAATCTGTTGTAATTCCTGCACTAGTTCGGATTGAAATACCTTGCCTCTATCGCTGAGGATGCTTCTAGGAACGCCGTGAATTAGTATTACTCGTTCCAATAAGAATTTTGCCACAGGTCCTGCCTCTCCGGTTAGGCAGGGCCGCTGTGATGGCGTATCTTGACGCGTAGTCTGTCACTACTACTATCGTTGTCTTGCCTTGGTTACTTTTCCGGAATGGTCCCAGTAGGTCTATCCCTACTTTATCAAATACTTTGCCCACTTTTATTGGCTGGAGTAAGCCCAATGGCTTATCATTTGTTGGCCCTTTTCTCGCCTGGCAGTCCCTACAACCTTTAACGTAATTTCTGACGTCCTTAGTCATCGAATCCCAATAGTATTTGGGAGGAAGTCTGCTCAGAGTTTTTGTTACCCCCATGTGTCCGCTGGTAGGTGCGTTGTGAGCTTCCCACAAAATTTCCTCCCTAAGTGACCTGGGGATCACGAGTGCGTGTTCCAGTCCTTCCTTAGTTTGTGTTGCTCTATACAGAACGCCCTCCCTCAGCCTAAAATTCTTTATTTTTCGCCGTGTCAGTGCGTCAACGTTTGTTGATTCGGGGTTGCTTATTGCTGTTTTTAATTCTAGTATGGCCTTATCCTTATTCTGCAATTCTCCTATGTCTAACGTTGATATCGTGAAAGTGGGTATATCGTCTAATTCATCTAATTCGACTTCGCTCCATCCTGCCACCGGGTTCCGTGATAGGCAGTCCGCATCTTGGTGCTTACTGCCTTTTTTATATACCGTGTAGTCAAATTCTGCCAACTTGAGAGCCCAACGTGCTAATCTTCTTGAGTGATCTTTTACATTGTGTATCCAGCATAATGCGTGGTGATCTGTTACGATTTTTACAGGGTGTCCATAAATTAGATGCCTTAGGTAGGTCATTCCCCAGACTGCTGCTAATAGCTCCAGCTCGCTGATCGAATAGTTCTTCTCTGCTTTTGACAAGGCCCGGCTTATATATGCTATCGGGTGGTCTTGACCGTCACTGCCTTCTTGGAGCAGAATTGCCCCTATTCCATCTATACAGGCGTCCGTGTGCATTGTACATCCTACATTTGGATTGTAATGTTTTAATACTGGGGATGACGTGAGTTTTTCTTTCAGCAGCTCAAATGCTTTCACTTGATCTTCACCCCAGCAGAATTTGTTCTTTTTTGTGCCAATACCGCGTAATCCTTTATAAATTTCCTATAAAAATTGCATAATCCTAAAAAGCTTTGTAGGTCCTTTGTTTTCTTGGGTGTGGGGAATTGCTTAATTCCTGCAAGTTTTTCTTCCTCTGGGCTTATTCCTTCCTTGCTTACTGTGTAGCCCAAAATCCTTATCTTTTCCTGTAAATATTCGCATTTACTCGGTTTTAAGGTCAGATTGGCTTCTCTCATTTTCTGGAATACTTTTTGTAATTTTGCTAAGTGTTCCTCTAAGTTCTCTGAATAAATAATAATATCATCTAAATAAATTAGTATGTCCTTCCATTTTAGGTCCCTAAATATTCTATCTGCAAGTTGTTGGAAGGTTGCTGGTGCATTGCATAGACCAAAGCTTAACACGTTGAATTCGTATGATCCATGTCCCTGTGCCGTGAATGCCGTGTATTGTTTGGATGACTCCTCTATAGGTATCTGCCAGTAACCCGAAAACATGTCCAAAGTCGTGAAGTACTTGGCATTCCCCATGTATGTGAGAATGTCATCGATTTGTGGTATCGGGTAACACGACTTTTTGGTGACCGGGTTTATAGTTCTTTTGTAATCCACGCAGAACCTCGTGGTGCCATCTTTCTTTTTTACTAGTACAACGGGGCTTGCCCACGGCGAGTGGCATGGTCTTATTACTCCGCATTCGAGCATTTCTTTTATTTGTGTGTCAATGATTTCCCGCTCGGATTGTGAGACTCTATAAGGGCGGCATTTTACTGGTTTGTCTTCTGTCACTTCTATTTTGTGCTCTATAAGTTGTGTTTTGCCCATAAATTTTGGTGACTTGCAAAACACATCCTCATATTCGACCAGTAGGTCCTCTAGTTCCCTTTTGAACTGCTTATCCCTAATGTGGTCCAGTTTGTGGTCTTCTAATGTCACCACTTCTTCGTCTACCCTCTGAGTTGTACAGAGTGCTGTTGTGCTCAAGCCACTGGGCTCTTCTAGCCGTGCCACCGTTGTATCTTTGTAAATAACCCTTCTAGTTGGCCCTAGGTTCTTGAGGGTCAGTGATATAGAGTCTTTGGCTCTTTCTAGGTTGCACAGTAGGTTGTTGCGTACTAGCCATCCCTCATTTTGTATTACCAACATTTCTGTAGACAAGGGTATTTCCGGTGACGTTTTGATGGTTTTTTCCTCTCCTGGCTTCAGGGTGTAATCTTCATTGGCCTTCAGCTTAATTATCACGTGGTCATCGTTTTTTATGTAGTTTGGCAGGGTGTTCCAGGAGCTGGTTTCTTGTGTCTTGATTTTTCTTGGTCGGGGTTCTTTATTTTTTGAAACCAGCACCGTCACACTTGTTTCCCTGAATGTCTCATACAGAAGGTCTTTAAGCTTTTCCCAATCTGACTCGCTGTTTGCGGATGTCAATCTAGGTATAGCCACCTTACTTATTTTATTTTGTACTGCCCAATCTTTCAATTTCCTACAGCACTGATGTAGCGTATGAGTAGGTATGTATTCGTTCCCTTCCTCTTTTACTATCATCTGTAGGGTATGTCTGTTTTTCTTAAACAAACTGACCACGCTCCCTACGGGTAGTTTTTCTGTGTTGTGATCTGCCAAATGGTCCCTGATGGCTTTTCCTACTCCTCTATCTCTACTGGGAGCCGAAGAGACTGCAAAGGCCCATGCAGTGCTGCTTGGAAGACTGAAGATGGACCCCGGCATTTCCTGGACCACCTCTGTCCAGTTTCGTGTTATGCCTGGTTTTTTGGGTGCAGGATTTCGCTTTCCCCCGAGCGTTAATACTAAGTCCCGATTTAGGGTGAGTGTGTTAGATATTAAGCAAATTGCTGCCTGCATTTCCCTTAAGAATTCCACGCCCAAAATGAGGGGTTGTGGTGTATTCTCTAATATTGTTGCTCTAATTTCCAATTTTCTCATGTAGTTCCCTCTGAGCTCCAGTGATGCCATTGTTTCGCCTAGACTTTTTACTTTTTGGCCGGCTGCTGTTACAAGCAACGTGGGTGGGCCTCCGGTTCTACGTTTCTTGTCAACTAGGAGATGGCTTATCACATTTAGTTCTGCGCCCGTGTCGATGATCGCTGGTACGTAACAGTCATTTACAACAGTATTAATATACAGTATTTTGTAGCACGTCGGGCCCCGAGTGGAGAGGGTGACGGGGCTTAGTTTTGCCACCCCCTGGAGTTTGGGTGTTGCTGTCTACTTCTGCAAACAGCAGCAAAGTGGCCTATTTTGCCGCAGTTGTAGCATCTAGGCCTGTTATCGTACGTTCTAGTGGGTTGGTGCTGTCTTCCAGGATTCCCAGCCTGGGGAGTGCCATAGACTCTCCTGGGTGGTGGAGGGGTTCTAACCTGGCGGGAATTGTAAAAGGGTGGCTGTCTTTGCTCTGTTGGCCCATAGTCTCTCCTAGGCGGCGGCGGGGTTCTGTACGAGCGGTTATTGTCAAATGGAGGTTGTCTTTGCGCTATTGGCCCATGGGCCTCTTCTTCTGTCTGGCGCTGTGGTCTGAAGGTAAGTGGTGCTGAGCATTCTTCAGGGGCGTTATCAATAGTAGCGCAAAGCTTTTTGACCTCGTCCAAATTTCTGGGTGGGTTATTGGGAAAATTCGTCAGCCAGTAGTATTTGGCTTTTGGTATGTCTCTTAACCCATTCTGAAAAATATCTAGGAATTCGTCGAGGTCCAGGTTTTCCCTGTATTCCTCGTATAGTACCCGTAGATCGTAAAAGAAATTTTTTGTTTGTTCTAGGTCCCTCTGTTTCCTTTGCTTCACCTTTGCCAGCAGATGGCGACTGTGGTTACCGTCGCTAAATTCTGTTCTAAATGCCTGACAGATGTGTAGCCAATTGCTTTCGGGGTTTGCTGCCTTATACTCTCTATACCAAATGTTTGCAGCACCCTGCAGGTACGAATGGAAGTATAGGATTTTTAGGGCATCGTTCCAACTATTTGCCACCGCTGTTCGTTCATACGTTCCGATAAATTGGGGTGCTGAATCGCTACCAGGGTTGAACGTCGGTGGGCTGATAAACTGAGGTAATGCGGGTGTTTTCTCCCCTGCCTCTACAGCCGAAATGGTAATGTCCGCCATTTCCCTTGATCTCCTAATGCCTTCAAATGGTTTATCTCTTTTTTCAGGTTGTACCTGTGTTCCTGCCTCTATTACTGTATTTTCCAGATCGTTTTCTGGTTCTTGTGGCTGCTCGATGTCTTCCCTTCTTGTATTTACAAGCGTAAGGGTTAGGTAATCTGTTTCTTGCATCCAAGGGTCTCCTACGCTTGAACTCCTGTGCCTTGGTTGAAAGGGGCTGCTAGGATTTGCTGATCTCAAGTTGTACGCTTTTCTCATTCCTGTTAGGGCGTACGGCTTGGTTTGGCCACAGATATGGAGATCAGTAGCCCCGGGATTCAACAAGGCGCCTCCACCATGTCACGTTTCGGGGGTGGCGCAGGAAGAGAAACAACAAACGTAGCTCAAGTATGTATCCTTTATTTGTATACTGACGATGATGCCTAACTAAATCTTACCCCCAGATTAAGAGGGCCGCTAGTACCGCTACAGGCGGGACGCCCATGGAACACTCTCTACGAGGGGGTGCGTGGGGGTGTGTGTGTGTGTGTGAGTGTGCGTAAGGCCTCCTGATGTGCCGCCAAGCGGAACCCGCTCGATACGAGCAGGGAACCCCTATGTCCGACAAGCCCGAAGGATTTACTTTATGCACAGCAAGCCCCCCTTGGAGTGTCGCCAAGCGAAACCCGCTCGATACGAGCAGGGAACCCCTATGACCGACACGCCCTAAAGGACTTACTTTAGGTACTGAAAGGATCAAGAGTCCCGACGGTCACCACTGGGTTGCGTAAGGACTCTAGTCTGTTCAGCCTGGATTTCCAAGAAGGTATCGAGCCGTCCGGGCACTAGGAAGTTCGGACTGATGCTCGATAGACCGACCCAGAGACCAGTAATCTTCGATGGCTTGAGACGCCGATTAAATACTCATCTCATGACCCCAATTTGCCGGTCTCGCTGATTCGGCAGTGTACTGGGGGAGACCGGGGCCAGCCTAGGTAACGGAACATGGTGCAACTTATGTTATTCGTGACAATATTACTGGAGTTGTTAATCAACGCGATAAGGATTGGTGGTTATGGAATCATGCTGTACGACACCATGAATCAATAGTGTTCTGTAATTTCCATTATGTTCTTGAGATAAGATCTATAAATTTAATTATGAATATTTGCATTGATGTCATGAAGGTTTTGTTGATGAGTTTTACAAAAAAGTTGCTTATCACTACAAGGGAGTGTCTTTTTTGCTAGTGCATGAACATGACTTTTTTCATATGAATTGCGATGTGTGTTGTAAAGATACAAATGCTTATAATTTAAATTTTCTTGTTATTGGGAGAAGAAAACCAAAATAATAACGACAGCGCCTTAGAAGACGAAATAGGAGAAGATGTCGTAAGTGAGACGTATAGCTGTTACACTTATAATCCAAATATTGACGTGACATTAAGAATAAAGGAAGTGAATGATTTCTATGAAGCTCCAGTTGACAAGCATGTCCAAAATATTACTGGAGTTGTTAATCAACGCGATAAGGATTGGTGGTTATGGAATCGTGCTGTACGACACCATGAATCAATAGTGTTTTGTAATTTCCATTATGTTCTTGAGAAGATCTATAAATTTAATTATGAATATTTGCATTGAATGTTATGAAGGTTTTGTTGATGAGTTTTACAAAAAAGTTGCTTATCACTACAAGGGAGTGTCTTTTTTGCTAGTGCATGAACATGACTTTTTTCATATGAATTGCGATGTGTGTTGTAAAGCTACAAACGTTATAATTTAAATTGTTCTTGTTATTGGGAGAGAAAACCAAAATAATAACGACAGCGCCTTAAAAGACGAAATAGGAGAAGATGTCGTAAGTGAGACGTATAGGTGTTGCACTTATAATCCAAATATTGACGTGACATTAAGAATAAAGGAAGTGAATGATTTCTATGAAGCTCCAGTTGACAAGCGTGTCCAAAATATTACTGGAGTTGTTAATCAACGCGATAAGGATTGGTGGTTATGGAATCATGCTGTACGACACCATGAATCAATAGTGTTCTGTAATTTCCATTATGTTCTTGAGATAAGATCTATAAATTTAATTATGAATATTTGCATTGAATGTCATGAAGGTTTTGTTGATGAGTTTTACAAAAAAGTTGCTTATCACTACAAGGGAGTGTCTTTTTTGCTAGTGCATGAACATGACTTTTTCATATGAATTGCGATGTGTGTTGTAAAGATACAAATGCTTATAATTTAAATTTTTCTTGTTATTGGGAGAAGAAAACCAAAATAATAACGACAGCGCCTTAGAAGACGAAATAGGAGAAGATGTCGTAAGTGAGACGTATAGCTGTTACACTTATAATCCAAATATTGACGTAACATTAAGAATAAAGGAAGTGAATGATTTCTATGAAGCTCCAGTTGACAAGCATGTCCAAAATATTACTGGAGTTGTTAATCAACGCGATAAGGATTGGTGGTTATGGAATCGTGCTGTACGACACCATGAATCAATAGTGTTTTGTAATTCCATTATGTTCTTGAGATAAGATCTATAAATTTAATTATGAATATTTGCATTGAATGTCATGAAGGTTTTGTTGATGAGTTTTACAAAAAAGTTGCTTATCACTACAAGGGAGTGTCTTTTTTGCTAGTGCATGAACATGACTTTTTTCATATGAATTGCGATGTGTTTGTAAAGCTACAAACGTTTATAATTTAAATTGTTCTTGTTATTGGGAGAAGAAAACCAAAATAATAACGACAGCGCCTTAAAAGACGAAATAGGAGAAGATGTCGTAAGTTAGACGTATAGCTGTTGCACTAATAATCCAAATATTGACGTGACATTAAGAATAAAGGAAGTGAATGATTTCTATGAAGCTCCAGTTGACAAGCGTGTCCAAAATATTACTGGAGTTATTAATCAACGCGATAAGGATTGGTGGTTATGGAATCATGCTGTACGACACCATGAATCAATAGTGTTCTGTAATTTCCATTATGTTCTTGAGATAAGATCTAAAAATTTAATTATGAATATTTGCATTGAATGTGATGAAGGTTTTGTTGATGAGTTTTACAAAAAAGTTGCTTATCACTACAAGGGAGTGTCTTTTTGCTAGTGCATAAACATGACTTTTTTCATATGAATTGCGATGTGTGTTGTAAAGCTACAAACGCTTATAATTTAAATTTTTCTTGTTATTGGGAGAAGAAAACCAAAATAATAACGACAGCGCCTTAGAAGACGAAATAGGAGAAGATGTCGTAAGTGAGACGTATAGCTGTTGCACTTATAATCCAAATATTGACGTGACATTAAAAATAAAGGATGTGAATGATTTCTATGAAGCTCCAGTTGACAAGCATGTCCAAAATATTACTGGAGTTGTTAATCAACGCGATAAGGATTGGTGGTTATGGAATCGTGCTGTACTACACCATGAATCAATAGTGTTTTGTAATTTCCATTATGTTCTTGAGATAAGATCTATAAATTAATTATGAATATTGCATTGAATGCCATGAAGGTTTTGTTGATGAGTTTACAAAAAAGTTGCTTATCACTACAAGGGAGTGTCTTTTTTGTTAGTGCATGAACATGACTTTTTCCGTATGATTTGCGATGTGTATTGTAAAGCTACAAACGCTTATAATTTAAATTTTTCTTGTAATTGGGGCAACAATATACATAAACGTTTAGAAATGATAAAATTATGGGGAGCACGAGAGAATAAATGTGTTTTTTATACTTTTGGTTCTTTATTTTCCACAAAACCTTTTATCGTCACATGAATTTAACGCTAATGTGTCTCTGAAATATTTGATAAATATAGTGTATAAACATATAAATAGTGCGATGTTAATTACATTTCCCATTCGTTCTAGTAACATGGCTCTGTTACATCCAACTTTTTTAATTCTCACTGCAATAATCAACAATGTTCTATACGTGTATCAACCTAAAAAGAATCCTGATGTATACGTGTGTTTCGAAAATTGATAGTAAAAGAAGTAATAAAACTAAAGACCAAAGCAGTAATCTAAAATTCGCTTGTAAATAATCATTAGAACTTATAGAACATTATATTGATAAATTAAATGATAAATTTGATTCGATTTGCCACCTTACTGGTCACGATGACGTCAAAAGGTTTAGACGCGAATTATTCGACGGTGTTTCATATGCTATCAAATGGCTTTTTGGAATTCCTGATGCCGATGATGCAATATTTTACACAGAAACCATTAAAACCGTAGCTCAACAAAATCACGACATGCAGTTATTGATGAAACAACAAGCTCAGGTAATGTCTGACGCCATTAGTGATTATAATAAAACTGCATCTACTCTCCAATTAACGAACAAAGACTTAATGAAAATTGTCGTGGAACGCACTCTCTCCGAGGTCACCACGTCCTAGAGACAGAAAATCCCGGCAATCTGATTGGCCCGATACGCGGCGGTGCGGCGGTAGGCAACCGAGCGATGGCGTGACATGCGGGGGTTCTTAGCGAGTCAGTCGGGCTAGGAAAAATAGCGGAAAAAGAGGTGGGCAAAATAAAAAGTGGTCGTCGCCTTCTTTTTGGATTCAATAACGGTTGTAGCCGTGTATTGATATTTTTCCATTTTGCCATAGACAAGCGTGTAATTCTTGTCTGAAACTTGAACAAGTTGCAGCTTGTTCAGGGTGAGCAAAAGTTAAATTTCGTCGTTCTCGTTCCGATAGCCTTCCAAGGACGACTTTTAACCGTGTGTTTCGGAGCTGGCAATTTTCGTTGGTGTCGACAAGTTGTGATCCGGTCGGGACGTTGTTTTAAAAATAAAACCGTTTTGGTGAACAACCGCGTCGGACTCCAAAAGCAGTTTTACCTAGTAAGTTTTAGGTTAAGTTTTTATGTAAAAATCTTCTAGCCCTGTCCTGTTGGCACTTTTGTTAAGGGCGGGAGTTTAGTAGCTAAGGTTGTTGAGTTAGGTTAAGTGTTAGGTTTGACGATTTCCCAACCTTGTTTTAGTTTAAGTTAGGTTATTAGTTAGGGTAATAATTTAGTTTCTCTGATTAAACGTTCAAACTCGAAACTTGGGGGCTTATTCTTTCAATCCTTGGAGGCTTGAGGAGAATCAGAAAGCTCTGGGTATATATATTTTTGTTAGTTTGTCGGTATCTAAAATTAAAAAGTTAAAAGCAGAAAAACCGACTGGCATCCCTCTCACTTTTTTTAATGTTGGAAGACATGGAAATATCCGAGCCAGACGTATTAGACTGGAATGTCCTGGGGCTTGAAGATACTCTCAGGGCATCGAACCTGACGAATCCTGGGGCAACCCAGGAGGACCCGCCAGTGGCGCTACAGGGGCAAGAGCGTCAATTAAACGACAAAAATATGTTAAAGTTCAATAATTTCTCTAAAAATACTGTAAAAAGAATCAACTCCTTAACTTACAGTCAAACGGTTACTGATCATCTCAGCTTAATTAGTCAATTATGCAATGAACTAAACGAAGAATTTGATGTAATGATAGCATCAATCTTATTTTCAAAGCAAAATATATTGCATCCAAACAATTACCCCAAGGCACGCACTTAAGGTATGAGTTGACAAAATTAAAATTAGTATCAAATTTGGAATTACCTTATGATTTACACGACTTTGATAATTTTGAGTTTATAGTTTCTTCCAAACAGTTTAAAAAGCAGATTGGTCCAACACGTTAAACCATGTCTACTTCACCAGCAGTTAGTGATTGTGCAGAAGCTTTAGAAGAATTGTGCAACGTTGTTACATCACCAGAAGTGCCGATAAATAGTGAAACAGAAGCAGACTTAGAAACTGGTGAAGATGTCGTAAGTGATAGATATCGTTGCTGCGAATTTTACCCCAGTAATGAAATTTAAAGAAAATCAAAGAAATAAATAATTTCTATGAAGCACCCGAAGATATGCGTGTACAAAATGGAACTGGAAAAATTACTGAAGCACAAGAAAATTGGTGGTTGTGGAATCGTCCAACACAACACCATACCATGTTATCATTTTGCAATTATTACTATTCAGCTATGATAGAATCAAATGGAACTATAATGATTCTTTGTGCAAAGTGTTACCGTACATTAAGTAATACGTTTTGGGAAAAAGTGGCATACAATGTTAAAGATGTAAGTTTAATGTTGGTTCACGAACATACTAAAGGCCACTTAAATTGCGATATTTGTGCTGTAGATACGTGCAATAATGATAATTCTTTAATATGTTATTGGGGAGAAATTAGTAAGCGTCGAGAAATTGTAAAGTTATGGAGCGCACGTGAAGATTAAATATTTTATAGCGATTGCGAAGACCTTTCACCACCTCAACTAACCAATTCAATGATGGCACCATGCGAGATTTCCTGTCTTCTGAATTTGCTGGAACTTCTTTGGCCCATTCAAGTGGAGCAACTTCCTTTTTACCTGATATTACAATGGTTAGAATTAACGCAAGTAATCATGCAGAACGAAAACAACTTAGCTGGCAAACGCTCATTAAAGAACTTTTTACTACCACTCCAGAAAATAAAGAAGCAAATCAAACTAGCGGGGAGCAACAAATTCAACGAATACAATTTCATTTCCGAAGTTCGTAGATCTCTTAAAGGAGCACGACTACTTCACGACATTTTGCCAAACGTCACTAGAACCGAATCTGCAGCAATGCTTAAAGCAACAATGGGAACAAAATATAACGGTGGTTTATTCTGTGTGGATCTTCCACACTGACCTTGTCCACATCCTCCGGTTTGTTCCTGGGTAAGCGGGTACTGCAAATGTTCACGCTTCAATACAAGTTGCTATGGATTTATTTAATTCTGAGTTGGTTGAAAAAAGTATAAATGATATTTATGAGTGGATAAGTAACAAAACTCCATTGTATGCAGCTTTTCATGGTAATACAGATGATTATTATTAATCTATTGAAGATTCAGTACAAGTTTTAAAAGAACTTCTGCATTTTCAATATAATAATGATGAAACAAGTATTTTAAATTTTTTAACTGATTGTATTAATGTTATTGATAAAAAACTTCCAAAAGTTAATACTATACATATTTTAGGACCTCCCGGATCAGGGAAATCTTATTTTATAGATTGTTTAATTCATAATTTTTTTAACTTTAGTCAAATTGGAAACTTAATAAGTTATTCATTTCCATTACATGATTGTGTAAATAGACGAATTTGACTATTTAATGAACCAAATATTAAGCCAGGGGCATTAGAAACATTAAAATTATTGTTAGGTGGTGATTCGTGTCCAGCAAAAATTAAGTAAAGGGTGTCCCAGAAATATTTTCATTTTTGGATCGTCCTATGGCGCAATACGCATGTTTCGGAGAAAGGAGATAGTTGGCAAACGTTTGGCAACATTGTTAAGTTTAGTTGCAATGGAGCGTTTTACGGGACCGCAACGTGCTTTTTGTGTTCGTGCGTTTTATAAAAACAACGATTCTTATGCCCTTGTGCGTCGTTTGTACAGGAATCATTTTAACATAGCAAGAATGAGAGATGTCCCAAGTGAAAATTTGATTAAATATTGTATAAGAAAGTTCGAGAACAGTGGAAACACGATGACTAGTAAACCGCTTGGACGCCCAAGGTCAGCGAGATCGAACGAAAACATTGAACGTGTACGCCAATTCGTTAACGAGGATCCCCGGCAATCATTAAGATTGGGTGCAGCGTTTAATTTTGCATAAGTCGACTGTTCATCGCATTATTCGCTAGGATATGCATTTCCATCCATACAAGATTGTTATCACAAGAATTAAAACCGCAGGATCCCGCTAATCGATCAGAGTTCTGTAGAATAATGAGAGAGGACTTCAACGGTTGCAACAACATATGGTTTTCTGATGAATCCAATTTTCACATTAACGGACATGTTAACAAACAGAACTGCCGATATTGGGCCGAGCAGAACCCGCAAAATCTTTATGAGACGCCATTACACTCGCCTAAAGTTATGTCTGGGCTGCTATGTCAAGGCAAGGAATCATTGGCCCGTTTTTTTAAGGATGGTCAAGCTCAAACTGTTACATCTGAGCGCTACTGCCACATGATTAAGACTTTTTTAAGTCCTGCAATTCAGAACCATGGTGGCTACAATAGAACACGTTTTTCCAACAAGATGGAGCGATGAAACTCGATGTCACGAATGCTTCCTTGGATGCTCTTGATCAGTTATTCCCAGGGAGGATCATCAGTCGCAGAGGAGACATTAACTGGCCACCAAGAAGTCCCGATTTGACACCAGCAGATTTCTTTTTATGGGGACACTCAAGTGTAAGGTATACACCCAACCGCCACAGGATTTGAGAGAATTGAAGCACAAAATACCAGATGAAATTAACGCTGTTCCTCGTGCAAGCTTCAGAGAGTGATCGAAAACTTCGGTTCGAGATTACGAGAGTGTGAAAACATGAACGGTGCTCATTTATCCAATACTCTTTTCCATAAATAAAAATTTAATATGAGGCTTTGGTAATAAATTTATTTAGAAAAACAATTTTAGTATTTTTTTTATTGCATAAAATAAGCAAATGTTTTTGAAACACCCTTTATAAGAATGATATTCTAGACACGCCCTAAATAATCTGCCTCTGAAGAAAAAAAGGTTTTTTAAAAAAAATAGTTTTGGGATCATTTGGGTTAATTAACTTGTCCGAGAAAACTCATTCACTGGCAAGTTTTAAAAGAATACCATTGGACATTCATTATTTGAAACTTCTAAGTAACATTGTATATTAGGTTATTAGGTGTAACAACAAACTGGTTCTGTCACCTTTGGATTCAACAGCACGCTACAACAAGGAATGTGTATTATTTTCCAATTGATGGAATGGTTTAATGAAAACCAGGTGGAGAGCTTGAACAATTTTGTCTGCTCGAAAAAGGCATATGGGTCTATCATAAACGATGATATTTCTGCCGCAGACAAGTGGTGCACTTTGTCAAAAATGTGGAAGATCTAACTTTGAAACAAATAGTTCAGATAGTGATATCAGTTCCTCGTAGCAATGCTTATGGGAAAGATTTTCAACTTAATGAACCAGCAAAATTTAATACAAAATACTATTGTAAATGTTGACATAATATGCAATTAGTTAAGTTTTAGAGTACGTTCTTTAATAAAGTTTTAATTTGGATTTATAAATGTTTGTGTGTTTTTAATTATCTTGCATAAAAAAGCGATTGAAAAAATCACCTAAGTACCTATTAACCTCTCGACAAATTTTCGTTTACTGTGTTTTGCTCTCTATTTTCCAAGAGACGATTTTCTTTTATAAAAAAGGTGGCAATCGTATTTATTCCTCGAATGATTTTGCTGCAGAATGTCAATCAGTTGAAAAGTAAATCGTACGTTTGATAGATATAAATGGCTGATTGCTGGTCTATGTTCACTCCCAATGTCAACTTCTGCACAGTTACTCAGTTCGCCATGCGTAGATTGACAAAAAAGAATGACACTTTTCTAATACTTCGCCATTTATTCAGACATTAAATGAAAATTCTTGAGCCAAATATTGTGAAGATGTCGAATCAATAAATTACGTAACAGTAGTAATACGTTTTCATTAATGTGGAACTAAAATATATGTTCTCGGTAATTGCTCAATGCTGCATATGGCAGAACAATAAAGCAAATAAAACTACCCACAACCCCCGCCTCCATCCTCAATTTATTAATAAAAAAATAGGAATTCCACTCTTCACCTGGACGACTAGTTTTGCTTCTCACCACCGGGACAATATCTGGAACAAAAAAATATTAATTTTAGTATGTATTTGAAACCAATTTCTAAGCTTGCAAAACAAACACTTGCTTCTGCGATTTTTAAAAGGTGATTATTTATAAATAAAACATATCTGTATAAAAATCTGCGTTTGACAGTCCTACGCCTAACTCACAACGTACCACAAAAATGGTAAGATTTTATTTTTTGGAAAGAAGTAGTAGTCCATATTCTTTCAGTGGAGTCGCAAGAGTACGAAAGGAAGGAAATGACAAACAGTCTTCTCCACAATACTTTATTATGACCTTAGATGGTAAGGTCTGCTCAACAAGTTTCGGTCACATAAATGACCATCTTCAGGAGCTTAAATCGATCGATCAATGTGACTACTGTCTTTTTACAAGGGGAGAGACAGAGAGACCCATGTTATAACGAATTAGTGACTAACATAGTTAAGTAGGTGAACAATGCTCATTATGGAGAAAAAACTAACTGTAGCACATTAAATTAAAATTAAAAACTTAAACTAGACCCATTTAGGGCTGGGTGAGACCCTAGGGGGAAAAAGATCTTAAAACTCGTGCACCATCCACTGAAGAGGCGATCAAACAGGAAACGGTACGGCAAAGTACACTTTTCCACACGATCGTAGGAAACATTTTTTAATCATCCAACTGAACATTGCCTTAACCCTATAATAATTCAACAACAGCCGATCAAAAAGTGTAAAGTGTGCATTAAGCAAAGTAGTTTTTGAATATACTATTACCGCACCTTAACAAAAAAAGGTGGTACCTACAAATAAGCGGAACAACCAAGAAACATTTTCAAAAACTAATTCCGACTTTGTTTAAAAAATTATTACACAGGGGTTACGAATTCGATGCATTAGCATTGCTATCTCAGAAACTATAGTTGATAGAGAGAGATGGAGGCAAAGATGCGCATTTTATTGCTAAATAATTATGGTGCAAAGACATACTTAAAACAACTAATTATTACTAAAAGACCTTAAAAAACCTATTATACAGGCTGCTTAAATTTGGATAAACAAATCTGAATTTATTTTCTTCAAAACCGCTGCAGATATTTCATAAATCTTTGAAGGTAACTGTCAACAATACGAGTAAAGCACGTTTCGCAATAAAAAGAGAGATGCAAGTCATGACGTTGTATGTACCGCTATGCAATTATATGAAACGTAGAGTTGAGCAACTGCTAGCAATTTATTTTTCATTATTCTACTCCGAATACTATCTTTTTCTCGAATTAATAATAGAGAAAATGTAACTTTGCCGTGAAAACGCCGGAAATGCTTATTTTAAGGCGCTGTAAAACTCAATACAAACAAATTTCAACAGCTACGCAAGTTCAACAACGAAAGGTAAATTTGGTATTGTGATGGTGGCTTAAGGACATAGTGAGGTCGCTGGATGGAATCAGACCAATGTACTCAAACCTGAAGTAGCATTAGCTTTAAAACGATGCAGCTTCAAAAAACTAAAACTCACTTTAGTATTTCGTAAAAATGAGATCGAACAAATGCTCCCGTTCTGGACGGTAAAGCTAAGAAGCTTTTTTAAGAGAAATTCGGATCACCTGGGTGTCCAAATTTATCTTGAAAAGAATTTCAACCATAGGAAACAGCAGTTCAAAACTTGACCCTTACAGCGTTTTGCCTTTAGACTATTTTTTAACCAGCCATTGTTTATCGATCTTTTACGTTATGTCTGTATTATATTGTCACGATAGAAATAAATGAAATTTATTTCACTTGAACGGAAACATAAAAAATGTGGAATGCGGTTAAAATGCACCTGCACTTATGATGCAATAGCTAAACTATGCACCGGAGTATAAACCTACCGTGGAACCAGTGTTTGGCATGAAGTTATATCCTAGAGAGGGGATAATTTCAGTCAGTCCTGCTTTGCCGAGCAGAAACTCGGAAAATGGCGCTACAAGTGACAAGCCTCTCTCCAAGATTCTATCTTCATTAGAAGTGTAAGTATTACTATTGTACTTTATTTTTGTGTATTGATCTTACACCTATTTATTATGATTTTATTGGAAGTTAGTAACGTTTTTATAAGATTAGTAAACCGCTTATTTTATTAGTTAGTAAGTTATGAGTTGTTTAGGTTAAGGAACTTATTTAATAAAATTTAATGGTGTGTAACTATGTGTTTATTTCACACTGAAACGAGATCCCAGGCAGTAAACTTGCATTCAATTCAACAAGTCACGTTAGTCGTGGCAATATAATACCTTTAAACGTATTAAACCTATTTCATTAAAAAATATATTTTTTACCTACTGAAAATTTTATAATTTGTCACTCGCAACGTTATGGAAATGGCCGCCTCACTTAATATACTAATTAAGCAAATCCTCTAGTTTAGACACCTTTTATTGTCCGTATGTCAAGGTGCTAGAAATTAAATAGCGATATGTAGAAAAGTTGACAAAGGTCTAATAAAAAAATAATCTTAAAAAAAAAATTGATTTATAGGGCAATTTTTTTATATCAAAACGACCCTTGCTTAGTAGTTGCCTGAAATAATCATGTAAGTAACCAGACAATAGTGTGGTTTAAACTTCAGATCATGCAAACATTACTTTACACTTCAATCATTAAAGAGGAAAACGGTGTTCCATATCTATGCAATGTTATTGTCATGTTGTGTAAATTTGGTTGGCAATACAATCACCTCTGTTATGACATGCAACTAAAGTTATAATAATCAGACTGTACCTCATTATTACTATTACTTTAAACATGTCTTTAGACAACAGTACATACATGGTGTTTTCTAACAATTGCAAAAAATCTTAATCATCGATTATACATCAAGAAATAATGCCAGTTGCTATACAGGTAATTCAAATTCGACCCTCACCATTGGGAGAAAGTTTAAATTGGGGCAAAGTTGCGTCATTTAAAGCTCAACCAAATGCAGTAGTAAACATTTTGATTTTCCGAGTACTTCCGAAGATATTTAAAAAAACTGAAAATTTTAATTTTAATTTTATATTTCTAACCTTATTTGAAGAGATATTCCAAAACTAAAAGCATCTTTTCATTGCCACTTTTTCCCAGCTATTCGATGATAGATTCATATTTGCCGGCCGACGTTTTTCAGCAGCCATCATCAACTTTCTTTTTTTTATGGGGGCCATATTGGATTTTTAACCCACCAAATAGTACGTTTTATGCTGATTTTAGTGATGAATCAGTTATGATTTGCTTCATAAATAACAAAACAATTGAATAAAAACTAATTTTACCTTTGTTGGCTTTGAGGTTATGAGAGGTTTTATGAAAATTACTTGGTAGTACTTGTCACACGCAATTGGCCTGAACATACTTAGACACAATGAGGAAAAACGAGGCAATATTATTTTAAGCTTCAACACAAATTTGGTACTAAGTTAATAATATGAGTGCAAACCAACTGTAATCAGTAAGCCGACAGCACCACATAACTTTATTTAGTTAAAACTTAACCAAAACATAGCTTGATTGATGTTTTTCAAAATCCCATATTAAATTATTTAAACTTGCAATTAACATTACAAAAAAAATCAATTTTGGCAAAAAATGAAGTTCCTAAAATGATGATCTTTCTCTTGGAAATTTAAATGACCGGTTTAAGTTAGAGATGCTACCAAATCTCTTCTGATTAACCTAAATTCTGCAGCAATCCTTGTATAATAATAACATTTTGTGCCCCGGTTTCTTTTCTAGATACATTTTTAACTTGACTTGCTCTAATAATCGTCCGAATTATCGTGTTTGACAGACAAGTACTGTCAAATAATGACATTTCATAAAACGTCTCATTAACTCAAAGCCAACTAAAGTAGAATTAGTTTTTATTGAATTTTATTTTGTCATTTATGAAGCAAATCATAAGTCATTATACATCACTAAAATCAGAATAAAACGTACTATTTGGTGGGCTAAAAATTCAATATGGCGCCCATAAAAAAAAAGAAAATTGATGATGACTGCCGAAAAACGAAATGTCGTGTGGCAAATTGGAATCTATCATCGAATAACTGGGGAAAAAATGACAAAGCAAAGATGCTTGTAGATTTGGGATATCTCTTCAAATAAGGTTAGAAATAAATAAAAACAAAAAATCAAATTTACAGATTTTTTCGGATATCTTCGGAAGCACTCGGAAAATCGAAATTTTTAAAACGGTATTTGGTTGAGCTTTAAATTGCGCAACTTTACCCAAATTTAAACTTTCTCGTATCTCATATGGTTTCTGAGATCCCAATGGTGAGGGTCGAATTTGAATTACCCTGTATAGATCATATTTCAAAAATGGTTTGTTAAAGAAATACAGGGTGTTTGGAAGAAAATCATTTATTTCTTCAGTATCGGTAACTGTTTTCAAGCAAATTATCTCACCGCTCAGTACGCTAACCCTAATGAAGATTCACCGAGTCAGCACTGTCAGCAGATCCCCTCCACAGTCAGTGCGGACATTGGTCATTTCCATATTTTTTCTAGTTAGTCGGTAAAATTTATTAATCTAGTTAAGACATATTCTTTAGCTGTATCTTTTGGTATTATTAAAGCTTTTTAAAAAGAAGTCTTCTGGTGCGTGACAGTTATTTGGCGCAGTCGGTAGGATATTTGGGGTCGATCGTATCGAACGATAGACTTTCGTGTTAACGATTTACCGAATATTGAATTTTTGAGACTTTCCGTGCCGTGGTGTGTTGGATCTATCGAAGACGCAGCAGCCATTCAAGAAGACTGGGACTTGGAACCAAATTGTCCAACTCCGCAAGGATAACGTTTAGAAGAGGACTCCATTGCCAAATTTAGACCGTTAGCCTTATAGTACAATACCAAACGCAATGAAGATATTGATTGTTTGTTTTATGTAAGTACAATTGTTTGATGTCTTCCGATTCTGAAACCGAAGATTCACTTGAAACCGACTCTCAAATTTTGAAACAGTTAATCATAAATATAATATTTCTTTAAAACCATCCGTTTTATCAAACGTTACAAATACATTTTCACAAAACAGTAACTGTTATGAAACTCGTGGACTGTAGTTTTTCTAGTATTTATTTTGAACACAACGCATTAAAATTTACAGAACAATTTATAAAACGTAAAAACATAATTATAAAAGGTTTAACTAGACTTGACTGATGACTGCTTGCGTTCGAGTTTTTCTCTCGAATCGTCGACCGTCTTCCGTCTCAGTCTCTCGTCTCTTTCCCGGGGTGGGGAGGACACGCGCACAAACACAACGTTGCCGCACTGTGCACTTAAGTCTATTAACGCCGGAACATAACTCCCCCCTTGAAAGTGTCGGACTTTCAATCGTCAATAGGAACAGGGCAAATCCGAGAAAAGCTCCTTTTAACGATTCCCCTAAGAGTCTTGATGGTTGCAACACGACATATCCCGTCGAGTCCCAAATGAGTTTCCACTACTCGTCCTAACGCCAATCAGTCGGAGGAGTGTTGTCGTCCTTGAGAAGTACTAATGCTCCCTGTTTGATAGAGCCCTTGCTTGCTTTCCACTTTGACCGCCGTTGTAACTCAGAAAGGTACTCTCGTTTCCATCGTGTCCAAAAGTGCTGACAGATTTTTTGTACCAGCTGAAACCTTGTAAGTCGATTTGTAGGTATTTCTTCTATTGGTTCGTCCGGAGCGGATATCAGAGTTTTGCCAACGAGAAAGTGGGCCGGGGTTAATGGTAGGAGGTCGTTGGGATCGGAGGATAAAGGAGAAATGGGCCTAGAGTTCAGAATTGCTTCAATCTGACATAAAGCTGTAGTAAACTCCTCGAAGGTGAGTTGAGCATTTGCTAATACATGCTTTAAATGATGTTTGACGCTTTTCACGCCGGCCTCCCAAAGACCACCAAAGTGGGGAGAATAGGGCGGAATGAAAGACCATTCAATGCTGTCGTTTACGCAAGAGGCAATCAAATCATCTTTACTGTGCTTCAGAAATAGACCCAGTTCGCGTTTGGCTCCAACAAAGGTGGTTCCGTTGTCGGAATAAATTCTGGCTGGTCTTCCTCTTCTTGAAATAAATCTGCGTAATGCTTGTATAAAGGATTTGGAAGACAAACCAGATATCAATTCTAGGTGAAGCGCTTTGGTCGCGAAACAAACAAAAACTCCAACATAACATTTTTCCGAAACACGACCGCGGCCTTTACGTATCAAAAAAGGTCCAGCGTAGTCAATTCCAACAATATGAAATGGACTAGCAGTAACAAATCTTTCTTTAGGCAAGTTACCCATTAAAGGTTGCGCCATTGCAGGCTTGAATTTAAAACAGCGGAGGCATTTTCTGGTAACAGACCGGATAGGTTTCGTCCCGCTAAGGGCCAAATTTTTTCACGGACACTTGACAATAGCAATTGAGGACCCGGATGTAATAGATACTTATGTTCATGTTCGAAAATTAATCTGGTAAATGAATGACGCGAATCTAGTATTAATGGGTGCTTTTTCTCTACCGGAAATTCTGAATGGTTTAAGCGCCCTCCCACTCTTAATAAACCATTCTGGTCCAAAAAGGGTGTTAAACTACTTAATTTGTGGTTGACAGGTAAGTTTTTATTATTTATCCTGACAATTTCTTCAGAAAAGCTCTGAGCTTGGGCAGCTTTAATGAGGTGTGTCCAAGCTCGACGCAATTCAGACAGCGTGAGGGTACCCGTTTTTCTATTTGCTACCGCAGTGAGGCAATTATCCTTAAATCTTAATAAATATGCGGCTACTCGCTGTAAACGCAAAAGAGAAGAGAAACGGTTAAAGGGAAAATCGTTTTGGTACAATGGGCTCTGACCGCTATCAAAACGTGCTGGGGTCTTAATTCTAGTATTACTTCATTAATCGTCGAAGTAACAGGCCACTCAGTTTCGTGTTTTGCAAGCCAGTCTGGACCGTGCCACCATAAATGTGAACTCAAAATTTTATTGGGTAACAACCCTCTCGATACAAGATCAGCGGGATTGTCACTACTTGGAACGTGTCGCCAGTTGTACTGCTCTGTTAACCCTTGAATTTCGGCTACACGATTACCAACAAATATTTTTAAAACGTTTGGGCTAGCTTTCAACCAGGCTAAGACAATTGCCGAATCGCTCCAAAGTACACACTGTTCAAGATTGCATTTTAAAGAATCAACTACCCTGCCTACCAATCTGGCCAGCAAGAGGGCTCCACATAACTCGAGCTTAGGGATGGTCAATGATTTTACTGGAGAGACTTTAGATTTTGCACATAGAAGTGATATTTTTACATCGCCCAAATGATTAGTGGAACGCAAATACACACAGCCCCGTATGCTTTCTCGGACGCGTCAGATACCCATGCAACTGAACCCTAACCGAATTATGAAATATTGCATGTCGTTCGACCTTTAACGAATTTAGTAGCGACAACTCATTACAAAATTCACTCCATTCTTGAGCCATAGGCTGGGGCAAAGCGTCATCCCAAGATAGCTTGCATGCCCATAAACGTTGCATAAATATTTTGCTGAGCACAATACAAGGGCTGAGAATACGGGTCAAAGATGCTCACTATAAGTGATAGCACATTTCTTTTGGTGTATCTTTGCTGATTAGGTGGATTTCTAATTTCATAAAGTAATGAATCGTCGCTCCATGACCAAATTAAACCTAGGACTTTAGAAGTTTCATCAGAAGCAAACTGTAATACTTCACCAGAAATATCCACATCATTGATGTGCTGCAAGATGTGTGGCCTATTTGAGTGCCATTTTCTGAGCTCAAAACAGCCACTTCTTAGCATCTTAGACACACCGCGACAGACATGTTGTAATTCCTCTATCGAATCTGATCCTGTCAAAAGATCATCGACGTAGAAATCATGACGGATTACGCTTGCTATTAAAGGGTCAGATTCATCGCACTCGCTCGCTAATTCGAATAAGCACCGAATGGCTAAATAACTAGCGCTTGCTTGGCCATATGTCACGGTATTGAGCTCGTATGTTCTTAAGTTCTCATCGGAATTTGACCTCCAAAAAATTCTTTGGAGTTTTCTTTGAGCCGGTTCTATAAGCACCTGCCGGTACATTTTTGCGACATCAGCGGATACTACGTATTCGTGTTTTCTAAATCGCATGAGGATGGCAAATAAATCATCCTGTAACACGGGCCCGACTCTTTGGATATTGTTCAACGATAAACCATTGTGGTAGCGGCAGAAGCGTCAAAAACCACGCGTAATTTGGTAGTTAAGCTAGACTCTCGGAGAACACCGTGATGAGGCATATAATACTCAGAGTTACTTGATTGATTGTTGTCTACATTTTGAACTTCAGACATGTGACCTAGCTGAGCGTATTCGGTCATGAAATCGACGTAGTATTGTTTGAAAGACGGATTTTTATTTAACTTGCGCTCAATGGCAAAAAATCTCTTTTCTGCCATAGTTTTTGACTCTCCTAAACTTTCAACCGGTTGTTTCAATGGTAACGTTACCACAAAACGCCCGCTAGATTCTCGACGAGTGGTTTTATTAAAATATTTTCAGTTTCAATTTCATCTTGAGATAGAATTTTTGAAGTACTTGTCTCTTCAATCTCCCAAAATTTGGCTAATAACTGGTCAATTTCAATTTTTGACGTATTACAACTAACGCTATTAGACATTTTAGTAGACTTGTTATTTGATGGCAAACACCCGTCAGAATCCAACCTAACTCCGTTTCTCGTAGAGATGGTAAGCCTTTTCCTAGAGCTACAGTTTGATGACGCAAAACATCCCAGAATAAATCTGCTCCAATCAAAATGTCAACAGGACCGGAATCGAGAGCGTTTGGATCTGCAAGCTTTAAATTTGAAGGAATTCTTAAGTCTTGAAGGCAATAAGTATGACCTCGAGAAATGCTAGTGACTTCGGGAAGAATGTAACACGTCAAAGTAGCGTTAAAATTGTTGTAAAGTGAATAAAACTGAACGGAGCATTTACTCGCGATGCTAGACTCGCGGTTGCCTAAGCCAAATACGGACAATTTAATTTTATTTTCTTTCAAACCTAAACGTTGAACTAAATCTGAGGAAATAAATGATGACTGTGAACCGCTATCCAATAATGCACGGGCGTAAATTATTTTGTTAGACTGGGTAACAAATTTTATTCTAGCTGTCGACAAAAGTACGAAATTGGAGTAGCACCCCACAGAATTGGACCGGTTGCTTGTCGCGGAAGTCACATGTTCAATATTTTGACCAGAGCTGTCAACGTTATGATTGTCACCTTGAAAATTCGTTTGCTCGTCGTTAGTTAGTTTTTTGTCTGTATGCAAAAGTGTATTATGGTAAGATTTACATTTTCGACAAGGACCCATCTTACATTGCTTGCCGGGATGGTTATCGCGTAGACAATTTCGACATAATTTTCTAGTTTTTACGAAATTAAGTTTTTCCGTGAATGGTAATTGCAAAAATTTGTCACATGAATAAATGGCATGCATTATTGCAAAAATAACACGCTAGCCTGCCGCCAACGCAACTAGTTTGTCTAGTAAAGTTAGAATAATCCCTACCTTGTTTACCTTTTTCTTTGGAAATAGTAGGACCTGCCCTTTGTTCAATTGTTTCCAATATGTTAGCCTTATCCGTCAAAAATGCGATAAAATCAGACAAAGTGGGGGAGGAATTTTGAATAGAAAATCTTTCCCAGTCCATTGCTGTTTTAGAGTCCAGCTTTGAACTGAGCAAAAATATTAATAGCGAATCCCAGTTGCTTGTATCTTGCCCTAATTGTTTTATTGAACTCAAATGTTTTGAGAATTGATCAATAAAGCTTCTAATTTTACTTGAAATTTCTTTGTTGATACCTTCTAAAGAGAAATTGCTTTGATGTGATTGTGTATCAACAATTTAGAATTGTTAAATCGACTTTTTAAGGCTTGCCATGCAATGGTGTAACCATTTTCTGAAAACTCGACAGATTTTATTACTTCTTGAGCTTTGCCCTCTAAAGAAGCTCTTAAATAGTGGAATTTTTGAATGCTAGACAAATCATCATTCGAATTGATTAAAGATTCAAACGTATCGCGGAATTCCAACCAACCTTCGAAAGAGCCGTTGAAACTGGGTAATGGAATGTCTGGCAACTTGACTGCCATTCTAACTTGACCAACGTTTTTGTTATTACTTTCGGTGCTATGATGATTTGATTGCTGGGTTGCTTGTAATAATACAGAAGACTGATTGCTTTCTAGCTCAGCCGGCAATAATGTTCTTGCCGTGGCTACATTTTCAAAATAAAGATCTTCAAATTGAGAGCGTTTTTCATATTGCGCCTCTAACTGTTCGTCCTCAACTAGATTCTCAATTTCGCATTGAATATCGCAAAATTGAGAATATATTTCTTCAATTTTTAATAGCCTTTCACGTAAATTTGTTGCTTGAATGGCAGATAATGGTTGATTGCTTTGCTTGCAGGTATCGACAAATTTTATAAAGCTAGTTAAAGTGGCCTTCAGTGAGCCTCTTTTTCTATTTAAAACAGAATCAACCATTATGAACTTGTAATAAAGCACGTATTAAACAAATTGCAAAGATAAACTGAGATTAAAACGAAACAAGTAATTTCAGGAATGAAACAACTCTGAATTTTATCAACTGGACTAGTAAAAAGGATACGACCCACCGTACTCCGCCGTATAATGACATAGGCACTGCTGCTTTCTAGGGTGAATTGACTGGCGCCGTCCCGCTGCTAGACTCCGCTACACTTGACGACGAAAATGGCGGACACGGCCGACTTCTAGTTCCTTGAAATGCTGGCAAATCTTCTTGTTTCTATGCGGCTCGATTGGACCATGTTATGAAACTCGTGGACTGTAGTTTTCTAGTATTTATTTTGAACACAACGCATTAAAATTTACAGAACAATTATAAAACGTAAAAACATAATTATAAAAGGTTTAACTAGACTTGACTGATGACTGCTTGCGTTCGAGTTTTTCTCTCGAATCGTCGACCGTCTTCCGTCTCAGTCTCTCGTCTCTTTCCCGGGGTGGGGAGGACACGCGCACAAACACAACGTTGCCGCACTGTGCACTTAAGTTATTAACGCCGGAACAGTAACCAAGATAAAAATTTAGAAGCAAATATGTCGCAAGCATTTAACTCTGAATATCTCAAATGTGTTCCTGTTTTCGATGGAAACCCGAACGATCTGATAGATACTTAGCAGTTTGTGAAGCCATTATAAATGAATTCTATGATAATACAAATCCCGGAAGCTTTAAAAATGTCTATCTGCTAAATTCGTTAATTTCGAAACTACAAGGAAATGCTAAGTTAGTTATTAATATACAAAACGTAGCTACTTGGTATGATGTAAAAAGTACATTGACTCGAAGTTTTGCAGACCAAAGAGACGAAAGCTGTCTGAATCGCGATCTTGTTATGATGAGGCAAAATCCTCATGAACCTCCTCAACAATTTTACGATAGAATTTTAAATATTTTGAACTTACTGTGTGCATACATTGATCTTCATGAAACTACTGGTTTAACTAAACAATTAAAACGAGATCTATATCAAAATCTGGCTCTTAAGACATTCCTTTCTGGATTAAGAGAACCGCTAGAGACAACATTAAGATGTATGAAACCTGTTTCTCTTAGCGAAGCTTTACAGTACGTGTTGGCCGAAGATAATGCTCATTATTTTCAAAATCCATCCTTCAAACCACCTATTAAGAATTCCTTTGGACCAAATGCTCAAAATATGACACCAGCACGCCCACACATAAAGCAAAATCAACCAATTCAAAGACACAGTAGTTTCCCAATGAACTTTCCTTTTAATAATGGAAATAATTTTAACAGAATACAAATTCATTTCCCACTGGTCCAATTCCAATTCAACCCAGACCTCCAATGAGGCCTCAAAGATATTTACTAATTTTCAAGTATTTGGGCTCATTCGTAATACAAATGTGTAAACTAATCCAAATAGACAACTTGACAAACCAACTCCATGAGTTTATACACTAGAAATAGTATCAACCAATCGTTTTCCACGTTTCCTCAACCTTCCACTTCTTATAACCCACCTGCAAACCAGAATTTTATTTCTGAGGAGTTTTTCATTTAATTTCAACAGCTCAAATGCAAGTGAATTAGCTTACATTGTTTTTCCTGAGTATATATTAGAGTGCTCATTGATTCCGGCTCAACAAAGTCATTCATTGACCTGAAATTGCATTTAGGTTTTTTCCAAATTCTATAGTAAACGATCCATTTATTGTATCAACAGTTTTCAATCAATCTCAGAATGATTACAGTGCAATAATACCTGCATCTAAAATTTTCAATCTACCAGAAAATTTTAAATTGAAATTTTATCTATTTAATTTCATGAATTATTAATGGACTTATTGGTTTAGACATCCTCAAACAGTTAAAAGCTAATGTCGATTTTGAAAGCAGTTTCTTAACAACTCCTTATACTAAATAAAAATATCATATCATAAACTAAAAAATTCCCAAAATTTAATACTGTGTCGCCTCGAACTGAACAGGTTATTAAATTCGAACTTCAATAAAAAACGGCGAAATAATTATACCTTACCAAAATTTGATAACAATTGTGAAATTCCAGAAAGTCTCAGTCTGGATCATTTAAATCCTGAAGAAAAGTCAAAAATTTCTAAATTAATTTGTGAATATTCAGACATTTTCTATCGCGAAAATACTCCATTAACTTTTACGAGTAAAATCAAACATAAAATTCGTACTATGATGAGATACCAATATACACAAAGTCCTATCGATATCCCTTCATACCTAGAGCCGAAGTTGAGAGACAGATAAAACAAATGCTTGATCAAATATCATCAGACCGAGTAATTCTCCGTGGTCCTCACCTATTTGGGTAGTACCGAAAAAGTTAAACGCTTCGGGAACACAAAAATGGAGAGTTGTTGTTGATTACCGCGGTTTAATCAGAAAACCATTGATGATAAGTCCTACCTAACATCAATGATCTTCTCGATAAGCTCGGAAAATGTCAATATTTTCGACACTTGATTTGGCGAGTGGTTTTCAACAAATCGAGATGGATCAAGACGATATTGAAAAAACAGCCTTCAGCACTGATCAAGGTCATTATGAATATACACGCATGCCATTGGTTTGAAGAATGCCCCCGCTACCTTCCAGCGAGTAATGGACAACATACTTCGTGGTCTCCAGAATGAAAAATGTGCCGTATATCTAGATGATATAATTATTTATTCTACATCCTTACAAGAACACATCGAAAAATTAAAATCAGTTTTCGATCGTTTACGCGAATCCAATTTTAAAATCCAACTAGACAAATCAGAGTTTCTGAAAAAGGAAGTCGCCTATCTAGGACACATCGTTACCCCAGAAGGAGTGAAACTAACCCAAACAAAGTAGAAGCTATCAAAAATATCCCATACCAAAACTACAAAACAAATAAAAGCATTTCTCGGACTTTTAGGATATTACAGACGTTTTATAAATAATTTTGCTAAATTAACAAAGCCTTTGACAAAGTGTTTAAAAAGGGGTGCAAAAATCGAGCATAACACCGAATTATAGAATGTTTTGAAAAATGTAAATCCTTGCTGACCAATGAACCTATACTAAAATACCCTGATTTTACTAAAACATTTAACTTGACCACCGACGCAAGTAACGTTGCAATTGGCGCTGTTCTATCACAAGGCAAGATAGGGCAAGATCTCCCTGTAGCTTATGCGTCGCGCACGCTCAATGATTCGGAACAAAATTATTCTGTTATAAAAGGAATTGTTAGCCATTGTATGGGCTACGAAAATTTAGACCTTACATTTTCGGACGTAAATTTAATATCATCACTGACCATAAACCGCTTCAGTGGCTTTTTTCTCTAAAGATCCAAATTCTAAACTTCTTCGTTGGAGAATCAAATTGGAAGAGTATGACTATAATATTATGTACAAAAAAGGTAAACTTAATAGTAATGCCGATGCTCTTTCAAGAATAGAAATCCACGCCAATGAAACTCATCATTTATAGATAACACTGGTACTAATAATTTGGATAAAGACCACCGCAACAAAATAATTCTGAATAGATCAAATCATTCA